>NC_053489.1:147095641-147411641 GCF_905171775.1 Rana temporaria | reverse complement strand
AATTGTCACTCTATTTTTGTTTATAGCGCAAAAACTAAAAACCGCAGAGGTGATCAAATACCACCAAAAGAAAGCTCTATTTGTGGGAAAAAAAGGACGCCTATATTTTATAGGTTACTAATTGCCTATTTCACTTTTTTTTCACTTGTCCACTAGGTTTATTTTTGCACTGGAATTGCATGTTTTGGATTTGTTTGGACATTTTATTAATTGATCAGTTTTTATCTTATCAATTATCCTTCTGTTCACCCATTTAGTTACATAGTTATTCAGTCAGTGAGCGCCCCCTACCTTCTTCTTTTTAATGCTCGCATTGTCTGTCATTGTAGTGTCCCCCTGGAATTGGTGGTTAGTAAAAAATTGCCCCCCCCCCCCACACACACACACACACACATTGGTGCACAGTAAGATAAGTGCCCCTTAAATTGTTTTATACTGGAGGTCAGTGGAAGTATGTCTTATTATGTTTATGTCTGAGAACAGTGGGAACAACGTTCCTTATGTTTTTATCAGTGTAGAGCCTCTTACATGGTTGTCAGTGGGAAAAATGCCCACTTACAGACGGCTCTAAAAATCAATGCTTTCAGCTGAAAATATCTGAGAAACAAAAAAAGGGGGCTTAACTTTTCAATGCCACTAGCTCTGCTGAATGACTTGAGTTATTCAGTAGCATCAGATGAGGAGCCACTGCTCACTGCTCAGGAAACTTATGGCAACCTCTGGTGGGACCTTAGATGAGAAAGGCTGATCTAGACACATTCTGAATAAATTGCAATATGATGCACACCATTTTTCCCCTTTTTTCTCTGTGATTTATTTTGATTTGGCAATCTCCTTAAAAAACATAACTTATATTTTGCTATGGCAACAATCGAAGGTCATTTATAGACATTGAAAGTCAGGCCTCGTACACACAACCTTTTTCCTCAGCAAAATCCATCATGAAAAATGCTGGCAGAGCATTTTTGCCGAGAAAAATGGTCGTGTGTATGTTTTCCGTCGAGAAAACTGTCATGGATCTCGACGAGAAAAAAAGAGAACAAGCTCTCTTTTTTCTCGTCGGGAGTCTCAATTTCCTCATCGTGTTTCTCGTCGGGCTGGTTTACGACGAGAAACATGTTCGTGTGTATGCTTAGAAACCCGCGCATGTTTAGAATAAAGTATAAGACGGGAGCGCACCTTCGGTAAAAGTAGCGTTTGTAATGGGGATAGCACATTCGTCACGCTGTAACAGACTGAAAAGCGCAAATCGTCTCTCTCCAAACTTTTACTTAACACGCAGTAACATGAGATTAGCAAAAGCAGCCCAAAGGGTGGCGCTAGTGGAATCGAACTTTCCCTTTATAGTGCCGTGGTACATGTTGTACGTCACCGCATTTTAAGAAAGACAAGATTTTGTCTTGACAGTGTGTATGCAAAGAAAGCTTGACAAGATTCTCGTCAAGCCTGACAAGAACCTCTTCGAGGAAAACAACGCTTCTTTTACGACGAGATTCTCGGTCGTGTGTACGAGGCCTAACAGACCATTCTGGTAGTGTATGAATGAACCAGTCCTTTCCACCAAGTTATGTAAGAAATTAAGGCCACTGATAATAGAAATATCTTCTTATTACCTTATAACCTGTTGGATAGACTTCTCTGTGTTGAAAATATGATTCTTTGTTTCATTTTGTCCTTATCATTCATGGCCTATGCTTTTTCCTTTTTTACTTTCTCTTTAGTAAACATTTTCTGACAATATGCTGTAAGAAATCTTTTATTTTTGTACTTCTTCTTTTTTGCAAAGCCTTAATAAAACAAGACCAAACCGATAGTAAATTGAACAGACTTTCTTACTTTAGTGCGGTCACAATGTCTTTTGGATAGCACTAGCAATTCTCTGACTTTATTGCTTATAGCGCTTAAACCATACCTGCAGCTTCTGTGACCCCACAAACAAGATAGTCTTATGTTATTACGGATCTCAAGACAGAACAACGGAAATCTTTTCAAACCCATATGGAAAATCATTGCCTTTCTTGTATATTGTAGTACACAAAGGTTCCAGGAGGTGGCAGTTAAACCATTCCATCCACCATACAGAAAAGGTAGTCAAACTTCCATCTGAATTGTTGCAAGTATACAATTTTAAATTGGGAAAAAAAGCAGCCTAAAATTTAATGATCCAATCATAGTCATCTGGCTTCAACCAGACCCGACTATTGTCTCTACATTTTACATATACAATCATTTTATGAGCAAACTATACTAAAACTGTAAATTTTGTGTTGACAGCTTTATTTGGTACAATGGGGCAAGGAGTGATGGCATACTAAGAGTTAAAGTTTTGACTTTGTAACGTAATATGCACTGACAATGATTAGGCAGGTAAGGATCTAAGATTCCTAATTGGAGACTAGAAATAAGACCACATTGATGTTGTTGATAGGAAAATGCCCTTATTATTAGTAATATAAGATTTCCTAATTTAATGAGAAGAAAAGAATAATCCTTTTCAACCGAGAAAGCAGGATATTTGACCTTCGTCTGACAATTAGCATATGAAGGACTTGAAATTATCTCAGTGAAAGGGCACATTTTAAAGACAATTTAAGACTATGCACAGCAACAACCATCTGAGTTCAGATGGGAATAAAAGAAGATTTCTGTCTATGGTGTCTCTCTTCCATTAATGACATTTATGAAAAGGTCTTATATTATTGACTGAATGGTAAAGCATAATTTTAAAAGAATCATTCTGTACAAGGATAATGTGAGTAATCAGATGGGAGGAAATTGCATTTTTAAAATATGTACTGAAACAAAACATGGTTTGCATTGTAAACATAGTCAATTTTACTTGGGTAAATGGCGACTATAATAAAGGGGAAACAAATGCTACTCATACTGTTTTAGACTACCACAATTTTATGTTTTAAAGAGGACCTGTTTCTTTGTACAATGTATCTACACGACATGTAAAAAAATACGCTGAACCTAACCACGATTAATAAATTGTTTTATAAAAAAAAAATGTATTTATGTACATGGGGGAATCTACATTTGTCCATTACTCTTTATGTCATTCCATGAGATAAAACACCTGCTTTACATCACCCAGCCAAGATTAATGCCTAATACACACTAATGGCCAGATTCAGGTAGGGCAGCGTAACTTTGTGCGGGCGTAGCGTATGGTATTTACGCTACGCCGCCGCAAGTTAGAGAGGCAAGTGCTGTATTCACAAAGCACTTGCGTCCTAAGTTACGGCGGCGTAGCGTAAATGTGCCGGCGTAAGCGCGCCTAATTCAAATGAGGAAGAGGTGGGCGTGTTTTAGGGAAATTAAGCATGACCCCACGTAAATGATGTTATCAACGAACGGCGCATGCGCCGTCCGTGGACGTATCCCAGTGAGCATGCGTCGGATAGAATGCCTAAGATACGTCGAACACTGCCTACGACTTGAACGTAACTTACGCACAGCCCTATTTGCGTACGACTTACGCAAACGACGTAAAAAGATAGGCTTGTCCTGACGTCCATACCTTGCATGGGCTGCGCCACCTAGGGAGCAGCTTTATCTTTACGCCGGCGTATCTCTTACGTAAACGGCGTAACTAATTGCGACAGGCGCACGTACGTTCGAGAATCGGCGTATCTAGCTCATTTGCATATTCGACACGGAAAACAGCGGAAGCGCCACCTAGCGGCCAGTGTAAATATGCGTAGGAGACTTACGCCGCTCGTATCTTGGCCTAATTAAAGCGTATCTGGTTTCCAGAATACGCTTAAATTTATGACGGCGTAGATTCAGAGTTACGACGGCGTATCTACTGATACGCCGCCGTAACGCTCTCTGAATCTAGCTATATAAGATTATCGAAGTGATGTAATGTGTTGTATTGTATTTGTATCGCATTTTCAAAAACTGTACTAATTAAATGAAAATGTTATTATCTGGTATTGAACGAGATTTTTTTCATGTTTCAACACACTAATCGCAACACACACGTTCCTGTAGAAATGACTGTGCATAATACACACTAATGGCCAGATTCAGGTAGGGCAGCGTAACTTTGTGCGGGCGTAGCGTATGGTATTTACGCTACGCCGCCGCAAGTTAGAGAGGCAAGTGCTGTATTCACAAAGCACTTGCGTCCTGACGTGACATGTGTTCGTCACGTCACGTGATCAGGGGATATCACGTGCTCCAGTGATATCCCCTGATGAAGTGACGTGACGAACACGCGTCGGAACTAGAGCACTGGATTGGTTTGCAGCACCCGACGGACGGTAGACGAGCACGGCGCTCGTAAATGTTTTGACCGCCTCAAAGACTGCTCCATGTGAGTTTTAGATGTTTTTATCTTTATTTTAATAAACTATTTGTACGGTATCACGCGATGTGCCCCCCTCCTTCTCTCTCCCCTGCCCCTACCATCTCCGTGTGAGCGGCTGTTTTCACTGACACCGAAGGGAGGATTTTGTGGCAGAGAGAAACTAGGATTCTGACGAGTTCGGCACTCGTGGAGATAGGCACCCTTTCCTAACACACTGTGTAAGTTTACATCCACCTACCTAGACAGAGGTTCCTTAGTGGTGACAGGACTATACTATAGTATCTTCATTTGTATCCCCCACATGCACGGCCCAAGACTGAAATCTACCAGATTCATCTATTTACATCCCAGGAAGATATCCATCCACTGAGAGGTTGAAGCTCTGTATATTGATTTGGCTTTATGTGACAGCTATGAGGTAAGCTGCTAGGATCACAAACGGTGTGGGCTGCACGTTTTTTGGATTCGCTGCGCTGTGCATCTTCACGGATCTGGCTTTGGAATTTCCACTCTAGACTATCCATTCACTTATCCATTTTTCAATCTCACTTGGATTCCTGCCTTTCCTTTTGATGTGAAATTGGGACTGTTATGTGCATTCACTGTATTCTCTTATTTATTTATTTTTTAATTTGTGCATTTTTGTGTATGTACTCATTCACTTAGTCACTAATTTGCAGGTTGTTTTCCCCATTGTGTTCGTACATTGCACTTCCCCACTTCCCTGCCCCGCGGGCCCATCTGCATCCCTGGTATTAAAGCTTATTTAAAAAACAAACATGTCATATTTACCTGCTCTGTGCAATGGTTTTGCACAGAGCATCCCCAATCCTCTTCTTTTAGGATCCCTCACTGGCCCTCCTGGCTCTTCCCCCTTGAGCAGTGCCCCCCAGAGAAAGACACTTTTCCTGGGGGCACCGAATCATGCTTGCTCCTGATCTTCTGCTCTGTGTGTCCATAAGACAGATAAAGCTGTGGCTGGGCCCTCCCCCCACTCTCTCCTCATTGGTTTACTTTCTGTGATTGACAGCAGTGGGAGCCAATGGGTGCCAGCTGCTGTCTCAGTCAATGAGGAGAAGGAAGTCTGAGACTGCTGAGTCTCTTGTGCAAGTCGCTGTATCGAGAGGGGGCTCGGGTGAGTATTGGGGGGCTGTGAGGGGAGCATCATCTTTGCCTTAACGTAAAGTCAAATGTTGGTGCTCTGAGCAGATTTGCATGTTGAAAGAGAGGGGTTGACTGTTTATTGATAGCACAATTATAAAAATACATGATGAACATTATTCTTTTTCTACCCATGTACTTGGATTTTTGAACATTGTTTAATTACCTATGAATAGTACATTATCCCAAGCTAAAACAAACATTTCAAACATTTTTAAACTTTGATGCCTTTTTAACGACTAAGCTAAACATAACACAAAACTCATTTGCTTTGAGCATTACTAGAGCTCTTGTCACAGAAAAAGTCTATGTTCTGTTCTTTTGAGATAATTTTGTGAAATACATGTATTTGATGCACTAATACTAGTTCCAAGTTAACATGAATACATTGAGTTTACAAAACATAAGTCATGGATATTTTCTTACAAGCTTACTAATGGCTGCACTAGGGCAAATTGAGAAAATGTGCTGATCCTTTTCTCAGAGACCTCCTAACAATATGGTGTTTGATTTAAACCCATCTTGCTCTGCCTAAAAGTATCTAATACATTTTTTGGAGCTTCGTAGAGCACTTATTTATTTAAATCAACTACATGTAAGGGGAAAACACATAAAAAAAAACACTTTTATTTTGCTCCTCCCCCTCTGCAAAACCTTTGAATGCCTTTATAATTTTGTTGGATTTGCATTGATCACTTTGTGGGTGAGCACTAGGGATGAGCTTCATGTTCGAGTTGAACATGAGTTAGACTCGAACATTGGCTGTTTGCACGTTCGCTGAACAGCAAACAATTTGGGGTGTTCGCGGCAAATTCGAAAAGCCGCAGAACATCCTTTAAAAGTCTATGGGAGAAATCAAAAGTGCTAATTTTAAAGGTTAATATGTAAGTTATTGTCATAAAAAGTGTTTGGGACCTGGGTCCTGCCCCAGGGGACATGTATCAATGCAAGACTGTTGGAGAGGCTGGTGTCTGTGGCTGGGCTAGTGGATACGGCATTGACATAGATGGCTTTGTTCCTGCGGAACAGGGCTCAGAGGGTAAGACTGGGGACGTATTACTCATCTAATAGTTCCCTGTCTTGCGGGGTCCCCCAAGGTTCGGCTTTATCGCAGATCCTGTTTAATATCTATATACAGCCACTGTTGTATATCATCCGGCGCCATAACTTCAGATTTCACGTCTATGCAGATGATACGCAGATTTACTTTAAGCTGCCCAAGAATGAGAAAGTCCGGCCGGATCTGGCATCCTTCTTACAGGAAATACAGTCCTGGATGGGAGCCAATTATTTAAAACTAAACGGCTCCAAAACGGAATGTATCATCATTAGTAATCAGAGCAAAATCAGCTTGACTGACTTTCCCTCTTGGCCGGTCTTGTTTATTCCATCTCCATCTCCGGCCACCCAGGTTCGAGACTTGCAAATCATTTTGGATTCCAAATTGACACTGAAGGCGCAAGTAAATCAGTTGGTAAGTTTGTGTTACTACCAACTGAAACTTCTGCATTCCACATTCCATTTCATTGACGAAGCGGATAAAGTCCCCATGGTCAATGCTTTTATCGGCAGTCGGCTGGATTATTGTAATGCCCTGTGTATGGGGCTTCCAAAAACCCTCTTGCACAAACTCCAGCTGATTCAAAACTCTGTGGCTAGGTTATTAACAGGTGTGGGTCGCGGGGACCATATTACACCATCTTTGAAAGCCCTGCACTGGCTACCCGTTGCTGAACGGGTTTTGTTTAAAGTGGGTTGTATTGTGCATACAGCCATCCATGGGAAAGTCCCAGGGTAATTGCAAGAAAAATTCACCTACTACGCTCCTAGCAGATCATTGAAATCTGCTAATCAGGCTAATTTGATCGTCCCTAAATTCAAAAAAACTAAATGCGGAGGGAGGACGTTGGATGTACAAGGATCAACATTTTGGAATTCCTTACCTCTATATTTGAGACTTGAGAATGATCTATTAAAGTTTAGGAAGTTTTTAAAAACCTTTTTATTTTTTCAAGCGTATGGCCCTATTTAGGGTCAGACATTAGTATTGTTTTTAAATCTTTTAAATTTTGTTACGTGGTTTTATGAATGTTACTGTCTACTAGAATGTGAGATCTGTTTCTGTATATGGATATGTTGGTTCTATGAGCGCATTGAGGCCTTTGGGTAAAGACTGCGCTCTCAATAAGCATTTTAATAAATAAATAAAATAAATAAAAAAAGTTTTAAAAACGTCAGTTTTTTGGGAGCAGAAATTTTAATAATGCTTAATAATGCTTAAAGTGAAACAATAGAAGTGAAATATTTGTTTACATTTTGTACCTGGGGGTGTCTATAGTATGCCTGTAAAGTAGTGCATGTTTCCCATGCATCGAAAAGTCCTCTAAAGTTCTAAGTTTCTAAAGGAAAAAAAGTCATTCAAAACTACTCGCGGCTATAATGAATTGTCGTGTCCCGGCAATACAGATAAAAGTAATTGAAAAACACAGCTTGGGTTCCCCCTTATTCCATTACCAGGCCCTTTGGGTCTGGTATAAATATTAAGGGGAACCCCAAACCAAAATTAAAAAAAATGCGTGAGGGTCCCCCCCCAAATTCCATATCAGGCACTTCAGGTCTGGTATAGATATTAAGGGGAACCCTGCGCCATTTAAATAAAATGGTGTGGGGTTCCCCCACGCATTTATTTTTTTTAATTTTGTTTTAGCGTTCCCCTTAATATTCATACTAGACCCAAAGGGCCTGGTAATGGACTGGGGGGGGGGGGGGCCAATGCCATTTTTTTCAATGACTTTTATCTGTATTGCCGGGACCCGACAATTCATTATAGCCGCGAGTAGTTCTAAATTACTTTTTTCCTTTAGAAATGTAATTTTGTGTAGGAACTTTTCTATGCAAACATGCGCTACTTTACAGGCATACTATAGACACCCCCAGGTACGAAATTTAAAGGAATATTTTACTTTTATTGTTTTACTTTAAGCATTATTAAAATCACTGCTCCAGAAAAAACTGCTGTTTTTAGAACTTTTTTTGCAGGACCCAGGTCCCCAAACACTTTTTATGACAATAACTTGCATATTAGCATTTAAAATTAGGACTTTTGATTTTTCATGTTCGTGTCCCATAGACTTTAACAGTGTTCTCGTGTTCGAACAGATTTTTTGCCTGTTCGCATGTTCTGCTGTGAACCGAACTGGGGGGTGTTCGGCTCGGCTTTCCAAGGTTCAAGCACTGGAATGGAGAAGAGGCAGGAGTAATTTGCCACCGGAGAGGTGAGTATTGGAGAAGAACTTCTGGTTTGGACTGAATTTCAGCTGTACAGAGGTTCATCGAATGGCTGAGCTACACTAAATGGGTGTTTAGCTGAGCTTTATCACCAGCTGCAATGTGTGATGAAACAATTAGCAGCAGTATTACTACCACTGGGAAATGTGCTTTCTGCTCAGGGATTCTGACAGGTAAATGTAAACAAAAAAGTGCATGAGGATCCCAATAAAGTTATGTCAGGCCCCTCAGGTCTAGTGTGGTTGTAAAGGGGACCCAGGTAAAAAAATAATGAAAAAAGGTGTTGGGTCCCCCAAAAACCCATACCAGGCCATTATCCAAGCATGTTGCCCCCCCACCTGAACCATACCAAGAAACATGCCCCACAACATGGGAAGGGCACCTTGCTGGGGGACCCCTTTGGCAAAGGAACTTGTCCCTTACAAGGACAATGGCTTCTTCTTTAGAACTTTTTTTGGAATCTGCAATTCCCCTTTAAGAATAAGTGGGCCCCAAAACACTGCTCTTCATGTGATTAAATGTGTTTACATTCAAGATGGTGCTGCTATAAAACTACAAAGAGAACAAAATAGATTATAGTACACACATACAAAAATGTAATTTTAAAGGGGTTGTAAAGGTAAAAAAAAAATCCTAAATAGCTTCCTTCACTTACTTCGATTTTGCTTTTAAATGTCCATATTTCTTCTGAGAAATCCTCACTTTCTGTTCTTCTGTCTGTAACTCCACACAGTAATGCGAGGCTTTCTCCCTGGTGTGGAGTGTCGTGCTCGCCCCCTCCCTTGGACTACAGGAGAGTCAGGACGCTCTCTACATTGCAGATAGTGAAGAGCGCTGTGTGTTAGTGGACGTCCTGACTCTCCTGTAGTCCAAGGGAGGGGGCGAGCACGACACTCCACACCAGGGAGAAAGCCTTGCATTACTGTGTGGAGTTACAGACAGAAGAACAGGAAGTGAGGATTTATCAGAAGAATCAGAATAAGGACATTTAAAAGCAAAATCGAAGGATGAGGTAAGTGAATGAGAAATGCACTAAGGTAAAGGAAGCTATTTAGGGAAAACAAATTGTACCTTTACAACCCCTTTAATCCAGCAAGGCTATTTAAAAACCATAACAGGCCCACTTACCACATCAAAGTATCCCATTACCAGCGGGTCCTACTTTGACGCAGCAAGTGGGCTTAGCACTATATGACCATATGGAGTGACCAAATCCCCATATTTTTTTATATGTTCAGGTGTTTTTAAATAGCCTTGCAGGATTTAAATGTAAATTGTGTTTGTTCTTGTTTTTTTCTTAATGTGATTAATGTCCTTTATTGAGAAATAATAATAATACAAATATATGTATATATATATATATATATATATATCCATTGTCAATCTTGTCGTTCCATGATACAGATCTATGTCAATCATGATAAATGATGGACACTGACCCACCAAAAGAAAAGCCCGCTAATGGCTGATATGATCCGCAGAATGAAAATTACTGATTCGAATAACAGCTCCAGATTCCTGCTGCAGAATGTATATGAAGAGGTGGGGTCTCCCGTGTGGTGTTATCAGGGCCGGATTAACATAGGGGCTGATGGAGCTTCAGCTCCAGGCCCCTTTCTCAAGATAGGCCCATTTGCCCAAAAAAATAAATAAATAAATCAGAGAAAAAAAAAAGATCGACTTCAGGGGTTGTAGCTAGGGTTGCCACCTCATCCCTTTAAAAAGGAACACATCTGAATTACACAGATTCTGAGGCTAATTTAATGCAGATAAGGCAAAATAGAGCGACAATTTTGAAAAAAATGCAATATTTTTTACTTTTTGCTATAATAAATATCCCCCAAAAACATATATAACATTTTTTTTTTCCTCAGTTTAGGCCGATACGTATTCTATATTTTTGGTAAAAAAAATCACAATAATCGTTTATCGGTTGGTTCGCGCAAAATTTATAGCGTTTACAAAATAGGGGATAGTTTTTTTGCATTTTTATTTTTTTTATTTTTTTTACTACTAATGTCGGCGATCAGCGATTTTTTTCGTGACTGCGACATTATGGCGGACACTTCGGACAATTTTGACACATTTTTGGGACAATTGTCATTTTCACAGCAAAAAATGCATTTAAATTGCATTGTTTATTGTGAAAATGACAGTTGCAGTTTGGGAGTTAACCACAGGGGGCGCTGTAGGAGTTAGGGTTTACTTTGTGTGTGTTTACTAGTGTAGGGGGTGTGGCTGTAGGAATGACGTCATCGATCGTGTCTTCCCTATAATGGGAATGACGCGATCGATGCGCCGACACAGTAAAGCACGGGGAAGCCGTGTTTACACACGGCTCTCCCCGTTCTTCAGCTCCGGGGAGCGATCGCGACGGAGCGGCTATAAACAAATAGCCGCACCGTCGTCCCGGATCGCTCCCCGAGCGGACCCGACCTCCGCATGTACCGGGGGGGTCCTGATCGGACCCCCCACCCACGTCTAGCAGAGGACGTACAGGTACGTACATGTGCCTGTCCGTGCCATTCTGCTGACGTATATGTACATGAGGAGGTCTGGAAGTCGTTAACTTAAGAAACAAGTGTTGGACTTTAAGTGGTTAAATTTCCTGCATTTACACACAGAAGTTTGAGCTAAGAAGGGAGTTGGTTACAATGTTTCATGTTGTTTACAAACTTGGGGGATTTATTTTTTACACACAGAAGTTTATCCCTTTGATCTAAGAAGGAAGCGTTAGTTACAATGTTTCCTGTTAAAAACTTGGCAGACTGCCCATATATTTTCTTTTGACAGCTGAAAGTCTCTCCACTTGTTATATGAAAGAATCAGCAAACTCTGCATTGGAGATCGCTTAACCACTACGCAGTCCCTAAACATCCTTCCACTCCTGTTGTACATAGTGCCCACTGTCATACTCTCCACATTTCTCTCCTATACATAGTGCCCACTGTCATACCCTACACACTCCTCTCCTGTACATAGTGCCCACTGTCATACCCGCCACACTCCTCTCCTATACAGAGCGCCCACTGTCATACCCTTCACACTCCTATCCTTTACATAGTGCCTGCTGTCATACACTTTTCTTCTGTACATAGTGCCAACTGTTGCACCCTCCACACTCCTCTCCTGTACATACTGCTCATGGTCATACCCTCCACCCTCCTCTCCTATACATAGTGCCCACTGTCATACCCTCCACACTCCTCTCCTGTACATACTGTTCACTGTCATACCCTCCACACTCCTCTCCTGTACATACTGCCCCATCATACCCTCCACACTTCTCTCTGTTACATACTACCCTCTGTCATACCCCCACACTCCTCCTGTACACACTGCCCACTGTCATACCCTTCACACTCCTCTCATGTACATAGTGCCTGCTGTCATACACTTCTCTCCTGTACATACTGCCCACTGTCGTACCCTCCACACTCCTCTTCTGTACATACTGCCCACTGTCATATCCTTCACACTCCTCTCCTGTACATAGTACCTTTTGCTGTACCCTTTGCACTCCTCTCCTGTACATAATGCCCACTGTTAGACCCTCCACATTCCTCTCCCTCACCTGCACATACTTCCCACTTATATACCGTCCATACTCCTGCCCTATGTCGCTTACCCACAAATACAGTTCTTTAAAATTATACTGAATACCCTCAATGTTACCAGCTCTAGAATGGACACACTTTTGATAGTTCAACTAAAGGAAATCTCAGTTCTCATATTTGTTCTGCCCCATTATTAGTACTCATTTATCTTTGTGATTACTACTGTGATGTATAGAGGAACATAGGGCATCTCAGCTACTCTAAATATGGCACTTGTAAAAAAAAGTGT
Organism: Rana temporaria; assembly: GCF_905171775.1. Lineage (NCBI taxonomy): Eukaryota > Metazoa > Chordata > Amphibia > Anura > Ranidae > Rana > Rana temporaria. The sequence continues at coordinate 147,399,025 of NC_053489.1, read as the reverse complement.
CCCTGAAAATATTTTTTAAATGTTGGCAACTATGCACTTAGGCACTGCCCAAGGGCCACCACCCACCGGGTCAGTAGGGGGCCCCATGAGAGGCTCCTGGGATCCTGTGATATTAAAGCGGTAGTAAACTTTCCTGACATTACTACTTTTTAGAGGCCCTGGGGTAGGTTATGCCACAACGTACAAGTATACACAGCATATTAGTACATTAGGGTACACTTACATTTTCAGACTGAGCCCTCCAGTGCTGCGCTTTGATGAATCCGGCGTGGCCCGGGTGCTTCCATCTTCACCCGGTCCACGTCCTGCAGCAGGCACGATCATGACGGCGTCCCAAAACTAGACGGCTGCGCTATAGCTGTCTATCAGCTATAGTGTGGCTGGCAAGTGGTTAAAGTAACTCAATTTTTCTTGAAAAAAAAGCACCCACCTCTGAGTGATCCATGTACATGGCAAGGATTTTAACAAACTTTGTTGCAAACTCTTATCTTTTGTTTTTCTGAAGAAATGGCTGTTTGTGTGTGTACATGTGCAAAATAAATGAGAATTGGAGTGATTTCATAATTATCAATTAGCTTCTGCAGTTTCAGGGTTCTAATGAGGTAAGTGGCAGGGTCTGCATGCCTTTGGGTGTGATTTGCCTGTGGAAGTATCTCACCCCAATTTTTTTGTTGTTGCAGGGAATGCCTAAAATCTGACTTCAGTGAGCCAATCACACAAGCAGGAAATGATGTTTCAGGGTGGCCTTCTGTACACCATCTGTGTTGGAAGATTTTATCCTCTTCATGACCAGGCAGAGGCAGCTCTAGGCTTTGTGTGGCCTTAGGCAAAACTTAGACACGAGGCCCCACTCAACCCCCATAATGGGGAAAAAATTCAAACAATAGAAATGGCTGCAGAAGGATGCACAGATCTAGCACATAGTTCATCAGTGCCACTTTCAGGGCACCCTCCTCACTCGTCAGACATATGCAGCCAATAGAACATCTGGGACCCAGCAAGGTGACATGTATGATGTATGTGTGATGCTTGGTACGGTACCTTCCATGCCAGTGCCAGCAGCAGGCAGGGTCTGTTCTCGTTCTGGAGGGGGACAGTGTTCAGCTCCTTCCGGAGGATCTGTTTGGTGTGAGATGGAGTGGTCTCTGGCCACCTGCACCTTGTGCCTGTCCTCATTTTGTGGCCCCCAGTCAGCCTGTCCTGGGAGATCTTCAGAGCTCTTCTCCTTCCAAGGCTATCAGTGTTTGCTGCCCTCACTGCTGATCTTCCTTGTCAGGCCCACACTGGGACAAAAAAAATAGGCACAGCATTTTAGACTGAGCAGCCTATGATAACGGGTCCCTTTCCCGCTCTCCATCCTGGCAGATCCCCTACAGCAGCCGGCGGGAGAAGGGAGGGGGGAACCTAGCAGAGCTGCAGGGAGTGAGGGGGCCAGGAAAGAGCACAGGGGTGGTGGAAAGAACTGCACAGTGATGGCACTGTCGAACTGGCGCATGGGCTAGCCCTGTACCTGGAGATGCAGAATCACGTATATATATGTGATTCTGGACAGCTGGCCCGCACCAGTGGCTTCGCTAGGGGGGGCAGGGGGTGCGGCCAAAGTCCGAGTGACACCCGCAGAGGGTTGACACCATCCTGAGGATCTTCAGCTGGAACGTGTCGGTGCAACACTCATCCTGAGCAAAACTCCTCACTCCTGCTGCCTCCTTTCATTGTACACAAGTGCTCTGCAGTCGCCCGGAGAGTGAAAATCTGAGCAACTCTCCGGGCTGCTGAACCCTGTATCTTCCTCTGCCCGCCACCCAGGTGCACTGTGCATGAGGGGAGGAAGAGGGGGTGGTTTATCCTGAGCGGGGTCTGCACTGACAGAGGGGGGTTATCCTAAGGGGGGCTGCACAGATGGAGGGGGGTTATCCTGAAGGCGGTCTGCACTTATTTGGGGATCTGCACTGATGGAGGGGGGTTTATTCTGAGGGGGTCTTCACAGATAGAGGGGGGTTATCCTGAAGGGGGTCTGCACTTATTGGGGGTCTGTACTGATGGAGGGGTGTTTATCCTCAGACTGTCTGCACAGATAGAGGGGGGGTTTATCCTGAGGGGGGTCTGCACAGATGGGGGGAGGTTATCCTGAAGGGGGTCTGCACTTATTGGGGGGTCTGCACTGATGGAGGAGGAGTTTATCCTGAGGGAGGTCTGCACTGATGGATGTGGGTTATCCTGAGGGGGATCTGCACAGATTTAGGGGGTATCCTGAAGGGGGTCTGCACTTATTGTGGGTCTGAACTGATGGAGGGGTGTTTATTTTCAGGGGGTCTGCACAGATAGAGGGGGGTTTATCCTAAGGGGGTCTGCACTGATGGAGGGGGATTTATCATGAGGGGGGTCTGCACTTATTGGGGGTTGGTGGTTTATCCTCAGGGGGTCTGTACTGATGGAGGGGGGATTATCCTGAGGGGGTCTGCACTGATGGAGAGGTGTTATCCTGAGGGGGGTCTGCACTGATGGAGGGGGGTTTATCCTGAGGGGTTCTGTACTGATGAAAGGGGGGTTTATCCTAAGGGGGGTCTGCAAAGATGGAAGGGGGGTTACCCTGAGGGGGTCTGCACTGATGGAGGGGGGTTTATCCTGAGGGGGAGTCTGTACTAATGGAGGGGGGGTGTATGCTGAGGGGGGTCTGTACAGATGGATGGGAGTGGTTTATCCTGAGGGATTCCCGAACGTACGCCCGACTGACGCAGTGAAGTTACGACGTTTACGTAAGATTTGCGACGCGTAAAGTTGCCCCTGGGTATATGAGGCGCAGTCAATGTTAAGTATGGCCGTCGTTCCCGCGTTGAAATTTGAAAATTTACGTTGTTTGCATAAGTCGTCCGTGAATAGCGCTGGACGCCATTTACGTTAACGTCGAAACCAATGACGTCCTTGCGACGTCATTTAGCGCAATGCACGTCGGGAAATTTTAGGGACGGCGCATGCGCAGTACGTCCGGCGCGGGAACGCGCCTAATTTAAATGATCCACGCCCCCTACCCGGATCATTTGAATTAGGCGGGCTTGCGCCGGGGGATTTACGCTACGCCGCCGCAACTTTACAGGCAAGTGCTTTGTGAATCAAGCACTTGCCCGTAAAACTTGCGGCGGCGTAACGTAAATGAGATACGTTACGCCACCGCAAAGATGCGGCGATCTACAAGAATCTGGCCCGTTAACTCTATTTCTTTTCTGGGGACAACCTAGAATGTGGGATTTTCTTTTACTTTCACTTTTGATGATAATGGTAAACATGACAAATAGAAAGGGTGACTCTCCCTAAAGGGGACAGAGACCGCAACAAGAACCTAGCAGTTGTTCAAATCCACCGCCACTCTATCCAAAATGAAAATAAAGCTTTGCCTTTTACTGTTCTGTATTATTCATTGTTAGTAGCTGCGCTTTAAAAAAATAATATTAAGCCCAAGAATGAATGAAACCTGTGTATATGTTAAAATAAGACATTACAGTAGTAGGTTTCAGTACAAGACTAGGATTATGACAAACCAGATGTAAAGTCTTTCACTTCTAAAAACTCTTCTCTTAGTTCAAATTTCCATATTAAACTCATTCTAATACAATGTTTCTCACAATTGGATACAAAGTGTAGGTTGCTTTTCAAAATTTCCTGCAAAAAATTCTCTGCGTATTTAACCATGCTGTATTGCGTACACAGATTCTATGAATTCTCACTTCCTCTCCACAGGTTAAATGGCAATGACATGGTAATGAAGCTGCATTCAATTTACATATATTTAAAAATGCTGTTTGCATGAACTCTCATAAAGACTCATTGCCATTTTTCAAAACTGACGTGTCTGTAACTTATAAAAGCATGTGCAACGCATATAGATCTTGCACAGATGACATTTTCATTGAAAGAAGTTTTTAACATTCATGAGATGCAGAAATTTTTAAAGATTTACATTTATGAAAAAGAGGCAACTTGATAGGTCAACATAATTCATTAGTTTAGCGGACATCGAAACAGGAATAACTTGCTGACGTGCAAAAATTATGAAACACCCAACCACGTTCACTCAAGTTTTTTAGATTAGTAAAGACCGGAACTTTCTACAAAATATCTTTATGCATGTGTATTGTCCCATATTTAATATAAATATGTGTAGCACCTGGTTACTTCCAAGTACCGGTGCTATTGAAATTTAGAGGGTGATCAGAGTGCTAATGACTCTGATTCCAATTACAATGTTCAAGTAGGGTCTCTGTTTTAGCTTGGCTGTGCTGTGGGCGCATTCTATTGTTGCTGGGGTGTTATCCCACCCCGGGACGACAGGTGGCAGCAGTGGAGTTAATGCTTGGGTGTTTTTTTTCCAGCAGCCAATCAGGAGGGAGTGTCCTCACTGGGCATGTTGGGAGAGGGTACTTAGGGAACAGACACCATTGAGTCTGGGTTCTTCTTCCAGTGTGGCACCCACCTTTAGGGTGACTGTGACAAAGGCGAATGTCAGATCCCTGTCCTCCACGCTAACTTGCGACGAAGGACAGGCCAACCTCACACCACGCTGTCACTTATGTAACAATGCCACTCCCAGTTGCGCCCAGCACAAAGATTTTCCAGCTTGCGGGACCACAATCTAAGTGCCAGCAGCCTGAGAGCGATTGTCACTGGGCTAATTACACAATTAACCCTTTAACTAACACCACCCCTGTTTTGACCGAGTTAGGGGATACTCGTGATTTTAGCAATACCAATTATGATTTTAGAATAAGTGTCTGCAGCACACACTGTCACCACAGACAGGTCTGCTCAGAGGCCTTACTCTACAACAGTAGCGCTCTTCAGGAGGCAGGTTCGTTTATAGCTTGCATTAAGAGTTTTAGAGACAAGTAGCTAGATTCAGAAAGAGTTAAGCCGGCGTATCAGTAGATACGCCGACGTAACTCTGAATTAAAGCCGTCGTATCTTTAAGTGTATTCTCAAAATTAGATACACTTAAATGTAGCTAAGATAGCCTGCGCCGTCGTATCTTAGCTGTCTAGTTCCTGCCGGCCGCTAGGGGCGTGAAAGCTGATTTACGCCTAGAATGCGTAAATCAGCGAGATATGCCTATTCACGAATGTACGCTTGCCTGTCGCAGTAAAGATACGCCGTTTACGCAAGGCATTTTCAGGCGTAAAGTTAGTCCAACAAAAAGCTGGCCTAGCCGATGTTAAGTATGGACGTCGTTCCCGCGTCGAATTTTGAAAATTTTACATCGTTTGCGTAAGTCGTCTGGATGTAATTTACGTTCACGTCGAAACCAATAAGTCCTTGCGGCGTACTTTGGAGCAATGCACACTGGGATATGTCCACGGACGGCGCATGCGCCGTTCGTTAAAAACGTCAATCACGTCGGGTCACGATTCATTAACATAAACACGCCCCCCTGTTCCTCATTTGAATTAGGCGCGCTTACGCCTGCCCATTTACGCTACACGGCCGTAACTTAGGAGGCAAGTGCTTTGTGAATACATCACTTGCCTCTCTGACTTACGGCGGTGTAGCATAAATACGATACGCTACGCCGGCTGAAACATACGCCGCCCTACGTGAATCCAGCTAAAGGTTAACACTTTTCAACATAAAAGGTTTATTACGAAAAGGGCAAACTTGGTGAAATAAAGTGTTACAGAAAAATATGTTTTAAAGAGATAACGACAATATACAGCCACAAAGTAATAAGGTAGAATTGAAGAAGAAGAATACTTGCAATTAATGTCCAAGGGTTGATCAGAGTTCGATCAATAAACTGGGTAATCGGTTCTCAAACTTGGCAGATGCTCCTGCTTGGATGGTAAAAGGAGAACTCCCTATTGACTTGGCATCTCCTCTTTTCTGTCAGATCAAAGGGGCGTTTGACACGACCAGTGACCAATTGTCTGGTCATCTTAGTTAGGGGCTGGTTACTGGGAGGGGTCCATATTCATGCCCATATCCCAGGTCACTTTGTGATCCATTTTCATATCTCTGCAGCTCTAATGTTTACAGACTAACAATATCCATTTTATTGTTCAGCGTGATATTTGCTTTAACCACTTAAGGACCCTTCACAGCGATTTACGTCGCGCGCGCCGCAGGCGCATGCACGCCACCCCGGTCCGAAGCTCCATGACCGTGACCGCAGGACTCGCGGACTCGATCGCCGCTGGAGTCCCGCGATCAGTCCCCGGAGCTGAAGAACGGGGAGAGCTGTGTGTAAACACAGCTTCCCCGTTCTTCACTGTGGCGCCGTCATCGATCGTGTCATCCCTTTTATAGGGAATCACAATCGATGATGTCACACCTACAGCCACACCCCCCTACAGTTAGAAACACAGATGAGGTCATACCTAACCCCATCAGCGCCCCCTTGTGGTTAACTCCCAAACTGAAATGTAATTTTCACAGTAAACAATGCATTTTAAATGCATTTTTTGCTGTGAAAATGACAATGGCCCAGATTCAGGTAGCAATTGCGCCTGCGTAACCATAGTTACGCAGCGCAATTGCTGACTTGCGCCGGTGTAACGAGTTCTCCTGATTCAGAGAACTCGTTATGCCGACTGCAGCCTAAAATCTGCGTGGCATAAGGCTCTTATGCCACGCAGATTTTACGCTGCATTCTAGCGATGACCGCTAGGGGGCGCTCCCATTGTGATCTGTGTATAGTATGCAAATTGCATACTAACACCGATTCACAACGTTGCGCGAGCCCTGCGTACGCAAATTACGTAGTTTGCGTACGTCGGGTTTTGCGTAAGGTTACACATCCTAATAGCAGGTGCAGCCAATGCTATAGGATACCCACGTTCCCGCGTCGCGATATTTAAAATCTACGTAGTTTGCGTAAGTGAATCGTGAATGGCGCTGGACGCCATTCACGTTCACTTTGAAGCAAATTACGTCCTTGCGACGTCATTTGCCGCAATGCACGTCGGGAAAGTTTCCAGACGGAGCATGCGCTTTACGATCGGCGCGGGAACGCGCCTAATTTAAATGATTCCCGCCCCCGGCGGGATCATGTACATTGCGCGCGCTTACGCCGGGCAATTTTGCCGGCGTGCCCTCGCAATTTACGGAGCTACTGCTCCGTGAATCGAGGGCAGCGCAAAATATTTGCGTGGGCGCAGGGCAAAATCGTTGCCCTGTGCCTCCGCAAATATAGCGCAAGTCGTACCTGAATCTGGGCCAATGGTCCCAAAAAAGTGTCAAAATTGTCCGAAGTGTCCGCCATAATGTCGCAGTCACGAAAAAAATTGCCATTAGTAGTAAAAAAAAAAAAAAAATTATAAAAATGCAATAAAACTATCCCCTATTTTGTAAACGCTATAAATTTTGCGCAAACCAACTGATAAACGCTTATTGCGATTTTTTTTACCAAAAATAGGTAGAAGAATACGTATCGGCCTAAACTGAGGAAACATTTTTTTTTATATATTTTTGGGGGATATTTATTATAGCAAAAAGTAAAAAATATTGCATTTTTTTCAAAATTGTCGCTCTATTTTTGTTTATAACGCAAAAAAAAAACCGCAGAGATGATCAAATACCACCAAAAGAAAGCTCTATTTGTGGGAAAAAAAGGACGCCAATTTTGTTTGGGAGCCACGTCGCACGACCGCGCAATTGTCAGTTAAAGCGACGCAGTGCCGAATCGCAAAAACTGGCCGGGTCCTTTAGCTGCCTAAGTGGTTAAGAAAAGTTCAAACATGACAAGTTTGTCATTGTTATTTTACCTAGGACGAATAAATGGGGCCAGGGGCCTTCCACATAATTGATCATACTCATGTCTAGGCTTGAAACGTTACAAATTATCTGAGGAAACTAAATATGTCCGTTGTTTGGCTGTGCTATGAGTTAGCTGGAGGTTAGGAAACATGCTTAACTTTCATACTTATTCCACAGTTTAAGCTTTATGAGTACTAAGGCATTTATGACCGGGGTCTGCTGATTCGCTGAGGGGAGAGGGTGACAGTTTTACGACAGGCCAGGAACCCTGCCAGGCGACCTTATCACCTAGCTTGGTTCTGCTTTTCTGATGAGATAACCACTCTTTTGAAGCATAAAGCCTATGAATTTCTGAAAATAAGGGAGGAGGGAGTCAGTTTATTTCTACTGCTACACTGTTTAATAATATGTCATGGCTGCTGTATGGTTTTCATACAACATGGCCACTGCGACAGCTAGTCACGTGTCCAGTGCGCAATATCGTTACAGTGACCACATCACGGCGCCCCGGCGTTATGGCCTACCTGGCCGGGGCGTGTGTGGAGCGCGGTGTTCCTGGTTCCGGGACCATGTTGGTCCGGAACATTTGAGCAGCGACGGGGACCCAGTGATCGATTGGGTTCCCACTTTTGAGGATCCCAAGCGGTATAGCTGTTCGGTTGGGAGTCCATCTGAGGAGTGCCAATAAGAGGCTGGCGATCCAAAAGGATTTTGACAAACCACCGGGGATCAAGGTAGCCAGACACTGAAGGATCGATCACCTGTCAGTCGGTACCTGGGCAACGTTAAGAAGGAGATCCAGGCGTAATTCTACCGAGGAGGATTATCTCCGTGTCTGCAATCAGAGAGGGCCTGTGGCAGAGGTGTCTCCCTGATGTCCATTTCAGGAGGGTCTGTGGCAGAGACTTTATCCTAAAAAGGTTCGAGTGATACTCCGGCTGCCAGGTCAGTGAGAGAGGCCTGTCCGGGTATGCTAAGCCCACTCAGGCAGGAGTGGTACAGAAAGTGTTACCTATGGGAGCGGGACTGGTCCAAATACTACGCCTGAATCTGCTGTTTTCCTTCTTCTTTCAAACTCAATCCTTTTATCACTGGTTCATGGTTTTTACCCGGCTGGGTAATAATGAGCACAGAAAAAGACACTTGTTGCGGACATTTTTTTACTACTGCTATACGCACCGTTCACCCCTAGGAATTCGAAAGAGCCACAAGGTAAATGTGCCACCCAAAACAAACCAGCAGCTCCTCCGGGGGTAGTGCTACATATGTATGCATTGAGGATTAGTAAACCCAGAGTATCCATCCATCCATTCCCCTGACATGTGTAGCACCATACCCTAAACAAAGGCTTCTGTCAAATTTAGTCATGCTGGTAGATAGTTAGCCCTTACTAATTTAAAGTTTACTTTACAGTGGAGCTGTGGTTTCTCTCTACATCTGACAATAGTATGAGAAACTAGGGAGGGCCAGGTGATCTCTCTCTTTTCCCCCAGGTTGCATCCTGGGGGAGAGGGGCGAGGAGCAGCTGAGTGACTAGGCCAGGGGTCTAGGAGGCCTTTGCATGTGCTTGAAGCAGAGGGCTGAGAGCAGAAGGAGCCTGCCAGTCCAGGGAGTCCTGTTACTTATGGTCCTGGGCTGATGGAGCCTCGATGGGGAAAGGAGAAGTGATGTGTCAGGATGGAGTGCCAGAAGTGACTCTGCTGCTTGATGTCCTGTGGAGGAAGAACTCATGGAGAGGCTGGGAAAACATTGAAAGAATCGCTAAGGCTGTGCTGCTAGAGAAGATATGGCTGCTACTGGAAAGAACTGCTGGTTCTAAGAAGGTACAGGCTTCAGGATTCAGCTTAAAGGTAACTTTACTGTTATCTATTGTAGGAATGGACAGAAAGTATATGAGGTGGTAGTAATTTCAGATGGTGAGTTTGTGTAGGATAAACATGCGAATCCCACTGCCTAGACTGACCTGGGGTGGTCCGTAGATAGCCAAGTGAAAAAAGAGGAAAAAGGCGCGTGATCTAACCCATGGATCAAATGGATACAGTTTATTAAAAACCAAGTAGATAAATAAAAAGAAATTACTACGTATTCATAGAGACTAGGTTAAAAAGTGTTCATTTACAATGAGTTATGCCCATGCAAGGGCAGATGCTTATTGGTAGGTTGACATGTTTTGAGGGGTTCCCTCTTCATCAGAGCCTTGGAGAATGAGAACAAATGTCTGCATAGAGTAATTGATTTATAGATTTGGCTTGTAAAGTTCTATGCTGCAAAGAGAGATGCAGCAGCCTGGACAGGCTGCTGCATCTCTCTTTGCAGCATAGAACAGCATTCTGTCAGGAGGACCGCAGTGCCCCAGTCGGAGACAGTTTCCAGCCTGCAGGCGACATCTTTACACTGCAGCTTCTTTACAAGCCAAAACGCAGGCACTGATGACAAACATAAATAACAACAAAACGATCAAAAACCAGCTACTCCATGGTGTGTAGAGCGCTGGGATGTGGACACCTTTTAAGCAAATGAGAATTTAACATCCATTATGTGATACAACTTGGTTTTAATAAACTGTTTCCATTTGATCCATGCGTTAGTCACGCGCCTGAGTCTGCAGGTCGGTAATAGGTGTTTTTAATTTCATACCCTTCTTCCTCTGGAGTTATAACATAAGCTCCATTTTTTGGCATCTAAAAGTGACTCACACCCATCTGTACACATTTTCAACTATTGCATGAGAGCGAGCTGACATCTCACCTCAGGGTGTAGTTCTGTCTCTGGCGGTACTTCACCTGCCCCTGGATATCAGGTGGCACTCTCAAATTGTTAAATGACAGTGAACAAAAATCTAATATACTTGGAATTGAGCTGGGCATACATTTAAACCAGGCCTTACATTTAAGTAAACACACCAACAATACCAGATTTGCCCGCATGTCAATCTGGATCTGATTTTGTACATGTTGGAGAGTAGGTGTATGCTAGGTATATATAAGAAGATGACACAAATTAGGTTTCAGGCAGGTCAACCTGGTGCTTTAATAATAATCAATTGACTTGTACTAAATGTAGTCTTTTGTATTTCCTTTGATGTCTGTGTCATGTAGTTTCACATAGGATTGTTTTAATAAAGAACAAAGGGCATTTGTCCCTGAATCCCCAGGATGGATGGGCCACCAAGAGACCTGGGCTCTGTGTTGCCTTTTCAAAAGTGCTCATATTCTGCGCAAACAAATGGGAGCAGATGTACTAAATATGTAACAAAAATGTATTGTGGAACTATAAGTGCCGGTTCACACTACAGCGACTTGGCATCTGACTTGTCAGACCTCAAGTTGCCCCAAGTCACTGGACATAAGAAATTCCATTGAAGTGAATGAGAGCCGTCTTAATGTACACTACTGAAGTTGCTCCGACTTCAGAAAAGGTTCATGTACTACTTCAAGGCGACTTCTAGGCAACTTGTACCCATAGATGTCAATGGAAGTTGCCTCCAAAGTCGGATCTCCATCTTAATTGAAGCAACTTTACAGGAAAATAAAATAGTTTACCAAGGCAAACCCCTCCCTCTCACATAGCTGACTATTCTGTGATTGGCCACAGCCAAAGTCGCCTGTCCTGGAGGCAACTTAAGTTGTGTTGTAAGTTGCTCAAAGTCATGCTGAAGTCGCGATTTGAAGTCGCCTCCAAATCGCCTTGCAAAGTCGCGACATGTAAGTCGGGTTGCCCCTGTGTGTACCGGCACTTAGGGATTAAAACATACCAATTTGCCTTGTAGACAAGATTTTTGTACAGATCCTATTTGACTCCTCAGTCTGGTTCAATTGCAAATCCCCCACTGGCCACTCTGGATCTGCTTGCTGTTGCGATAGTCACTAGGGTACTTAGGGCCTAATCCTCAAAAAACTGGCGCAACGTAACTTTTTCCATTTAAGTTACACCGCCGCAAAATCTCTAACTAAGTGCCCGATCCACAAAGCACTTACCTAGAAATTTTGAGCGGTGAAACTTAAATCCGGCCGGCGCAAGGCGTTCCTCTTCTCCAGGGGGCGATTACCATTTAAATGAGGCGCGCTCTCGCGCCGGCCGTACTGCGCATGCTCGTGACGTAATTTTCCCGACGTGCATAGCGCAAAATTACGTTACGTCGGGCTTTGTGGATTGCGACGGGACAATAAAGTTGCGTCGGGTAAAAAAAAAGATACAGTGCCAAAAAAAAAAAAATTCAATTTAAAAAAAAACGTGTCGCGAGCAAGAAAGGTCTGTTTTTACAAGGTGTTTACACCTTGTAAAAGCAGCCCTAATTTTGCGTTAGCAAAATAAAACTTACGGAGAAAAAACGAAGCTGAAAAGCTTCGTGGATCTCCGTAAGTCCTAATTTGCATACCCGAGGCGGCATTTCGACGCAAAATGCCCCCAGCGGCAGATGCGGTACTGCATCCTAAGATCCGACAGTGTAATTCAATTACACATGTCGGATCTTCGTCCTAACTATGGGAAACTGATTCTGTGGATCAGTTCCATAGTTAGGACCAGGGATACGACGGAGTAACAGCAGTTACTCCGTCGTATCTCTTTTGAGGATTTGGCCCTTACTGTAGTTTTTCTAAACTAACGTAATTGGGGATGTTACAATCATAAAAAATAAATGGAATTTTGATGAACAAAACAAAATGACTGTATAAATCACTCCCTAACTACTCCAAGACATTTCCATAAGACTGATTTACAATGGGCCAAATCTTCAAAGGAGATACGCAGGCGGAACTGCTGTTCAGCCTGCGTATCCCTGTGCCTAACTTTGGAAACGATCCTCAAAAGGATTTTTCCAAAGTTAGGCAGAAGATCTGACATCTGTAAGAAACTTACACTGTCAGATCTTAGGATGCAGTACCGCATCCGCCGCTGGGGGCATTTCTCATTGAAATGCCGCTTTGCGTATGCAAATGAGGACTTAAGCAGATCCACAAAGCTTTTAAGCATTGTGGTTTCTGCGTAAGTTCCGATTTGCTTGCGCAAAATTAGGGCTGGTTTTACAATGTGTAAAGTTAGTACACCATGTAAAACCAGACCTTTTTTTCGATCGCCGCGATTTTTTTTTAAATTTGAATTTTTTTTCCCGGCGCATATTTTTTTTTTCACCCGTCGCAACTTTATTGTCCCGTCGCAATCCACAAAGCACGGGAAAATTACGTCACACGCATGCGCAGTACGGCCGGCGCGGGAGCGCGCCTCATTTAAATTGTAATCGCCCCCCGGAGAGGAGGACCGCCTTGCGACGGAGGCACTTAAGTTACACGGCGTGTAATTTCTAGGTAAGTGCTTTGAAGATCGGGCACTTAGGTAGAAATTTAACGCCTGTGTAACTTAACTGCTGAAAGTTAAGTTAGGCTACGTTTTTGGGAATTTGGCCCTATATATTTAAAATAATTTAACGCACAAAAATGTATTACATTTATTGGCATTCTTGCTGTTATCTTTGACTCTCTGGAGCACTTAAGACATTTAGCTGTTTAGCATACTTGTCATAGGCTTGACTTAGTGTGCCACCCATTCCATTTTACTGACTTTTGTTCAGTCTGGTGTTGTCTTAATCGAGTACAACAGTTCACTGATAAACATCACAGTGCCCCCCAATGCATTCTCTACCATATGCTGGATGTACATGCAAAAGCAGAATCAAGATGAGGAGCTAAAATCTGAAGCTTAATAAGCTTTTTTTTTTAATGGGTTGATGCTGCAGAAACGTAAAGTGACTGAAAAAAAAGACTAATTTAGTGAGTGATTTACTTTAAGTTTTAAGTGCTTCCCTCTGGGCTGTTTCTACTTTTCGCTAGCGCAGATTGTTTCAGTTTATTTCTTTTTTTCCTCGCTGCAGTTCTAATTTAGATGCAAACGTGATTTAATTTCTAAAGGCAGGTTTTTACTCATGCGTCATTATGACACTTAAAGAAGAAAATGGCACATAACTGACCACCATCACTGTGAACTATTAGCCAGATTCACGTAGGCGGGCGCAACGTTAGGCAGGCGTAGCGTATGGCATATATGCTACGCCGCCGTAAGTTAGAGAGGCAAGTGCTGTATTCACAAAGCACTTGCCTCTTAAGTTACGGCGGCGTAGCGTAAATGGGCCGGCCTAAGCGTGCCTAATTTAAATGTTGAACAGGGGGGCGTGTTTTATGTAAATGACTGGTGACCCGACGTGATTGACGTTTTTAACGAACGACGTCCGTGGACATATCCCAGTGTGCATTGCTCCAAAGTACGCCGTTTCGACGTGAACGTAAATTACGTCAAGCCCGATTTGCGTACGACTTACGCAAACGACGTAAAAAGATAGGCCTGTTCCGACGTCCATACCTTGCATGGGATGCGCCACCTAGGGAGCAGCTTTATCTTTACGCCGGCGTATCTCTAACGTAAACGGCGTAACTAATTGCGACGGGTGCACGTACGTTCGTGAATCGGCGTATCTAGTCATTTGCATATTCTACGCCAAACTCAACGGAAGAGCCACCTAGCGGGCAGCGTAAATATGCACCCAAAGATACGACGGCGTAGGAGACTTACGCCGCTCGTATCTTAGCCTAATTTAAGCGTATCTGGTTTCCAGAATACGTTTAAATTTACGACGGCGTAGATTCAGAGTTACGATGGCGTATCTACTGAATGTAGCTATATATATTTAGCAGTGATCCTGCATCCAGAAATCGATCAGTCATGCAATCTGCCATTGTAACTCTGTATTAATTAAGTACTGCACAGCCCTAAAACCATTGGGCCAGATCCACAACCAGCAGGCGCAACGTAACTTTTGTGATTTAAGTTACACCGCCGCAAATTGCCCAAGTTAGTGCCCGATACACAAAGCACTTACCTGGAAATTTGCGGCGGTGTATCCTAAATCAGTCCGGCGCAAGGCGGGCCAATTCAAATGGGGCGAGTCCCATTTAAATTAGGCGCGCTCCCGCGCCGGACGTACTGCGCATGCTCCCGACGCTATTTTACCGACGTGCTTTGCGTTACGTTGTGCCGAGTTTTGTGAATAGCGACGTGTAAAAAAGAGATGCGGCGGGAAAAAAAATAAATTAAAAAAAAAATGTTTTTACATGGTGTACTAACTTTACACTTTGTAAAAGTAGCCCTATCTTTGCGACGGCAAACTAACACTTACGGCGACTTAACGAAGGGAAAAAGCTTTGTGGATCTCTGTAAGTGCTAATTTGCATACCCGACGCTGGATTACGTTGAGAAATGCCCCCAGCCGCGGCCGCGATACTGCATCCTAAGATCCGACAGTGTAAGTCCATTACACCTGTCGGATCTTAGGACTAGCTATGCGTAACTGATTCTATGAATCAGTCGCATAGTTAGAAACAGGGATACGACGGCGTATCAGCAGATACGCCGTCGTATCCCTTTTGTGGATCTAGCCCATTGTTTCCATATTGTATCATGGAAACGTAACCTAGAAACAAACTCTAATATTAAAGCGGAACTTCACATATAAGTAAAAGTTCTGCCCATCATCCTCCTCCCCCCTCCCAGTAGCATGTTTGAAAACATTTTGTTCTGTGACCTTTTTCTGGCAAGTACTCACTTTCACTTACGCATTTCTCACCTGCACAAGAATTATGGAAGTTCAGCCCTCTCCCCTCCTATACCCACAACATCCTGGAACATGTCATATGTCCCCGTAGACTGTGGGACCAGTCAGAAAGTGAAGCACGGTCTTGCACATGTGCATTGGGGCATCTGTGAAACAGCAGGTCAAAACCAGTTCCCAAAGTTAAGATGGCGACACTAGGCATCCGAGGATCCGAACAGAGGCAAAAAATTGGCCTGGGTGAAGACAGCACTGGACTCCTCGATTGACGAGTGTCTGTTTCTTAAAAATCATACAGTATTTGGCCCAATTCACACATCCATTCAGATCAGGTACGCCTTTCAGTTTTTCAATTGAACCTGATCGGAAGGTCCATGCATCCCCATGGACAGGCGGGTGTAAACAGACTTAAGTTTGTTTATACCCAGCTACCTCCGGGTTTGATCAGCTCAGCTTAAAAAAACATTGAATATTACATTATGGGTGTTGGGTGTTATCCGCATAGGAGTAGTAGAGTAACTTCTGGTTACTGATGATTTCAAAAAGAGGGCGGAGATAGGTATTGAATAGTATGGGTGACAAGGGGGATCCCTGAGGGACTCCGCATTACACCGTGCGTTTTTTAGAAGTGAAAGGACCTAGTTTCACTATTTGAGATCGGTTTTCCAAGAAGGAGGAGAACCAGGGTAAATCCAAGTCTGCGACTCTAGCTACTTCAGCTAGGCGAGTCAGCAATAATTTGTGGTCTACAGTATCAAAAGCTGCGTTTAGGTCCAACAGTACCGGAAGACAAGATTCCCCTTTGTCTGCTGCTTCGAGAGCGTCATCCCATATTTTGAGAAGTGCTGTTTCTGTTCCGTGACCAGGACGGAAACCCGATTGAAATGGATCCAGTAATTTGTGGGTGTCTAAATGATGTTGTAGCTGTTGTACAACTGAATTCTCCATTACCTTGGAGAAGATGTTTAGGCCTGTTATGGGTCGACGATGGTTTGGGTCTTTGGGGTCAAGGGTGTTTTTTTTTAGAATTGGTTTGATTATGCCTTGTTTCAGCAAGGTCGGCACCATGCCTTCCTTGAATGATTGGTTTATGAGGTGCGTGATAGCCGGTGCCACAATATCGGCACATTCTTTCAACAGTTTGGTGGGGATGATATCATTAGGCGCTGTGCTGTCTCGCAGAGTACTGATGATATTTTTGGTGGCGTCGATGGAGATAGGCTTTAGTGTGAATTTACTTGATTGCGGCATATTTGTGTGGATATTAGCTTTTTTGTAAATATTTTATTATATCTTTTCATGTGACAACACTGAAGAAATTACACTTTGCTGCAATGTAAAGTAATGAGTGTACAGCTTGTATAACAGTGTACATTTTCTGTCCCCTCATAAAAACTCAACACACAGCCATTAATGTCTAAACCCCTGGCTACAAACGTGAGTACACCCCTAAGTGAAAATGTTCAAGTTGGGCCCAAAGTTACAATATTTTGTGTGGCCACCATTATTTTCCAGCACTGCCTTAACCCTCTTGGGCAAGGAGTTCACCAGAGCTTCACAGGTTGCAACTGGAGTCCTCTTCCACTCCTCCATGACGACATCACGGAGCTGATCGATGTTAGAGACCTTATACTCCTCGAACCTTCTGTTTGAGTATGTCCCACAAATGCTCAATAGGGTTTAGGTCTTGGGGACATGCTTGGCAGTCCATCACCTTTACCCTCAGCTTCTTTAGCAAGGCAGTGGTTGTCACAGCTATTGCCCACATCTCTCCCTTACGGAACCCAAAACTCTTAAGACTAAAATCTGAGGGAAGATCAGAGACTCCGTCACCCCAAACTCTGTTCAAAGGAGAAGCATACCTACCAAGCTCCCTTGCAACAGACATCCACTTAATGTTTCTGGCCCAGGTAGACAGGGTGTATGCCTTCCTCTCCTGATCACCAGAAATGTATGTAGCCTCCCTTTTCCTAAACGGTGTACGCAGCATCTCTCTCGGCACAAGCAACATAAAACACCACAGAAAACAAATCTGCTTCAGTTGAGCTTTAGCACAAATTCTGGCATGAGCCACGAATTGTTTTGTCTTTTAAGTTTCTTTTGCGGTAAACCCAAGGAAGCAATTAAAACTCTGTAGTGTATTAAAGGGCTTTACTGAACAGAAAAAAACTGGACATACAACTGCAGAATACACAATTCATAGCATGCAAAGTATGACAAATTATGCCTACAACATGCACAAGCTGACCATCTTCCTATCAAATAAGCATGTACAATGTATATGATGGGCATAAACTAAACAGTTACCATGCCTTGCACCTGAGAACTACATTTAAACATCATCCCAATGTACCCTAATGGCTGCTTTTCTACTTTACTGAAGACTGTTGTATTCTGATGTACTGTTTACATTTTTTTTAACTTGTTTTTATCCCAATAAACAAATTTAACAAAGACAAAAATGAAACAGCTACTTAACTTGGATCTTTCTTTATGGTGGATCTAGGGTGACCACATTTCCAAACTACCATTCAGGGACACTCTCCCTTCCCAAAAATCAGCTTGTGCTGTAACGAATCACAGCACAGTGATTGGACACAAGAGGTGGGATTTATGATTTCTCCAATCACAAGCAGTGGGCGGGGATTAATGCTCGTCCAGGCATTCCAGGCCAGGACAAATACTATCAGTGAGTAAAGCGGTGATGTGGCTGCCTTTTTTGGGGAGATCAGATTGGCCCGGGGGGGGGGGGGGTGGTGGCTGTGTCAGTTTCATTCCGGGACACTGTATTGTCCTGCAATGAAGGTGCCCAGGACAGACCTGCAAAATGAGGGACTGTCCCGGGCAATCCGGGACACGTGGTCACCCTAGGTGGATCCAGGATCTCTTAGACTGCTTCCTGCTTCTCCCCAGATCAACTCTATCCTTCTCTGTCTCCAGAACAAGTGTGTCAATGGTCTGAGCACATGGCCTGTTCAAAGTCCTTTTCCCCTCCCTCATTTCCTGCTACATCATATCCTGTATCCTGACTTCCTGTGCAGAGTTTATAAACTAGCCCAGCTAAGGAATGAATGAAAAAAATGATAGAAATGCTCACTGTAATAGGAGATTACTATAGTTTGTTTTCATCCTGTTGTGTCACTCCTATTATTTATATATTATATATTTACTGCTGTTGCAGTGTACTGTTATCAATGTAGTGGTGTGTACTGACACCCTGAGGCTATGTCATACTACAGCAGTGCTTCTCAAATAGTGGGGCGCGCCCCCCTGGGGGGCCGCGAGGCTCCGTAAAGGGGGGCTCGTTTGACCTCGGCAAATACTGCATACTGCAGAGAGAGGGAGCAGCGCGGCGCGATCACTTGAGATTGTCCAAGCGCAGCCCCAGTAGCAGCCCGACGCGGAGGACCACGTGACCCTTTCGAGGAGAACAGACCCGATTGGATAGACATAATGCTCTATCCTGATTGGCCAAACCCGCCCGTGTGACTCTTTGTAGACATGAAGTGTAGCAGACCCTCAAGTGATATCATGGAATTTTTTTTTACAGGGATGAGAAGACAGGCGGAGAGAGAAGGAGATAACAGAAAGTCTCCCGAAGGCTAAGACGAGGAAATATGACGAGGCGTATGCAGCGAGGCGTATTCTTTGTTGTAAATTGATCCACATTTCTTTCTTTTTTTATTCTCTTATACGTTAATAAGGATACGGTGTTATGCAGAGGTGTACTTATAACAATTTTATAGACATTTGATACTATTTACATTCGCGCGGGGGGGCGCGAAATGTTTTCTTCTTCCTAGGGGGGGCATGACAGAAATCAATTGAGAAGCACTGTACTACAGCAACATGTTTATTGTATGTTTTTGTATATTCCCTTGTTATCCCTCCTACTTAGTGGTAGTTAGTACAGCCTTAGCTAGATTATCCCTGCTTTATTATATGTTTTCAGTTTCATTTTGGTTCTTTGCAGAGACAAAGTTTAGGAAAGTTATTGCCTCCTATCACATCAAAAGACTGTAGAAACATCCTCTGTACTGTACTTTGTGCAGTAAAACTACACTGGATACAACTTTCTATATTTGATAAGGCCGCATGCACATGGACACTTACTAGCTCCTGCATGCTAAGGTATAAAATCCTGGTGCTTTATGGCACCTGGGGAGCTGCATGTGCCATGTATAGCAGTCCATAGTGAATAGCTGTACATGGCAATGCTTGGGTAAATTCCGATGGCTGAAATTGGAATTTCCCTGTGAATGTGCATACTGCACTTCTCTGCAAACACACCACTTTCACATATTGTGGTGAAACACCATATGCGCATCTATTTGTAAATGATGATACAGAAGCTATTACCCAAGGAAATTTTACCTCAGCACATAGGTGAGGGTAAGCATCCTTTTGACTGAGGCCTTGAAGAATTTAGCTGTCGGTGGATTCTGCTAAGTGAGCAAGTGGCAATACTGTCAAAACAGATTTAGATCTAAGGTGGTATGTCATTGCATAAAGTGACATTTGAAACAGAACACATCCTATTAAATGTATAGCTTAGGATCAATAAACTTGCTGTTTTCTTGAATTGCATTAAAGTTACAGTTTACAAATGAGTTTCCCTCAGCACTGGAGAAAATTATTGAAAGCCTTTACAGTTAGATGGAATTTTATTGTGTGCATGGGTTAATACATTATCTTTACCCATAAAACCTGGACATTGTCTGAGTCAAACATATTTTTTTTTCTTCTGTATAGTGTACCAGCAACGGCAGGCAGAAATATATTGCTCTTCTCTTTGCATATTTGCAGACTGGACAGAAAAAAAATCCAAAGATACTTGTATAGTCTGTTTCTGTTTATTGTGGTCAGGCGTATACTTTAAAATGTAAAATAATGCATGTGAATGTTGTGTAATACTTTTTAACTCTTTGCCTCTCCATCTCTTATCCACATATTGTAAAAAGGCTGTTGGTTACAGAGATCAATAATTTAAGATTACATGGTGTGGAGTACATGAGTCAGAGGAGTTTTTATTCCCTTATAAAACAACTCCACCCAAAATTTCAGTTGGTGCGAAAGGAAACTACTTTTACTATGCTTTCAATTTAGCTAACCAGTAGTGCTTCGGGAATCATTTTTCATGTTAATGTTTACTTGTAAAACGAAGCATGTATATATAATAAAACAACAGTTTAACATGTATAAATATAAATTAACCCTTAACATGTATAGTTTACCTTTAAAGGCATTATTTGTACATTGCCTCCCCTACCTAGCTGCATTAATTGTAAATGCCTAACTGTCTGATGCTCTAATGTGCCATTGTGCTAAATGGTTAGCAGTATCATCATTGCTATGGTCTGACTAAGCATATTAAATATTTAAAATGTAGATTTGCTAAAGCATTCTATATTTGTCAGGGCACACAAAAACCTGACCTGCTTAATAAGCAGAGCTCAAGACTATTAGTTCTGATGTTTAACCTTGCCCTAATTTCAGCCTGTCACAGAGGGCACTTCGGCCCACCAAGAGTCCTGCCATGCCTTGAGTTAATCAGCTCAGAAAGATTCTAGTTTTACAAAAAACGACATTCTGTCTTCCCTTCCTGCTGCCTCTAGGCACATTCTAGGATTTCTTGTTTTGCACTTAGATATTAATTTCAAAGTGATCTTCATAGTTACTTATCAAAGAAATGTAAAATTAAACCTTTTTTTTTGCAAACAAGCTTGAAATGTTCCTTTTAGTATAGCAGTGATATGAAATACACTTTCAAAGAAACAGAAGCAGAAGCATATAGCACATCGTGTTCAAAGACTTTATGTACTTGTGGCTAGTAAATGGATTAATGAAATGATGCTGGCTTTTACTTTGACTGCTATAATGTAAAGCACATGTTGTGTCTGTCTGGATGTAAAACTTATTAAAAATGACTGTTTCTTCTCTATACGGCTCAGGGCCAGTTATTGAACTGACATAATTGAACACAACATTAAGTATTAAGTAAAGGAATCATTTTCTCTTTGCAAATTTGGTATCATTAGACACTGTTGTCAATGTTCCTTGGCAGCTTCTGCTGGCTTGGGAGTTCCCACGTTTGTTCAAACTAGTTTCCACTACAAATACAGCTACAAAAATGTTAAACTAGTACTCCTGGTAACTAAAAATTTAAAAAAAGTTTGACAATTTTTTTATTTGTTTTTTACACCTGCCTGTTTTTGAATTTCTAAGGAGTTTCTAAGGAGAAACATTGCTGCATACACTTCCTATAGCAGACATGGAGATGCTTCTGTCTAAAAATGTCCTGCATCTTTAATATGGACAACAAACTACCCACTACAAACAGTTCAGTTAAGAGCAGACGTTTACCTAGCAATATTTTAAAAACTCAGCTTTCTGTGGGTGAGTTTTTGTGTAACCCGCTGAAGCTATTAACACATGTACAATCAACCTAATTTTCAATTTTAATATACCTAAAGTGTTACTAATGCCAAGACCCTGCATTCACGAAATTTGGTCTCCACAGTACACAGAACATGGAAATGCAATTATTTTAGTAATTATAAACTGCTAAATACCTTTTCTCATCAGCAGTATATACCAGTCTTGTGACTTCTATCAGTTTCTGGCCGAGCACTGGTTAAAGCTTGTAGGAGGAGTTTTCATTCACCTATCACTGTCCTTTGAGGCTGCATGACCCCCCGACCCTGTCTAGACAGTGCTGACTGGCCCTGTGCTGATCAAATGCACCCTCCCATAAAAATAAAAATAAAAACTCTCTAGCAATACCTACCAAACTGAGCATGTGCAGAGTGCCTCCTAGGGCTCTGTGAAATCAGCAGATGGATATGGTACTAATGGTACTGTAAAAGTGTGTGTGGGGGGGGGGGGTGTTAAGAGAAGACCGGATCAAACAGCCTTTTTACACAATGCAGAGGATTAACCCTTTGGGTTCCACAGTGGGTATAACAAGCATGCTTTACTGAATATACAGATTTACTGTTGTGGGTTAACACTTTAATGTCCGGTGTGGAATTTTCATGTAAAGGGTTCACGTTCAATAACAATTCTTTTAATTTGGTGACAAAAAGAGGTACATCAACTGTGAAAAGTAACATTTTAATACTGCATATTTAAAGTGAAGATATAGCCAAAACCCACTAAGTAATTTCGGGGGTGGCTGGGGGCAAAGGGGTAAGGAAACGTAGGGGCAAAGCTTCCTTATCGTTTAAGGGAGATGAGAACTTTCAAGTATATATACTGTATATACAGTACATATAACTAAACCATTTTTTTAAGCTTTATCTTTAATGTGGAAGAGTGCCATCCCAGATATTTTTTTTCTATGCCTGTGTCCAGTTGGGGAGGTTTACCTTTATATCCCAGCCTTTAGTACAACAGGAAGTGAGAGGAAATTTCTTCACAGTGACAGCTGCAAAATGTTAGATTTCCCATTGATTGATCAGTGGTCACCAGGACAAACAGAAAGGTTAAATCTCTCAGACAGGACTACACATTTCATTTATAACTTGACAATAGGATCCAACCCTTCTTTCTGCTAAATAAAAAAAAAGTTGAATATTAACTTTAAATATGTAATTACAAATGTTTACTTTTCACGGAGGATGTACATATATTTTTTTTACCAAAGTCAAGGTATCTTTACTGAACCTGTGCTGACACCTAAACAATATTTCAAAAATGTTCTGCTTTATACAATCTGAAAATCCTAATGTCTGGTTATGAATGTACTACTTCAAAATGTATAACCCTTCAGCCAAACGTCCTATGTTAATTACCTGGATTGGAATACTTGGTGATTTCTCTTGCTCCTGGCTCTGATTTCTTCCTTGCTTCTCTCTAAAATATGTAGAAAACATTGACAAAGTACAATAAATCCCAGCGTGGTTGAAATTATGAATGTGAAATGTGAATAACACCCTTTCCTACACTTTTATCATATATTACCAATATTAGTCCTATCCTACTTTATTTTTAAATTTAGCCATTTTTCAGTTATAATGACTAATTGTATTGAAAAAAAAAATTCCAACATAATGAGATGGTTTGTAAGACATGCCTCAAAATATAATACATGAGCTTGTTTGCGCCTTTATGCAATTATCCTGGAATATAAAACCATTGTTTGCTGTAACAGTCCATTTTGAACCTTAACAAAAGATTTTAATATGAAAAAAAAATTGCGGTTTAATCCCCAGTAATACAGAATAAGTTGTGAAATGCTTCAGTCATCTTAACACATAGGATACCCTTCTGATATTGTAAAAAACCCTGAACTGTTAAAACGTGATGTTCTACTTTGGATCCCTCCTCTACATATCTAAACACTTTAGAACAGATATCGTTATTTATTCTCCAATATACACTGCGGTATTACTCCACACTACACCATGGGGGGCATTTATCAATCCTGTTGCAATGCTAAACAGGGGCAGTGAGATACTGTGAGACACACATTTGTGACAGACTTATTACAAGTTTACAGCCTGAGCAATAAATGACTCATTTGGCCGCTCTACAGTATCACTTGCAAATGAATGAAACCTGACCTGACCACTTCTTAGTTATGCATCTGTAATTAATTTGTCTTTGAACTTTGAAAACTGTCACACTTGGCTGTCCAGAAATACAGATGCAAAAGGTCTATAAACCTGTTGCAGAGACTTTGATGAAGGAGACATAGCCTACTTTGTGACTAATCATATTATTAATTTGATTGATAAATGTCCCCTCCTGCAATTTACAGGTATGGAATGAGGTGTGGGGTCTGAAGTGTGCTACATCGTTCTTTCTGGCTAAAGCATTTATTAACCCAAAAATAAAAAAATAAAGATCCTCTTCTTTTAAAGCATGTTATACAGCACAGTGCTTGTGCTGTGTAATTTGGCCCCCTGTTTCACCTGAAATACCTGGCTATTCCTTCCACTTTCTGCCCTCCCCTGTGTACGCTGACCACGACATATCAGGGCTGCTGAGTGTACGTGCTTCCCTTATAAGCTGTTATCTGCAGCTCTCCTGTCTCCCTCTGTCCTCCTCCTCCCTCTCCCCTCCTGCCTGTCATCTCTCACTATGGCTGATCTGCTCCTCTCCTCACTGCTTCAAAACTAACTGATCTATATATCATCCCCTCGTTCACATAAAAAGCTGTGTCCTAGTGCCTCTGCTTTATATATATATATATATATATATATATATATATATATATATATATATATATATATATATATATATATATTTTAAAGATTTCTACCTGTTTTAACAGTGTCTTCGAGCAATCACATGACTCCAGGCTCTCTGCTCCTCTCCTCCCCTCCTCCCTGGCTGACATCAGCAGGGGAATCTCAGCCCTGCCACTGGAGATATCACACGGGGAGAGCTGAGAGCCTGGAGTCATCTTATCACTGGGAGATGTTAAAACAGGTAGAAATCATTTTTATTTTTTATAAAGCTCAGACACTAGGATGCAGCTTTTTATCTGACAGAGGGGATGATTTAAAGATGAGATAGTGTCTTAACAACCACTTTTAGAAAGCAAAACACTCCTTGATTGTAGGAGAGGTCATCACATGGCTTTGGTTTATTTTAATTGACAGAGACCCAAAACAAGTAGAGAGCAGTACATATTTGCCTCTTCCCATCCTCCTTGCTGCTAGACCAGTCTCCACAGAGTCTTATCCCCCAAGCTCCAGTGGCCTAAATTCCTGATGTCATCAAGACCAATGCTGGTCTATACATCTACATTAGACGTAATAATGCCAAGGCACAGTCCACCACTGGAGCATGGGGAAGTGTCGTCTGCCAGGGGAGCCTAGGATTGGGTAAGTAAAATGTTTTTACTCTCCCCTAGACCTAAACAAGCAGTTAATCCTTATACAGGTGGTCCCCTACTTACAAACACCTGACTTACAAATGGAGGGAGACAACAGGAAGTGCAAGGAAATCTACCCCTAGGAAGGAAAATTCTCTCCTGTAAGAGTTAATATAGGAAAAATGTGTCTCCACTGATGCTTTATCACCAATCCTTGTTTCCCTAATAACCCAACATTTTCAAAATGCAATTGTCATTGGGACAGAATGTGAGGTGAAATCTTCTGAACAGGGGCACAGACAGAAAATCAAATTTTACAGGGGTGATACCCTTCCCTATGCTATCCAAAAAGCTTAAAAATACATATTTTGGCTGGAGCTACACTTAAAAAATGTACCTGTTCCAACTTACAGGTCCAACTTAAGAACAAGCCTACAGTCCCTATCTTGTTTGTAACCCCGGGACTGCATGTAGTGCTGACACAGCCCCACTGATAGAATTTACTGATTTACTGGAGATGTGCTTTAACCACTTAAGACCTGGACCATTATGCAGGTTAAGGACCTTGCCCCTTTTTGCGATTCCGCACTGCTTCGCTTTAACTGACAATTGCGCGGTCATGCAACGTGGCTCCCAAACAAAATTGGTGTCCTTTTTTCCCCACAAATAGAGCTTTCAATTGGTGGTATTTGATCAACTCTGCGGTTTTTATTTTTTGCGCTATAAACAAAAATAGAGCTTTTTGCTATAATAAATATCCCCAAAAAATATATAAAAAAAAACATTTTTTTTCCTCAGTTTAGGCCGATACATATTCTTCTACTTATTTTTGGTAAAAAAAACAATAAGCATTTATTGATTGGTTTGCGCAAAAGTTATAGCGTTTACAAAATAGGGGCTAGTTTTATTGCATTTTTATTAATACATTTTTTTTTACTAGTAATGGCGGCGATCATCGATTTTTTTCGTGACTGCGACATTATGGCGGACACATCGGACACTTTTGGCACATTTTTGGGACCATTGTAATTTTCACAGCGAAAAGTGCTATAAAAATGCACTGATTACTGTGAAAATTACAATGGCAGTGAAGGGGTTAACCACTAGGTGGCGCTGCAGGGGGCGTGGTTGTAGGTGTGATGTCACTGATCGTTGTTCCCTATATCAGGGAACAGACGATCAGTGTCACTGCCACACAGAAGAACGGGGAAGGTGTGTTTACACACACCTCTCCCCATTCTTCAGCTCCTGTGACCGATCGCAGGACACCGATGGCAATCGGGTCCGCGGGTCCCGCGGGCGCTGTCACGGAGCTTTGGACCAGGTCGCGCCCGCGCGCGACACACGGCAGGGCTCTTAAAGGCAACGTACAGGTACGTGTCAGTGCCATTCTGCCGACGTATATGTGCAGGAGGCGGTCCTTAGGTGGTTAAAGCCCAACTGCAGCATCTCTCCTCCCAAACAGTGCTCCCCCTTCCTTTTACTGGTAGGAAGTCTATTCTTCTGCATAGAACCGTCCTCATGTTGGAAAATGTAAAAGTCTTTCAATGCAGCATTACATTGTGTCCCAGGCTGGGTGATGAAATAAAATGATGGGGTGTGTGTCACTGAAAGCCTTGGCTCTCAGGAAGGGGTGGATGACAATGGGCATTCAACCCAGACCAGAATTTAAAGTAGAACTATAGGCAAAAATGTATTTTTCATTTTGGATAGAATAAAGGAAAGTTAATGCATTATATAATGCAATACAAATACTCTTAGACAAATGGAGACATGGGCTGCACTCGTGGTTTGGGAGAGGAAGTATAGTGAAAATGTGTATTCTACCAAAAGTGCTGTATCTGTTTCAGGCCCTGCCAATCTCCATCCCGGCAGTCTTTCTCCGTCAGGTGCATGCCATGTTCATGAAGTTTATATGGGCAGGGAAACGAGCTAGAATCAAAAGAGACTTGTTGAGAATGCCTAAGAGTTCAGGGGGGATGGCAGTCCCAAATATAGTAAAATACTACAGAGCAACGCACTTGACAAGGCTGGTAGACTGGTGCAGACACGGGGAGTGTAAACGCTGGGTAGACATAGAGCAATATGTAAGTCCGATCCCATTAACTAGAGCACCTTGGTGCTATGCGGTACTCCCTAGATATCTCAAGAGACACCCTATAATAGGGCCTACATTACAAATTTCAGCAAAAATATGTGGAAATAAGAATTTTTTACCAGTTAAATCACCATTGCTACCTATAATAGGAAACCCTAATTTTCCTCCAGGGATGGAGAGAGGTACAGCTGAAAAGTTTAGAGAAAAGGGCCTCAGTCAGGTCTCAGATTTTTCAAAGTCAGGTGCGTGGCCTTCCATTGGGGACCTAACAAAGGTGGGAGGCTTATTTGAACTTGCAATGTGGCAGGCGCTTCAGGTAAGCCACTTTCCAAGATCACTGGGTCCGATAATGGAATTCCAAAGGCAACTGACAGTACTAGAGAGATGTTGTAGTGAGGTGGAACCACTCTCAAGGGTGTTATCCAAAATGTATGGGTTTCTGAACACACCCTCGGAAGAATTTGTGAGCCAAGTATTAGCAAATGGGAGAGGGATCTGGGGAGAACTTTCACCCCAACCCAGCATAAACAAATAATCTTCCTGGCACTTAACTCCTCGGTATGTTCGAAGACTCAAGAAGCTAACTATAAACTTCTCACACAATGGTATTATACTCCAGAAAGGCTACAAAAATTTGATAAAGAAGTAGCGGAAAGTTGTTGGAGATGTGGCAAAGAGCAAGGAACACTTTTACACATTTTTTGGTCGTGCCAGAAAATGAGACATTACTGGGAGGAGGTTCGGAGAATTTCCCAAAAATGTATTGAAGATTTGATCCCAGGTGACCTTGCCTTCTTTTTGTTGCATATCTCAGATACCAGTGCAGAAGTTCAGGAAGTCGGTAGTGTGTCATCTGATCAATGCGGCAAGGGCGGGAGGTACCCTGTGTAGGAGGGACTTGAGGCCTCCCTCCGTTGCAGGCTGGCTCAATAGGACCCAGGAGGTAGGAGCAATGGAAGATTTGGTTCTTTCCGCTCAGAATAGGAGGACACAGTATAAAGAAACTTGGTCAGGATGGAATCTATTTATCCGATCCGATGAAGGGAAGAGGATTCTCGAGGAGAACTAAGAGGAGATAAGGAAACCTAGAGGAGAGGAAATATGATATAGGTGGATAAGGAGAGAATTCAAGATCGTAAGTCCAACATCTCGGGAGAGGAGAGAGAGGGGGAGGGAGAGGCATAAGAGAACAATGAAATAGGAGTGAAGAGTGTATAGATCAATAATTGATGTATGGCAAATTTTATGGAATATGTATTTTGGTTTGTATGTGTACCATTATCAGTTGTAACTTCCTGTATTCTATGTTGATAAAATAAAAATAAAAGATGAGTAAAAAAAGAATAAAGGAAAGTTATAACCCTTGTCAGTTTTTGCCATCCGTGTCCCACTGGGAAGATTTACCTTCACTTCCTGCCCCATAGCCAAAACAGGAAGTAAGAGGAAATCCCTGCAAATTAAGGGAATCCATTGGGGCTCCCCAGGTCACCAGAACTAGTGTTCCCACTGGAAGATTTCCCTGCTATTACTTTTCTGGGGACAACCCAAAATTCGAGATTTTACTTTACTTTCACTTTTGATAACATGATAAATAGAGAGGATGACTCTCCCTAATGAGGGAAATAAAAACCTGACGGGTTTTAATCACTTTCCACTCTATCCAAAACTGGAAAGAAAAATTGCCTTTAGTTATACTTTAAGACCTTGTGATGTGCTTAACAGCATTCAGACTTAAAGCGGGGGTTCACCCAAAAAATTGTTTCTAACATTACATTGAGCCGAGTTGTGAGAATGACATTAGGCTTTTTTTTTATTTCCTTGCCGTACATACTGTTTTATCTATTTTTTCACCGCTGCTTCTGGGTATGTAATATGCGGGACTGGGCGTTCCTATTCACATGCTAATTGATTGACATGCTTTCCACCGGCGCATACATCGCATCACGAGTTGCTGAAAGAAGCCGAACATCGGTGCGCAGGTGCCGTATAGAGCCGACTCGCAGTCCGGCTTCTTTCGGCAACTCGTGACGCGCTGTATGCGCCGGTGGGAAGCATGTCAATCAATTAGAATGTGAATAGGAATGCCCAGTCCTGCAGATTACATACCCGGAAGCTGCAGTGAAAATATACATAAAATGGTATGTACGGCAAGGAAATAAAAAAAAACAGCTTAATGTCATTCTCACAACTCGGCTCAATGTAATGTTAGAATCTTTTTTTTGGGTAAACCCCCACTTTAAATAAATATATTTTCAGGCTAAAGAGTATTCTAATTTAATTTACCAATCCCCAGTGTGAAGGAATAGCATGAATTGTAAAGCTTGAAGGCCACCGCCTTTGTTTGCCCATTTTTATTAAAAGAAAAGTTCAAAACAAAAGGTTTTCTCTCACAGGAGATTTTCACTGTCCATACAACATAATGGTAAATCCAGCCTCCTGGCTTATACATACAGCAATGCTGCTCAGGCCTTCCACTTCAGGCTCTCGTCTGTCTCCTACATACTATTCATTGCCAACACCATCCGTTTAGATAGCAGCCCCTCACTGCTCTGATTCTCTGGCTTCCACTGTGCACACCCTGCACTCCATGGCTCACCCAGTGCACACCTGCACTCATCGGGAGGGTGGAGCCCAGAACCCTGATCCTGACTCTACTATCAGGGTCACACACACCTGAATAATCAGTGTGCCGTTGAGTCTCAAAACCCAGATCCAGGACTGGGGATTTCATCTCACCCGGATCTCTAAGAAATCCCCAGGCTCCAGGTCCCAAAGTGGACTTTAGTAAATAATGAGGAAACTGAAAAGCCAGTTTCCTCCCAAACAAGCAAATACACTGGAGCTCCTCAACCTGCCTGGTTGAGAATCCTGTATTCGTACACTGGTGGGGTACCACACTACCACACCAAGTAAATGCAAGTGTCAACAAAATCTGTATCCCAAAAGACTATAAATATTTGCATCTTCACTTGCCTGTGCTAATAAATGCCTCTGAATTAATATGGGCCCATGTTGGAGTCAAACGCAACATTGGGTGTTCGTTTGTTCGTGGAACAAGCAAACATATGGGGCGCTTGTGGGATGTTCGCCCACTAATGAGCGCCCCATAATGAACTAAGACTGCAGTGCATCGATGGCTGCTAATTGGCCAAAACATGCACCTGACCTGTATGCTTTGCCCAATCCGCCCCCCAAAGCACATTGTCCCCATGTTGATGGCGACAAGGACCTCTTCCTGACAACCCTGGGCTGTGGTTGTTGGGGTCCGCGGGCGGGGGGCTTATCGGAATCTGGATGCACCCAGATCCTTCCCCCCTATATGAATGGGTATCAGGTATATTGTACCCCTACCCATTCACCAAAAAAGTGTCAAAAAGTAAATACCACTAGAGGCAGTTTTTGACAAATCCTTAATTAGAATTTTTTTTTAAAAGTGTCCCACGATGTAAATCCACTGTCAATTACGTCGGCCGACAGACCTGTAAATCGCAAAAATGGAAAATGCTCTGCCTCCATGGGAGGCCTCCTGCCAACTGCTCTCTCTTCGCTTTGACAGCTCTTATATAGGCAAGGGCGGGGCTACCTGGTGACATAACCGAGTGACCCCGCCGGCTTAATTTTTTAAAATCTGTATTGCCGGTAATGATAGTAAATTTAGAAATGTCATTATTGCTGTGGCATGTTTTATGCATTGCACAGATGTGCTACTTTACAGGCAGACTAAGGGGACCCTCCATGCCGGTTATTGTTTCACTTTAAGCATCATTAATGCAAATGACTGCTCCTTTAAAAACGATCATTGAAAAAATGTTTTTGCATTGGTACATGTCCCCCAGGGCAGTACCCAGGTCCCCTTACACTTTTTATGGCAATAACTTGCATATAAGCCTTTAAAATGAGGACTTTAGATTTTTCATGTCCCATAGACTTTAATAGAGTTTGCATGTTCGCTAGAACTTTTTGCCTGTTCGAGATATTCTGGTGTGAACCGAACGGGGAGTGTTCTGCCTATCCCTATTTCTGAAGTCTTTGAAGAAACCAACACTTCCAGGGGTGTCAGTATACAGTCGTCCCCCCCCCCCATGATGAGTGGTTCCTTCACCAACCCCCATGTCACTACATTGTCCTCTAGCACTTTAAAACAAAAGGAAGACATAGCCAGTGGTCTCTTATCACTTCATGATTAATGAAATGCTTACTGTATAAATGTGTCATAATTTTCTCTTTGTGTGCACTTTAGACTTGTTACTGTGGTGTAGCGCCCTCTTAGGTAGGTGCTAGAGTGAGTGTATATAGTTTTTGGTTTCTCTGCCTAACAGAGAGACAGTTAGACAAATGTAAGTGCTGTCTGCTTAACATAGGCTGTGATTGTTTGGCAGGGTCTGCTCAGTGTGCTCTGGTGCTGCTCATGCTGTCTGAAATTTCACACTGGTCTAGTAGCTATGAGAGGTACTGGGCAGTGGGTGGAAACCATGCAGATAAGAGCATGAATGTCCATACAGCCCTGGACAATTAGTAGGGGTGGTGCCCCAATGCATGCTGGAGAACTGGAGAGTATGAAAGAGGTTAAAGTCGTTTAGGACATTCCATTCCCGAACACAAAGGCAGCTACCGAACACTCCAATCACCCGAACAAGAAACCCATACGAATAATCCCCCCCCCCAAGTACGAGACGAGCCTCTGTATTGAGGGTCAAGCAGGAATCAGACTCTTTATTGAAAGGAATACAGGCTCTTTATATACACTTGAGAATACTACAGTCACCACATGAACAATGACCCAGATCCACCCACAACATCACACAATGGTTACATAACGAGCCCCCACTACACATTATTCTGAGTGTCAATACATCCCTTAGCAGACAACAAGTAAGTTTATTAGCACACTTAATAATAAGTGAACGGAAAGCTGCCTCAGACAAGATTAACACAATTTACTTATCCAGACAAAAACAACATCGTTAAGCAATAGATGGTCGGTCACTTACATTGAACTTCCTGGAATGCCCATATTAGGAGTTTTACTTCCTGGTCATAGACCCCACAGTGTACAGGGGATAAAATCTTTACGTTTCTTGAGAGATATTGTTAATGAATATTACTGACCCATT
This sequence comes from Rana temporaria, assembly GCF_905171775.1. Taxonomy (NCBI): domain Eukaryota; kingdom Metazoa; phylum Chordata; class Amphibia; order Anura; family Ranidae; genus Rana; species Rana temporaria. Next base: position 147,366,650 of record NC_053489.1, on the reverse strand, counting down.
TGAAGTAATCCAATCATATTCTCAGTGTTCATTATTTTCTTGGTCACCCTGCGCCCAAAAGTGACTCCCGTCACACTGTCTTTATATTTGATGAGCGTGTAAGTTCTGGGTCTTCCTGTAGAGTAACATCACAGGCTGCTATGTGGCCTCAGGTGGGCGTGAAACACTGTTCTTCAAAATAAAATACAAAAATAAATCTCCTAGACGGGTCATTGGGAATAACGAACGGAAGAGTGTATGCACCTGGCTGTGTGAAAATAGCCTGTGACTAGCTGTGGATTAATCAATGGGAGACCGGGGCTCAGATATTCAAGTGGCTCCTCAGGGGGTATCGCTGCAGTGGTATAGCTAAACAGTTGTAGTCCAGTGCAAATGTTTTTGTCTCCAATGTTGTGATTGCTCTACCGGTCAGCCCAATTTAGCAGTCAGAGTAAAAAAGGGCTAACATTTAGCCCATCCCTCCTGTCAGATTAGTTTTCTTGTCTTGTAAAAAGAAATCTTAATTTCATTACTGTAAAAAAAAGTAAGCTGTCTTTCATTGTATATCTTTATGTGGGTCTAAAATGTATTTTTTTTTAAGATTTTGTCTATAACATCAACATAATGAACTTTTTTCTCAATTTATGGTGCCAGCGGAAATCCCTAACTGTCACCCAAACCATATCAGAGGCAGGTAGATCAAGTGCAAGTCAAATGTAGTTATAAAGTAAAACAATTATTGTCAGGCTAGGTCTCACATCTCTTGGACATGAAAGGTGCACTGGACTAAAGCTGCCAGACATGAAAGGAACTGAAAAAAAAGAGCAAAATACTGTTTACTTGTGCATGAGTTTTGCTTTGGATGTACAGTTTGTAGTAAAAAATAGCAGTCCATAGTTTTTTGGGCCGTAGCAAAAAATTAAGCCTATCTGTCATGTACTTGTACATACATCCAACTTTCTGAGATGAGAATGAGGGACAACCAGCAAAAGTATGTAGGCATAAGATATGCCCCCTGCCCCGTCCAATTTTAAAGATGAATTGTACAAAAAAAAATTGGTTAAACCCACGAGTTCTTTTTTTTAACCACTGCTATTCCTTTATATTGGCTTTTGGAATTTACAAATCCAGCAATTTAGAAAGTTAGAAAAGAGGGATAGTGGGACTGTTCCAAATTAGGGACTGTAGGGGTGCAGACTGGCGCTGATTGACTTTAGGCAGTCCCAGTGTGTTTGTTCGGGTGGCCCCCCGTTGAGAGAGATTTCAGTACAGGAATAGTAAAGACACAGGAACACGATGTATCTGAAATCATTCTCTAACTTTACTAATAATATTAAGACAGTTATATGCATTACAAAAAGGGGAGGGGACGAAATATATTAATTTGGGTAGGGAATAAAGAATTATTATGTTGGCAATATGTGATTGGTTAATACAAATACTACATGTTCTGTAAAGATAAGATATTATGGCTTACTCGTTAAAAACAGACTTGTATTCATTAAAAAAGCTTAGTAAGTGAAAAACAACAGCTGCATAATATAATTGGGAAAGGAGGAAACATTTCTAACAATGTGTAAGGAATATTTTGCATGTGAACCTTAAATTTAAAATAATAAAGTACAAGATAGGGAAAATATAGATAAAAAATATATAATACAGTTCTAGCAATTAATAAGGAATGTCTCACATGTAATAGAATATATAAAAACAACACCTGTGAGAACAATAACAAAAAGGAAAGATACATTTCTATCAATTAGTAAGGAATGTTTTGCATGTATAATCTTTTGTTCAGAGATAAAAATTACAAGAAACTATGGGCCAGATTCACGAATAATTACGGCGGCGTAACGTATCCCCTTTACGTTACGCCGCCGCAAGTTTTCGGCTTAAGTGCTTGATTCACAAAGCACTTGCCTGTAAACTTGCGGCGGCGTAGCGTAAAGCCGTCTGGCGCAAGCCCGCCTAATTCAAATGGGGCGTATACCATTTAAATTAGGCGCGTTCCCGCGCCGAACGTTCTGCGCATGCTCCGTTAGGAAATTTCCCGCCGTGCTTTGCGCGAAATTACGGCGCCCGTCGTGTTTTTTGAACGGCAACGTGCGTAACGTACTTTTGTATTCCCGGACGTCTTATGCAAAAAATAAATACATTTGAAATTCGACGCGGGAACGACGGCCATACTTTAACATGGCTGGTCTAAATCTAAGCCATGAAATAGCAGGCTTAAGATTGCGACGGGAAAAACTGACTAGCGACGACGTAAGAGAATGCGACGAACGCGCGTACCTTCGTGGATCGCCGTAAACAGCTAATTTGCATACCCGATGCTGGAAAACAATGCGAACTCCACCCAGCGGCCGCCGGAGAATTACACCTACATTCCGAAGGCGTACAAAGCCGTACGCCTGTCGGATCTATGCCAAAAGCCGTCGTATCTTGATTTGAGGATTCCAAATCAAGATACGACGCGGAAAATTTGAAAATACACCGGCGTATCAGTAGATACGCCGGCGTATTTCTGCTGTGAATCTGGCCCTATGTATGTAAGGCCTTTTAGAATTCTACTAATAATGAGTGAAATAACACTGGCTCTGAAACTCTTAACCCCTTACAATCATATGTAACAGTTAAGGAAGGACACTAGGTTTAGAACCTTAAACCCTTACAGGGACAGTCCCTCAAAATCAGGGACAGTTGGGAGCTATGCTTGTATGGAGCCCTTTTGCTCAATTCACACTCAAGCAACCCTGGAAGCTTAGATGGGATGGACGAGGGTGAGGAAAAGGGCACAGGTGCTTAGGAGCAGGAACTAATGAGTGACTAGTATCATACAGTATGCACAAGCACCAAGTATTTTATTGGCTTCTGGCTGTTATAAGGGGTAGTTAAGCTGTCCTTTAAGTAGTTTTCAAACACCTTTTTTCCAGCTATATTTATAGATTTTAGCATAATCATTAACGGCAAGCAACATTACATTGTACTGATAGAAATGTCAGTACATGTACCAAGTAATTACATTAAAACTTTCATACAGCCTTTCAATTTTTTAAACATAACACAGGCACCTTTGACCATGTGATATTTTATTAATAATGACTGACATTTTTGTTCTTGTCATTGGAAATCTTAAGCACCGAGGACACCTGTTAATGTATTCTGTAATTATATAAGTGCATATTTATTATATTTTTCATTTTTTACTAAGGATGCCACCTTTTTTAAGGCCAAAGCCATATATATATATATATACATAGGAGATATAGCAAAGAGAAAATACAGCATATAAAGTACCCAACCCTAAAGCATTGCTATAGTTTCAAAAGCAGTCTCGGTTTTGTCATCTGAGCAAATTTTAAAGCAGATGTAAACTCCAACTGGGTGAAATTTAGTTTGCCAAAGCACCGTGCATCATAAAAAATTGCCATGTTCTTTATTTTATAGAAAAATATTTTAATCTTTTTTTTTTCTTCACCTCAGTGTTACTAATCTCCTCTAGCCCTTTTGTAGCTACTTCTTGTCCTAAATGTATATACCTCAACTGGTTAAAGTGTATTAAAACCCTCACCTTGTAAAACAACTCATTGGGCCGGATTCAGATTCATCTGTCCGGCCCGCGTAACATATCTCCGATTATTCAGAAAGAACTTGCACCCTTAGTTACGGCGGCGTAACGTATGTGTTGCGGCGTAAGGCTGCGTAATTCAAATGGGGATGTAGGGGGCGTGTTTTATTTAAATTTTGTTTGATCCTGTGTTTTTGACGTATTATTTGAACGATGCATGCGCCGTCCGTAAAATATCCCAGTGTGCATTGCTCTAAATGACGTCGCAAGGACGTCATTGGTTTCAACGTGAACGTAAATTAAGTCCAGCCGTATTCGCGAACGACTTACGCAAACGACGTAAAATTTCAAAACTCAGTGCGGGAACGACGGCCATACCTAACATTAGCTACCCCTCATATAGCAGGGGTAACTATACGCCGGAAAAAGCCGAACCCAAACGACGTAAAAAAAAGCGCCGGGCGGTCGTTCGTTTCTGAATCGGCGTAAATGCTCATTTGCATATTCGTCGCGTAAAGATACGGAAGCGCCACCTAGCAGCCAGCCGGGAATTGCAGCCTAAGATCCGACGGTGTAAGACACTTACACCTGTCGGATCTTAGGGATATTTATGCGTAACTGATTCTCTGAATCAGGCGCATAGATACGACGGCCGGACTCAGAGATACGACGGCGTATCAGGAGATACGCCGTCGTATCTTCTTTCTAAATCCGGGCCATTTAGTTGAAAAAAAATTTGAAAGGCAAAACTTTTGTGCATAGATATAAAAAACATTATAAATACCCTTTGTATTCCTCTTTGTATAAGTGATCACATACCCTCTTTTCTCAGCTGTATAAGAGCTGGGGAGATGAAATTACTTTTGAAACAACATAAAAAGGGTTATAAACCCAAAAGTAAACATAATGGGCCCGATTCAGATAGGTCAGCGGATCTTTAGATTCGAGTAACCTATCTGATTTACGTTACGCCGCCGCAAGTTTTTGAGGCAAGTTCTTTATTCAGGAAGCACTTGCCTCTAAAGTTGTGACGGCGTATCGTAAATCCCCCGGCGGAATTCAAATTCCGCGGCTAGGTGGCGTGTAAAATTAAAATCAGGCGCGTCCCCGCGCCGATCGAACACCGCATGCGCCGTCCGTAAATTTTTCCATCGTGCATTGCTCCAAATGACGTCGCGTAAATTACGTCCGGCCGTATTCGCGAACGACTTACGCAAACGACGTAAAAAATTCAAAACTCGGCGCGGGAACGACGGCCATACTTAACATAGGATACGCCGCACTTACCCCTCCTATAGCAGGGGTAACTTTCCGCCGGAAAAGCCGAACGCAAACGACGTAAAAAAAAAAGCGCCGGGCGGTCGTTCGTTTCTGAATCGGCGTAAATGCTCATTTGCATATTCAACGCGTAAAAGATACGGAAGCGCCACCTAGCGGCCGGCCTGGAATTGCAGCCTAAGATCCGACGGTGTAAGTCACTTACACCTGTCGGATCTTAGGCATATCTATGCGTAACCTGATTCTATGAATCAGGCGCATAGATACGACGGCCGGACTCAGAGATACGACGGCGTATTAGGAGATACGCTGTCGTATCTTCTTTCTGAATCCGGCCCTATATTTGCAGCTTACTGAATTTAGATGTGTTGGCTGCATTTAGCCTCGTACACATGGCTGTGTGTATGCTCCTCGCAGTTTTTGCGACGGGAAAACCGCCCAAAAACCACTAGACAAAAAAAGAGAACCAGCTCTCTTTTTTCCCGCCAGGAAAACTGGCGGACTTTTGCCCGGCGGTTTTTGGCAGTTTTCCTATGGAAAAAACTGCAATGGAGCATACACACGGCCTGGATTTCCGACCAAAGTTCCATCGCAGTTTTCCTGTCGGGAAAACCGGCCGCGTGTAGGGGGAAAAACTGACCGAGCAGGTTCTCTGCTCTCCCCTCGGAATTTCCCACGGGAGCTTTTCCCCGTCGGAAATCCTTTACGTGTGTACGGGGCATTTGTCTGAACAAGCTGTCCAGCAGATGTATCAGTTACAGGGATGAGACAAAACAATCAGCACTAGCAGGGGTGCGTACAATGAGCAGACTTTTTTTTATTTATGAAAAACATTTATCCCAAAAGGAAAAAAAAATAATGTTTGCTGTAATTTCTTATAACGTATTAGCAACTGTTTGGATTTATTTTGTTAGTGTATTTAAATCTGCTGGTACATCTAACGCCCCCATATTAATTATGCTGTTGTCCAAAGGTGCCCCCTGTTCTCATTCATCCAGAGTGTAGATACTCTAATACAGGAGGTGTGTTACTGGCCAGATTACCAGGGGGAAATGCCTAAAAAAAGTAATATGTGGTCACCACATCTAATAATCTGTAAGCTTTAACATTTTAAATTTCAAATTTTGGGTTTAATACTGCTTTAGGCTGGGTTCACATCTAATACCAATATGGCTAACAGAAGGGATCCAGTGTGTCACTGTTCTCCATTTTAAGGACGAATTAGGCCTGAATTTGGACCTAAAATGGAGCCAAAGATGCACAGAACCGCCACGGATATATGTCCATTGAGAGACGGTCCAAATCTCCTGTCATGCGAATTGGATGCAGAAAAAACTGCATTCATTTCATACTAGAGGCTTCAACCATGATCTGGTTATGTTTTTTTACAGCAGGTGATTCCCTCCAACATAAAAGTGACCCAAGTGGCTTTTCAGTCTCTAGATAACTTTTACAGCAGCAGAAGGGATTCCCCTCACTCCAGCCATGCTGTCCTTACTGGGTTCTCCCATCTGATTGGGGAACCTGGTAAGGATGTGACTGGCAGTATCAGCTTCCCTGGATACAATCAAAGGGTTTGATGTTGTTGCAACCACTGTGTGACATCAGAAACTAGAAGCGACAAGGATTTTATCTCTTCCAGTTTCGGTCTCACGTAAACAAGCTGTTATCTGCTTGGGAAAGCATCTGGTCAAACCGTCTTGGTTTGATCAGATGCTTTAGGGGCCAGAGGAGAGATCTGGAGTCTAATTGAACCCAAAAAATAACTTTTCTTGGACGGTGCTATCACAACGTATGTCGTTCATCCCTTGTGATAGCTAGTGTTACCGGGAAAGTTTCCAGGAGGGATCCACTGGAGTACAGCCAGGAGGGCTGGTGAGAGACAGGCACAGTTGGGAAAGCTGGGGAGGCATGCCGGAGCAGACTGGGAGTGTGCAGTCTGAGATAGATATAGAGCCAGCAGGAGAGACTGTCATGTCATGGGCAGTGGAGTCGGGCAGCTGCAGCCAGGGGGGCTGGCAGGGCCTGAAGAGGACTGACTGGGAGCAGTAGTCAACCATAGGACAACTAGCATTAAAAGACCTTTCTTTCACTATTTGTTGCTACACTAAATGGGCCAGCGGTCCCTGCCTGCAAATGGCAATTGTTAAGGCCTGACAGAGTCAGAGTTGGGCCTACCATGTGCTAGCTGTGTCTGGAACCAAGTATTGTACAGGAGAGGGAAATAGTCTACAAATAAGCGTTGTGCTGGAGGAGGCAGGAGCTCTAGAAGTGTAAAAAGAGGCTCCAATTGATCATTTAATTGATTCTATTATTGATTATGGGCATCCCATAACTTCCCTTACCCTATCCAAGTTCAAAATCCCTCAATAAAATGCAAAAACAAACGTACAGACTGTTCATTGTCTCTAAGGTGAATGGGAAGTGAATGCCGGGCTGGGTGACAGGTGGGACCACAATATCCAGCAGTCCCTTTGAGGGTACCGCTACACATGTATAGGACATATAGGAAAGATAAAATACAACACATAGTGTACCCAACACTGAAGCATTACTATAATTTATCAGGCAGTGTTTCAGTTTTGTCATTTGAGCAAATTTTAAAGCAGATGTAAAATCCAACTGGATGACATTTAGTTTGCCAAAGCCATGTGCATCATAAACAATTGCCATATTATTTCTTTAATATATCTATTTTTTCATCTTTTATTTTTATGTCAGTGTTGCTAATCTCCTCCAGCCTATGTGTAGCTACTACTTATCTAAATGCATGTACTTAAATCAGCAGCTCTCTAGCTGTTGATCAGTACTCATACCTATATAGATATTGTATCGCCAAGAAGGAATGTACTAAAACCCTAAAAGAACTTGCCGGAAGCTTGCTGTCACAAATGCATATGACACCTACCACACCAACAAACAAACAAACAGAATAAAAAACATGCAGTGCTCGCTCCTCAACTAACTCTAAAAGCTCCAAGCAATGTGATTATGGTGAATACATTTAATGAACCCCAAATATATTCATATATTATAAAACCAATAAGTCTATAAATAATTGACTTGTCCATAAACTTATTAATCTTAATGGATACAAATTATAAAGTGATCGATAGTGAAGTGTGATCAACAAAGATGAAATATAAAAACAAACTGGTCTAAAGTGAAAGAATGTTTCTGAGAATTTTTTTTCTGTTCAAATTTTTTATTGCAAAAATAAAGAGTACAGAGTAAAAAGAAAATAAACATTTTCCGCTTTAAACAATTGCGGAGATACAATGGTATATGATAGTATTATCGTGTACATACAGTACCGGGAAGACTTCCCGGGATTACTTAACAAAGGATTAAGTGCAACACAGTGAGAGAAGATGCCATACTAGGGTTATGTGGGAACATAATGGTTAAAGACAAATAAACCTAGGATAACAAAGCACACGTTTCTATACCATAAGGTGACATAGAACAATAATCCGTACTCAACACATTTAAGGGTAGAGAACTGAAGGCTAATGAGGGGTCACGGGTAACCGTAGCACCCTAGTGCATAAGAAGGTAGTTTTCAACGTAAGGGGGGAAGCCCAGGAAAACCAGGGCAGGGAAGGGAAGACGTAGAAACGGGAGATGAAAGAAAAGATGGTGAAAGGAGGAAAAAGTAAAGAAAAGAAAGAAAGCGAGTGTCGGCGTGGGCAGGTGCACCCCCAATGGGCCATTGTGTCAGTTAATGAGAACCTCACGACAATCATGGGATAGGGAAGGTGGTTACAAAGTCAGGAGGGAGAAAAAATTCCACCCATGGGGACCATATTTTATCATGCTGTGGGATCCGGTCCAGAACAATTGCTTCGGTCTTGCTGTGGATCATTGCTTGGGTCACTCTGTGTTTAACTTCGGCTATATGTAGTTTGGAGGTTTTCCAGGCCTTGGCTATTGTTTGTTTAGCAGCTGTGGTCAGCTGTAATAGGAGGCGAATTTGGGCTCTGGTATAATCACCATTGATGTGGTTCAATAAGGCCAAAGCTGGGTCAGGGAGAAGGGTGACGTGTAAGAGGGTGGAGGCCATAAGGAATATCCGCTTCCAGAACTGTTGTGCAACGGGGCATGACCACCAGATATGTTCATGGGTACCCCTTTCTCCACAACCTCTGAAACATACTGGGGAATACAAAGGTGAAAATTTAGCCATCCTAGCCGGGACCAGGTACCACCGCATGAGGACTTTATAGTTGGCTTCCATGGCCACCACATTCTGTGTGGAGGACTTAGTGCGGGCCCAGATATTTGTCCAGTCCTCTGGTTCCAGAGCTATTTGTAGGTCCTTGGACCACTGTGCAGCATATAGAGGGAGTTCAGAGGGCGGGGTCGTAAGATGACTGTAGATCCGTGAGATAATGCCGGGAGCATGTGGATCTGAGTTGCATATATTCTCATAGAAGGACATACCGTCAAATGAGGAACAAGCACCCACGACTGTACGAGTGAAGTGGGATATTTGGAGGTAGTGGAAGTATTCGACAGAGGGTAGCTGAACTTGGGATTGGAGCTCTGAAAAAGTTTTCAGAGAGGTTTTATTCATTATATCGCTTATCCGACATATTCCCGTTTGGGACCAAAACCGGAAGGACTCCGGTTCTACAAAAGCAGGGTAAAAAAGTGGGTGGCCAAAAAATGAAAGTAAAGGGACATGGGCGGAAACTAAGTGGAAAGGGGAACGTAAAGAGTCCCAAAGTCTGAGCGAGTGACGCGTGACCGGATTTGTGATGGAGGTGCGGGCAGATGATGGTAGCCATAGCAAATTATGGACCAATAGGGGAAAAATATCGATGGCTTCCAAGCCGACCCATATAGGGATTTCAGTGGATGCATGAAGCAAAGTGATTTGGGCTAGCTGGGAAGCCTGATAGTAACGAAGAAAATTGGGAATCCCAAGTCCCCCGCTAAGCCTGTTGCGGAGAAGAATGGATCTGGAAACCCGTGGTTTAATAGGGCCCCAAATATATTGGAAGACCCGGGATTGAATAACTCTGTGATAGTATGATGGGACTGCTATCGGGAGAACTCTGTAAAGGTAAAGTAATTTAGGAAGCAGGGACATCTTAACAGCAGCAACTCTGCCCATCCAGGACACACACAGGGGTTTCCAAGATTCTAGTAACGACGATAGCTGAGTCAACATGGGGAGGTAGTTGGACCGAAAAAGGGAAGCTGGGTCACCCGTCAGTTTTATGCCTAAATATGGCAGGGAGAGAGTGGACCAGGTGAATGGGAAATATTCTTGAAGGTGAGCAACCTCATCATCAGGGAGAGACACATTGAGAGCCCGCGATTTAGATTGATTAACTTCTAGACCTGAAATTTTAGCAAATTTATCGAGAATTCGTAATAGACTAGGGAGGGTTAGACGGGGGGAAGTAACAAATAGGAGAGCGTCATCTGCAAATAGACAAATCTTGTGAGAGGTAGAGGCAATTTCTAGTCCCTTAATTTCAGGGCTGGACCTAATCAGGGCAGCCAGTGGCTCTATTGCCAAGGCAAAGAGTAGGGGGGATAGGGGGCAACCTTGCCTAGTGCCCCTACCAATTTGGAAGCTATCAGAGCGGAACCCCGAGTATTTGACATATGCCTGTGGGTGGCTATAGAGGGAGCCCATCCATTGTAAAAAATGTGGGCCGAAACCCCACCGGGAAAGTATAAAATTTAGATAGGGCCATGAAACTGTGTCAAAAGCTTTCCTAATGTCGAGGGACAGCAGGTGCATGGGGATTTTACGGCTTCTAGCAACATGTTGAAGCAGGACCACTCTACGGATGTTATCGCTAGCTTGGCGGCGGGGAATAAAACCCACCTGGTCTTTGTGTATCAGTCCTCCTATGATGGGATTAAGACGTAAGGCCATAATCTTGGCTAAAATCTTGATATCTAAATTGAGTAGCGAGATAGGTCTAAAATTGGACCAGATTGTATTGTCTGAGTTGGGTTTGGGTATCATCGCTATGATGGCTGTCAAAGTGTCTCGGCCAAACGAATGCTGTTGCAGGATTGCATTGAAGGTTTTAGAGAGAAGTGGGGCCAAGGTGACAACAAATTTTCTATAGTAATTGCTCGAGAGTCCATCTGGACCAGGTCTCTTATGTGGCTTAAGGGTTTTTATAGCCAAGATGACCTCCTCTACCGTTATAGATTTATCCAAAAGCTCACGATTGGAATCCGATAAAACTGGCAAGGAGACGTCTTGGAACAAAGCTTCAGCTTCAGCCGATGAGAAAGAAGATTGGGCCTTGTACAGTTCTTCTAGTTTCCGACGGAAGATCGCTAAAACCTTAACGGGGTTGCTAGTAAATGAGTTCTTATCTGTACGAAGCCGGACAGGGACATGGGTTTTATCTGGACGGCGGAGGCGTAGCGCCAAGAAGGTGTCAGGCTTGTTGGCCTTGGTATAGATGGTGTGGGCGGACCTGCGGATGGCCTTATCTGCCGACTCGGCCAGCAACAGGTCCAAGTCCACCTTGGCCCTTTCCATAGCTATCCTATGGGGTTCAGAGGGGGAGGCTTGAAACCGGAGGAAGCATTGATGAAAGTCGTGTTCTCGTTGGGCTAACTGTAATTTCCTATCACGATTCAAGTGGGTCGACACGGAGATACACTTACCCCTAATTACTGGTTTGTGGGCTTCCCACAGGAGAACTGGGGAAATTTCAGGTGTGGAATTGTGCTTAAGATATTCTGTCAAGGCAATCTGGATATCAAAACAATAGGACTGATTAGTAAGGTGGGCTTCATTCATGCACCAGGTGCGATCTTTGGAGCGTGGGATCAAGGACGAGACTGAGGTTAATACTGCACAGTGGTCAGACCAGGTAATAGGCTGGATAGTGGAGCTAAGCAAAATGGGAGAGGAGGCAACCGATACAAAAATATGGTCAATCCTAGAAAATGACTTATGGGGGTAAGAATAAAATGTGTAGTTTTTCTTGGTTGGATTACATTCCCGCCATGAGTCAAGTAAGGAGGCCTGTTGAAGAAGTTTCCGAAAACGCAGAGAGGGAGAGTATTGATCAGGAGCATAAGGGGATTTGTCTAGGTGAGGCTGTAGTATCAGGTTCGAGTCACCGCATAAGAACAGAGTGCCCTTGCAATGAGAACGTAGGACCTGGAACAAGTGTGAAAAAAAGGGAATTGGGTTGGTATTTGGGGCGTAGTAGGAAACAAGAGTGACCTCTACTTCTTGGAGCAAACCAATCAATATAATGTAGCGGCCTTCAGGGTCTTTCATTTCTGAGGTCACTGTAAAAGGGAGTGAGTGATGTAAGGCAATAAGGACACCTCGATGTTTTGTACTAGCTGAGGCAGTAAACACCTGAGGGTATTTAGGGCTAAAATATTTTGGAGTATTGCGGTCAGAAAAATGAGTTTCCTGGAGGGCCACTATATCAGCCTTCAAGGAGGCAAATGTTTGAAACGCCTTAACTCTCTTGTTTGGAGAATTCAGGCCCTTAACATTCAGGGAAAGAACATTCAGGGGGGCCATTTAAGGCTGAGAAGATTACTATACTGAGGCCTCACCAGGGGACCCCGACCACGCCGACAGGAGAAGAGAAGAAAGAAGAGAGTAGAGAGGTGAGACAAGGAGGAGGAAGAAAGGGAAGGGGAGGGTTCGTAGGGCAAACCAGTAAACATCAGGAAGGGTGAGAGTCAAACTCTGTCGCCCGACCAAATAGTGCTCCAATCACCGGCCAGCCAGCCAGCACGGGGGTGGGTGCACCGTAGAAAGGGGGAGCAATGACTGCTCTCCGCCACAAACGGGGGATATAAAGATTGCGTTTCATATGGATACGTGAAAGGAATAACATACAGTAACTTTAAATCAAGCATATTCCTAATAACAATAAGTAAAAAACATAAATGATAACTTACATTACGTTTTCAGACTAAACCGAGGGTGTGTTTGGTTAACACTTGCAGTATACAATGTAAAATATATATAGCGTCAAATAGCAGAGGTTAAATACCTGATCCTAAACCTGGGTATTAAAATACCTCATTCTCTCAGGGGAACACTCAAGGGTGTAGCGGGGTAGGGAAGGGAGCATGGGCGAGGGAGGGTAAGGGAAGGTAAAGGAGGATATGGGATTTTGGGGGCTGGGAGAGGATCTAGGGAAGGTTAAGGTAAGTTGGGAAGGGTGGGGAAAGGAAGTTGGGGGGGGGAAGCATTATTTCCGAGACATAAGTCCCGTGGGGAGACATACTGTAGAGCATATAGTAGGAACCAGAAGGTTCCTGATGGTGAACCAAACAGCCACTAATAACTTTAAGACTGGAACTGTACCTGTCGTAATAGGGTTGTATTTGTAACACACATAATGCATAGGTATATCTTAAAATGAACCTGCTAGGTGAGTGCAAAAATGTGTCATACCCACTCCAGGCCACAAAAAATCGCGGCCCGAGGCGAGCAGACCTAAAACTGAATGGGGAACATGCCTGAATACATATGTATATATTACAAAAAATAAAAATAAAAATTTAAAGGCATAAAAAAGAAAAAGAAAAAATGGTAGATAGCAAAAAAAATAGAGGACTGGACCTGAGCAACCCCTGCAGGATCCACAGGGTTGTAGTAGCCTCTCTCCGGGAGAATGGAGTGGAGAACCAATGCTGGCAGAGTCTCCTAGCTTCTGCTTGATCTTCCGCAAGTGGAACAGTGCAGGGCAACAAGCATCATCTGAATATTAGTTCAGTTCGGCACTGGGGAAGAAAACAGGATACAACGAAAAAAAAGAAAAGGAAGGGGAGACCTGCAAGGAGAAAAAAAAATTGAAGTTTAAACAAGCCTCCTCAGCGAGGCGAATACAATTGACGGTCAGGAGCTCCATCTCTATGTGAGCGAGCAGGGGTCCCCTTGCGGACTGAGGAGGGACCCTGCTGTGCTCTCCTCGGGGTGAAGGAGTATGGATGGGTGGCATCGCGGGCAGGGGTGCGGGGCAAGTTAGTCTCTGATGACTGAGCAGGGACGGCAAGGTGGAGGGATTCCAAGAGGCGCTGCAAGGATTCAGGCGACGTGCAAGAGTGTTGTTGGCCTTGATGGGTGAATTGCAGGGCGAAGGGAAATCGCCAAGTGTACTTCAAGTGGTGCTGGATGAGAACCTGCAGCTGGGGTTTCATCGCCCGTCTCCTGGCGATGGTGAGGGGAGCCAGATCAGAGAAGAGCTGATAGGTATGGCCCTGGAACAGGAGGGTATCCTTGTTCCGTGCAGCAGCAAGCAATTGTTCTTTCGTGCGAAAGAAGTGTAGCTTGATGATAATGTCCCGGGGGGGGCCATCTTGTTGGCGGCGGGTTAGGGCTCTATGGATCCTGTCGAACTCCAGGCGTTCAATTGGGATGGAGGGTGCAAGCTCTTGGAACAAGGCTGTAGAGAAAGATTGCAGGTCATCTACAGTTTCAGGGATGTTGCGGATACGCAAATTGGACCTGCGCGAGCGGTTCTCGGCGTCTTCCAAACGAGAGAGAAGCGCGGCGTTCTCTTCACGGAGAGCCGCCTGCTCTTGGGCCTGTTCCTGGAGAGTTAGTTCAATGTCATCCACCCGGGATTCGAGGTCTGATGTTCGTTGACCAAGCTCTCTGATTTCCCGGGACAGCCTATTGGTGATCTGATCCGATGTGGATTTGAGCGCTTTGTGAAGCATGGCCTCCATATATTTAAAGAAGTCCCCTTGTGACATACCTGATGGCGGTATAGTAGAAGATTCACCGGGGTGTGCTTCGGTGTCTTCATCGTCCTCACTTTCAGTGCGGGTGGATCTGTCTGGTGAGGCCGCGAGCTGCTTAGCCAAGGCCTTCGCCGCCATTTTGGACGAGGCGCGGGCCAAGGCCTCCTTAATAGGTTTAGGCTTCGTTTTGCCTCGATGTCCGGTCAGGACCATCCCGGGAGGTGCCTGGTGATTACCGGAGAGGAGTGCTGGGAAGAATGGGGTCGCTAGGCGGTCCAGATCGTTAGTCAGAGCCCGTTGTAGTGGCGGGGAGTGCGGAGCTCTAGAAGGACACGTCTTCCATCACGAGCTTCGCGCATGCGCCCTCTGAGAATTTTTTTAAGTGCATGTTAAAAATTAAATATTCCCCAAATCACTGTGGTAAAAAAGTATCCTTCTTTCAAAGTAAATCCAAAGGAAAGGAAAAAGCAATCCAGCTTCTTGTCATTAAAAATCGACACCACCAAAATTTCAACACCTTTACCCATGGGAAAAAAAAGGCTGGATGCTTACCCTCACACAAGGACCTCTTCAATTACAGGAGGTCAAAAACAGCCTGCTGAGGGAAGCCTTGGTTCACCAACAACAAACACAGCAATGGAGGGTAATTCCCTTGTGACGCTTCACCAGTAAACACTTCCTTCCCACTGTCTCCAGAGTCGGCTAGTTTTGCCTCATCAAAGGAACAAAGGAAGGGGTCATCTCATGCTTTCTGTTTAAAATACATTTATTGCACCGATTAGAATCACACTTACATCAGATAAATGGAGTGTAAATGATATATATAGAAAACCACCAGCATCTACCATGATTCCTCCACTCATAAAAAAACACTGGGTTCCAGGCGCTGATAACTGTGAATACAAATCTTATGTGAGAAATTAGGGGGGAAAACAAGGTGGTGTAACCAGAGCTAAACCTGTGCAGCTGTCAGATTACATAAAAGTAATGCTGGATAACTGAAAACAACAAAGTCAGACAGCACTCAGTAGTTCAATCATGAAGAGATGTACAAGCCATGGGATAAAGGGGCTGAAGAACGTCCAGTCAATAGAAAGTTAAAAACACATTTAGTTTATTTCCATAAAACGAAAAGGAAAAGGTATGCAGTGTTGCAAACGTTACCACGCTGAATATCTGGGCACTGATGGGTCGCTGTGTCCAATTGCCAAGGAAAATGTCAAGGGGAGGAGCCAAACACCATGTCCATGGAGATGCTCTGTGCAGGTAATGTCACTGGCAGGCAGCCAGGCGGAAGCACAATACCAGGAAGGAACCAACGTAAGCACAACCGTCCCTGTTGCCGTGATGACGTGTTTTGCATGCATGCGCTTTGTCGAGAATTTGATCCGACTTGGATTACAGAGCAGCCTGTTACAAAGCAGCCGATTCCATCTTTGTGGACAGGTGTTTGGCTACTCCCCATGACATTTTTTCTTGCCAATTTGACACAGTGACCCACCAGTGCCAGATCTCCAGTGTAGTAATGTTTGCAACACTACATAACTTTCCCCTTTTTTTAACTAAAGCAAATGTGTTTTAAACTTTCTATTAAAGCGGTTGTATAGTCGAAAAAAAAATTGTGCCACCTGTAACGCAAAAGGCATAATGAGCTAGTATGCATACTAGCTCATTATGAAATATTACCTTAGAACAAGGCGTTGGTATCTATGCCGGTCCACGCCGAGGGAGATGACAATTCCCTTGGCGTGTCTTCTGGGTATTGCGGCTCCAGCGCTGTGAGTGGCTGGAGCCTCGATGTTGTCACTCCCGCGCGTGTGAGACTTCTTTCCGGCAAGGTCCGGCGTCTGCCGGGCCTTCAGCCAAGAATCCCCTGTGCGCATGCGCTGCTGCAGTCAGCGGCTCATTGCGAGGGGAATATCTCCTAAAACGTTACGGTTTAGGAGATTTTTTTTTGTAGGTAAAAGTTAAAACTTTGACTATACAACCACTTTAACTCTTGACATACTTCAGCCCCTTTATCCCATGGCTTATACATCTCTTCATGATTGAGCCACCAAGCACTGTCTGCCTTCATAATTCCTCCACTGTGTCTCTCAGATCATTCTTTAACCTCTTCTCAACCGCCCCCCGTCAAATGACGGCGGGAGGCAGACCCTATTGTTCTGGGTGGACGTCATATGACGTTGCACCCTTTTAATCCACTAGGGGGCGCTTGCCACGTCACTGGGGAATGGGTGCGCGTAAACGGCAGGCGCGATGGCCGCCGGGCACCCACGATTGCCCAGTAACTGAGCAGGACCGTGGATCTGTGTGCATAAACACACAGATCCACATCCTGTCAGGGACAGGGGACGGATGGTACGGACAACCATCGGTCACCTCCCCCAGTCACTCCCCTCCCCCCACAGTAAGAATCACTCCCTAGGGACTACATTAACCCCTTGATCGCCCCCTAGTGCCAGTCACATTTATACAGTAATCAATGCATTTTTATAGCATGGATCGCTGTATAAATATGAATGGTCCCAAAAATGTCCGATGTGTCCGCCGCAATATCGCAGTCACAATAAAAATCATTGATCGCCGTCATTACTAGTAAAAAAAAAAATGCTATAAATCTATCCCCTATTTTGTAGACCCTATAATTTTTGCGCAAACCAATTAATATACGCTTATTTACCAAAAATATGTAGAAGAATATGTATCGGCCTAAACTGAGAAAAAAATATGGATATTTATTATAGCAAAAAGTAAAAAATATATATTTTTTTTCAAACTTGTCCCTTTTTTTTTGTTTATATAGCAAGAAATAAAAACAGCAGAGGTGATCAAATACCACCAAAAGAAAGCTCTATTTGTGGGGGAAAAAATTATAACAATTTCATTTGGGTACAGTGTTGCATGACCGCGCAATTGTCATTCAAAGTGAGACAGTGCTGAAAACTGAAAAATGGCCTGGGCAGGAAGGGAGTGAAAGTGCCCAGTAGACAAGTGGTTAAACAGGTTCGTAGTAAACTCTGGCCTTGCACACGATGACGTCACCTAAAAAGGCTGTCCTGCATTACGTCCTAGTAAAGACTTCTTCAGAAGTCAAAACTACATAGACTTGTACACATGCTGGGCTTTCAATGAAGTGTACTGTAAAATACATGATTTTTATGTACCTCTAATGATTGACTACCACTAATTTGCAAATTTATGGAAAATACTGTACCGTATTTTCTGGCGTATAAGACGACCTTTTGGATGCAAAAAAATGCATCCAAAGTCAGGGGTCGTCTTATACGCCGCTGACAGTCTCCGTCAGGCTGCGGGCATCCATGATTTAAAAGCCGCGCCTCCTCCTCAGACAGTTCCATGATAGGCGGAACACAAATTTTCCCAGCAGGGCCTCTGTTCAGTGTTCTGCCTATCACGGATGCCTTCTCATCCTCGGATGAGAGGACATCCGTGGTAGGCAGAACACTGAACAGAGGCACTGCTGGGAAAATTTGTGTTCCGCCTATCACGGAACTGTCTGAGGAGGAGGCGCGGCTTTTAAATCATGGATGCCCGCAGCCTGGAAGCCAGAACCTGCAACGGAATAAGGTAGGGAGATCGTCTTGGCCGGCACAGTGGGGGAAAGTGATGGCACAGTGGGGGCAAGTGATGGCACAGTGGAAGCATGTGATGGCACAGTGGAGGCATGTAATGTAATGGCACAGTGGAGGCATGTAATGTAATGTGATGGCACAGTGGAGGCATGTAATGTAATGGCACAGTGGAGGCATGTAATGTAATGTAATGGCACAGTGAGATTTGAAAAAAGCCTGTTTCTGTCAGCGGTTGTTCCTGTCAGTGGTTGTTCCGGCTACCCCTCAGCTTCCAGACAGACTAGTAAGAAGGGGGTCGTCTTATATGGCGAGTATATCCCAAAACCAACATTTTTCCTGGAAAAATAGGGGGTCGTCTTATACGCCCAGTCATCTTATACGCCGGCAAATACGGTATATATTTATAAAGTACTTACAATAAGTCAAACAAAAATGCATAGTTTAGGTTGCTGTACTGGTACATACAACTACAAAATCAAATCCTAAGCCAGTTCCTTATCGATCTTGCTTTGGCTACGTTGAATTCACATGAATAGGGGGCTCAAGAATTGCCCCAGTTTCTCTCTCAGGAACAATACAGTTTCATGCCAAATAAATACAGTATTATGCTTGCCAACTTATGTTGAAATTACTGGGAAACTATATAAAAAAATAAAAAAACAGTAGCTTTATTGCTTTAAATTGATAATTGCATTTTGCTTCAATCATATTCATAAGGGCTGGTTACAGTCAGATTATTGTGCTATACAGGTTTCATGGCTTGTCTTGTTAAGAAAGATTCTTAAAACTGGTGCGTGTCTGCCATTTAATTCGGTTCACTTGTTTGTCCCACTGGTCTATTCTGATTCCCTAAACTCCAGTGTACAACACACACAAGCCAAATCTTTTAATTTAAAACATCTGCTACCTTCCGCCTTAACACCTGGAAAATCAGCGATCCATGAAACTGAGGTCCTATCTGGATAGAATAATATCATCCCCTGAAATGGATAATAGTGTGGATGTTGTTGGTGTGCATGATTGTTTCTGCATTTTTATTCAGGTAGACAAAATGTCTGTGATAAGTGAACGCTGAAACCAAAAAAAGATAACCCTGTCTGACTGCTGTATGGCAATATTGCTTGCATGAGTTGAGTTTTTTAGAGATGAAACAGCTTTCTGTCTTTTACTGCTTTTTATAATTTGTGTTGTTTTCAGAGGTTATAGAATAAATGGCCAAGGAACGGATCGAATTTTGCAAGTTAGGATGCTGGAACAGTTTTTCAAAGTGTTTGTTAAAGGTGTTGTAAAGGTTTGTCTTTTATTTTCTAAATAGGTTCCTTTAAGCTAGTGCATTGTTGGTTCACTTACCCTTTCCTTCGATTTCCCTTCTAAATGTTTTTTTCTTTGCTTGAATTTCTCACTTCCTGTTTATCCTCAGTAAGCTTTCCACCATCATCCGAGCGGTGGAAAGTCATTTAGAACAGCTTACTGAGGAGGAACAGGAAGTGAGAAATTCAGACAAAGAAAACAAAGAAAAAAAACATTTAGAAGGGAAATGAAAGGAAAAGGTAAGTGAACCAACAATGCACAAGCTTAAAGGAACCTATTTAGAAAATAAAAAACAAACCTTTACAACCCTTAAAGCGGATCTTCACTGTATCTGAGCACCACAAACCAAAAACACTATTTTATTCATTTTTAATATTAAAAGCAAACTTGCCCACCCATCCATGTCTCCATTCTTTATTTAGTTGAGAAATCACTTTGAAAAACACCCCCTAGCATTATTGGCCATGGCCATTTAGAGTAAGGGTGAATGATTCATGTAGCATTTACTTCCTGGACTCCATCTGTCCTTAGTTTAAGCATGCATGCAGAAGAGTATACTTAGCTGAAAAAAAAACATCCTCCTCTCCTGAAGACACCTGGGATGTATGACATCATTTGCCTAGGCAAGACACCAGGAAGTAACTGAAAGAATGTAAAAGAAAAAAGTTTAAAACAAGTAAATATGATACACTTTCCCATCTATTTACTAATGCTAGCAGCATGTAGAGCAGTGGCAGTGCGTCCATAGAGGGTGCAGGAGCGCTGCCCCCTCTCACTCCTGCACCGCCACTGAAAAATAATACATAGATTCATGCATTGCTGCGTTTGGCATGGCACAGTGGCGACAATTGGTGGGCACAGTGGCGACAATGGCATGGCACAGTGGCTGCGTTTAGCATGGCACAGTGGTGACAATTGATGGGCACAGTGGCAACAATGGCATGGCACAGTGGCTGCGTTTGGCATGGCACAGTGGCAACAATTGATGGGCACCGTGGCAACAATTGATGGCATGGCACAGTGGCGACAATTGATGGACACAGTGGTGACAATTGATGGCACAGTGGCTGCTTTTGATGGCATGGCACAGTGGCGACAATTTTATGGCACAGTGGCGACAATTTTATGGCACAGTGGCTGCGTTTGATGGGCACAGTGGCTGCGTTTGATGGGCACAGTGGCTGCAATTGATGGGCACAGTGGCAGCAATTGATGGGCACAGTGAGGCTGCAATTGATGGGTTTTTTTTTTCATTTGTTTGCGCCCCCCCCAAGAATTTTGAGCACCAGCTGCCACTGATGTAGATTAAAAATATCCAATGTTGATTGGGACAGTGAGGTTTCATTTCAAACATTTAAAGCGTAACTCCACTTTTGTTAAGAAAAAAACATTTCCCTTTGGGTGATCTATGTACATTACAAGGATTTTAACAGACGTTGTTACAGATTCCTACCTTTTGTTATTCTGAAGAAATCACTGTTTGTTCCTCTGTGCCCCTGTTCCAACTGAGTCTAATGGGAATGGTTTCATAATTATCAATCAGCTGCTGCAGAATCAGTGCTCTAATGAGGAAAGTGGCAGGGTTTGAATCCCTTTAGACGTTATTTCCTATTGGGAGTATCCTACCAAAAATCCAATTTTTCTTGCAGGGGATGCCAAAAATCTGACTTGTATCTTAGTAGACTTCTGGGAAAATCAGTGAGCCAATCACATAAACAGGAATATAAGTTTATGGGGGGGGGGGCATTCTGTACACATTCTGTGTACAGAACACCTCCAGGTAGCCATATTGCACTGCATTTACAGAAAATAACAGAGCTGCAGATTGAAAAGGAAAGATAATTTTTAATAACATTCAATTACAATATGACTTGTGTCGCAATTGTATCTGCTATATTATTTGTTTTAATTTGATATTTTTTCCCATGAAAGTGGAGTTACTCTTTAATGATTTTTGTTGTTAATATGTAACTGCATTAACTGGCTAATATTTACATCTACCTTAATTCTATTTTTAAGAATTCGTAGTTCAGAAAATCAACTAAATTATCTGATAGACAGTAAAATATGGTTTAGTGAAAAGGTCTAAAATAATGATACCATAAAGTTTAACATGAAATGCTAGTTAAAGTGATTGTAACCTCCACTGTGCAGCTAGTTTTGCACAGAATTACGCTCCGTTACACCGCCAGAGATAGACTTCGCCGCCGTAACTTACGGCGCAAAATCTTTATGGATTCGAACTAAAGCTGGGTAAGTTACGGTGGAGTAGCGTATCTCTGATACGCTGCGCGGGTGCAGATCTCTGTGGATCTGCCCCAGTATTTATTAGCATCAAGAGTACAACCACAAATATATATATATATATATATATATATATAAGCAAACGTATGTTCCGCAGCCGTGTGGGCTCTATGCCTGTAAAGTGTGGGCTTTGATCAATAAAATCTCTGATATTTAACACTAGGATTTGACTGGGAGCATCACCTGGATTGCATCACGATCAGCATGTCAGAGAAGGCTCTACTGCTGCTAAGCAATGTGCAGGGAGCTCAACTGTCTACAACCAATAGAGATGGACTCGGGTGTGTTTGAACTCCCACATGCCCGATCCCGCCAGAAAGCCAACACTCCACAGTGCTAATCACAGGCAGTGAGACATTTCCTGATCTGTGCAGCAGCGGACCGGGAAATGTCTCACTGCCTGTGATTAGCGCTGTGCAGTGTGGGCTTCCTGGCAGGTTCTGGCATGTGGAATTTTGAACATGCCCAGCCCATCTCTAACAACAAATTGTGCTGGCCCTCCTGTACATCAGCCCCATAAAGTAACCAGCTCTGGGTTCCAATGTGCTGCCGCCGCTGCCATGGAGACAGAGACCAGCGCTGTGAATAGCCGGGACAGGACAGCAACTCTGGTTATTCCAGCACTGGTCCACACTGGGAGGATTCCCCCATCCACCTATAATGTGTAGATGGGGGAATTGGATAATTTCTTTTTTTTTGGGCTGCCTAAGAGCTTAGACCAGCCATAGGCAGTTTAAATCTCAGCTGGTTCAGTAGGAACTGGCTGAGATTTGAACCATTAATGATCAGATTATCCTATGATTACCACTAGTGGTTTCTGTATAGCCACTAGTGATAATCACTGTTTGTCGGGAGAATACAATTGCTGGGCAGGAGGGATATCCCCCTGTCAGTACTGTCTGTGTTGATGGGGGAATCATGCAAGTTTCTTTCCTGCAATCTGTGGATGTAGGAAAGAAATTTGCACTGTATATTACCTGCCTAACTGAAAGTGAAAGTGTAACAGAATGGCCCGTGACACCCAGAGACTTTTGAAGGATGGGGTTTACTCCTGTGCCAGCGTCACTAATGACTCTTAGGTCTAGGGTCATCCTGTGCCCCTTTTGGGCATAGGGTGACTGAGAAATTATAATAATAAATTACATGGGATGGGACATTACTGATAATTCATGTTTTGCAGGATATCTTGAAATATTACAAGTTGTTAAAGTCTGACTCCGACAGGTCAATAGAGTGTTTTTATTCAATGTGGGGACACATACTTTTGAGGTGTTAATTGAGTCTGCTCCTAGACATTCAATTGTGTGATGCTAATACTGTTTTGTGTCCATTGTGCGAATTAGATCTGCTCCTAAGACCAGTTCATTGTGTATGCTAATGACATTGTTAAGATGTGGAATGTGACTTGTCAAGCTGTAGTAATTAACCCCTCTAAATGCAGAGCCAGACCGTCTGGGTAATGAGTAGTAATTAACTCGGAATGTCATTATCTAAAAGAATGTGTATGAAGCCCCCCATTGTGTGATGTGTGGGTGGAGTGTGTCTTTGTCCCTGTGATTAACTGTAACATGCTTGTACTGTATATAAGAAAGCTAAGTTACCATTAAAGGATTCATTCATTCATTTTGGAACCAGTACCAGAGCTTGTGTTGTCTCGGTTAATCTGGGAAATGAAATGGGTCGTGTCTGATGTCTGTCGGACTGTCGGATAAGCTGTCGTGGGGCGATGGAATGGAATATCGTAAACGGTGGTGACCGTTACAGAAAGCAAATTGTGAATGTCTTGAAAGAACCCGGAGAGGGGGAGGGAGACAGATGGGGGAGAGAAGGGATGGAGGTAATGCAGTTCAGTGATTACAGTGTACTGCAGTCTGCAGTGCACACACTTACCCACGGTCCAGGCTAGAATCTCAGGCATCATTCACACACATGCTGCTGATTTTCATAATTCCCGAACACACATCCCCTCTCTTCAGATACAGCACACCGAGATAGTGTGGGCGGGATTGAAAGGAGGAGGAGCTGTATTCCTCCCTGCTCATATGTGAGGAGAGTGGGGGGGTGGCTGGACTCGCTGGGCTGTAAAAGAGTGTCATAGACTGACACTCGGCTCAGCTTGCAGTCACCACTCGGAATTTACAGGCTGGTTCTCCTGTCATAAGGACGGGAGAAATCAGTCTGTTTTTTCAGTAACTGAGATGAAGGCTTGGGCCCCCCCTCCCTCACAGTGCTCATGGAGTCCTTTCTGCAACTCGCTCTTCTCCGTGCCAATGAGGATGCAGGGGAAGGAGCAGATCGGGCGGCTGTGGTTGTGTGAACGCTCGCATTATGCAGTGTCAGCAAGCAGAGGGAGGGGGGAGGAATGCCCCGCAGAGCTGACTGGGGACGCTCTCCCTCTCAGGAGAGACTGTTACTCCAGCGGCGGCCTGAGCAAAATACAAAAATGCAAAAAAAAAAAATATTTTTTTTTGGGGGGGCACATGGCATATTGTTGGGGGGGTCAGGGTCTGGCCCCCCTAGATTCGCCATTGGTTTAAGGCAGGGTCTGGGGAGGGGCCAGGGACGGAGCAAGGGTGGGACTGAAGGAGGGACCAGGGGCGGGATCATGGGTGGAGCTGGAGGGGGCCTCATCAGGTAGACTGTTCGGGGCCCCATGATTTCTATCAGCGGCCCTGGCTGCATCACTTTATGTTCAACATGTCAGCCTTTCACCAGGTCCCACCCTCTGAAATAAATACATTAGGATTTATTTACTAAGACTGGAGAAAGCAAAATGTGTTGCATCTCTGCCTAGAAACCAACCAGCTTTCATTTTTTTTTGTAAAAGTTTAATTGAACAAGCTAGTTAGAAGCCGATTGGCTACCATGCACAGCTGCTCCAGATTTTGCACTCACCAATGGTAGTAAATAAACTCCAATGGCACATTATCTTTATTCTAAAATTGGTTCTGCTCAGTGTTCCTCATATTTTACATTCATGTTTTTTTCTTAGGTCATTGCACAGTTTGGTGTTATTGACTGCATGATAAAACTCCTGATTTGATATTCATTATATTGCAGAAATGATCTTCGCATGACTTCCTAAGCCTGCTGTTTTTTTTTTATTCTTTATTTAAAACTTCACTAACAGTGAATAAAAAGGGTACAAGCAAACATTAGGGCACTGGATTATGAGGTTACATAAGAGACAGCCAAAAGGCAAATATCAATCAATAAAGTGCTTTCACATGTAAGAAACCCTTCTCAACATCATTCAGTATGAATATTAAATATGAAAATAAAGGACATTCAAATAAAGCACCTGTATTTAAAGAGGAAGGGGGCAGACTACTTTGCTGACTGAGGCTGGGTTCACACTACTACACTACTTTCATCCTACTTTGCTCTGTGTTCAATGTTTCCCTATGAGAGCGTCTTGTAGCGTCCTACACAAGTCGGTCAGACTTTGAAAATGCTCCCTGTACTACTTTTGGTCCTACATTGATCCTACTTCAGGCCCATTGAATATCATTGAAGTCGGACCAAAGTAGTATCCTGTTCATGAAAGTAGGATGGATGTAGGACCAATGTAGGATAAATGTAGGACCAATGTAGCAGAGCAAAGTAGGATGAAAGTAGTGTAGTAGTGTGAACCCAGCCTCAGACTGGTTTCACACTACTACACTACTTTCATCCTACTTTGCTCTGCTACATTGGTCCTACACTGATCCTACATTGGTCCTACATCGGTCCTACATTGATCCTACATTGGTCCTACATCCATCCTACTTTCATGAACAGGATACTACTTTGATCCGACTTTGTGATAGTCTGACTTGTTCTTTGACCAATCAAAACAATCCCAGAGTGAGATAAATTCCTTTTACTGCTGCTGTAATCACAAGTCAGATGTCAAAAGTCGGATGATTAGGACAAGGCTCCTACTTTGGTCCGACTTCAATGATATTCAATGGGTTGAAGTAGGATCAATGTAGGACCAAAGTAGTACAGGGAGCATTTTCAAAGTCGGACCGACTTGTGTAGGACCAGTTAAGACAGCTCTCATAGGGAAACATTGATTTTCACACGTCATGCTACATGAGCTCCCAATGTAGGACCGTTGTCGGACAAGTGTGAACCCAGCCTAAGGCTGGGTTCACACTACTACACTACTTTCATCCTACTTTGCTCTGTGTTCAATGTTTTCCTATTAGAGCGTCTTGTAGTGTCCTACACAAGTCGGTCCGACTTTGAAAATGCTCCCTGTACTACTTTTGGTCCTACATTGATCCTACTTCAGGCCCATTGAATATCATTGAAGTCGGACCAAAGTAGTATCCTGTTCATGAAAGTAGGATGGATGTAGGACCAATGTAGGATCCATGTAGGACCAATGTAGGATCAATGTAGGACCAATGTAGCAGAGCAAAGTAGGATGAAAGTAGTGTAGTAGTGTGAACCCAGCCTTAGGCTGGGTTCACACTACTACACTACTTTGATCCTACTTTGCTCTGCTACATTGGTCCTACACTGATCCTACATTGGTCCTACATTGGTCCTACATTGATCCTACATTGGTCCTACATCCATCCTTCTTTCATGAACAGGATACTACTTTGATCCGACTTTGTGATAGTCTGACTTGTTCTTTGACCAATCAAAACAATCCCAGAGTGAGATAAATTCCTTTTACTGCTGCTGTAATCACAAGTCGGATGTCAAGTCGGATGGTTAGAACAAGGCTCCTACTTTGATCCTACTTTAATGATATTCAATGGGCTGATGTAGGATCAAAGTAGGACCAAAGTAGTACAGGGAGTAGTTTCAAAGTCGGACCGACTTGTGTCGGACCAGTTAAGACAGCTCTCATAGGGAAACATTGATTTTCACACGTCATGCTACATGAGCTCCCAATGTAGGACCGTTGTAGGACAAGTGTGAACCCAGCCTCAGGCTGGGTTCACACTACTACACTACTTTCATCCTACTTTGCTCTGTGTTCAATGTTTCCCTATGAGAGCGTCTTGTAGCATCCTACACAAGTCGGTCCGACTTTGAAAATGCTCCCTGTACTACTTTTGGTCCTACATTGATCCTACTTCAGGCCCATTGAATATCATTGAAGTCAGACCAAAGTAGTATCCTGTTCATGAAAGTAGGATGGATGTAGGACCAATGTAGGATAAATGTAGGACCGATGTAGCAGAGCAAAGTAGGATGAAAGTAGTGTAGTAGTGTGAACCCAGCCTTAGGCTAGGTTCACACTACTACACTACTTTCATCCTACTTTGCTCTGTGTTCAATGTTTCCCTATGAGAGCGTCTTGTAGCGTCCTACACAAGTCGGTCCGACTTTGAAAATGCTCCCTGTACTACTTTTGGTCCTACATTGATCCTACTTCAGGCCCATTGAATATCATTGAAGTCGGACCAAAGTAGGAGCCTGTTCATGAAAGTAGGATGGATGTAGGACCAATGTAGGATCAATGTAGGACCGATGTAGCAGAGCAAAGTAGGATGAAAGTAGTGTAGTAGTGTGAACCCAGCCTCAGGGCTACAGAAAATTACCCTTGGTCAGCTGGCATAGTCTGCCTGTTCCTCTTTATCCTCCTTAAAAACAGGTGTTTTTTAATGGGCAGGGCAGGCTTGACACAAGGGCTCTCTGTCCCAAAACATGTTTCCACATTCACTTACATTACGTATGATGTCATCACACCCACCCAGTTGGCCTGAGTGGCTTCCTTGCTGTGTACAGTGGTGGCCATCTTAGCTATACATATTGCCATTTCACCTGCTGGTTCTTCCTGGTATTTCCTCTGGTTTACTTCCCAGCTCCAGGTATTTGAAATCACAGCCACCTAAAGGAGCTTGTTGCTGTACCACTTACCACCTGGAATGCTGCCACCTGCTGGAGGTTTTACAAATATGCCTTTACATATATTTTAAATGCGAGTGCAATATTCTTTATTTCATGTTTTTTTTTATAAATACTACACTTAGACCATGGCATTTTCTCTTTTCTTTGTTCTTAATTTTGTTTTTTTACATACTGCTGGTTCATCTGCTAGTCCTTCCTGGTGTGCTCCCTGGATCCTGAGGTCTGCTGTAACACCACGGACCACCTGGTATACTGTCACCTACTGAAGACTTGTCAGATGTGCTCCTATATTCATTTTACATGTGAGTGCTATCTATACCTTTCATTTCTATTGAGTTTTAATAAATACTACACTTTCTCTCCTTCTTTCATTTCTTTTTGGTGTTTACATGTGCTGGTTGGAACTGTCCCAAATCCTGTGTGAAGGAGAGACTGCTGACACTGCCTTCTTACAAATTTTCCATGTCTTTATGGACTTAACTTATGGAATCAATGTTTTAATATAATAATTTTCCCTTTTTTGTGTTATATGATTTACATTTGTGAGCTAGAACTGTTTTTCACCTAGGTATGCACTTTACATGCCTGGCAACAATAGGGTAACAAGTGCAGTTTATTTATATATTTCAGCTCTGCTATAGATGTTAAAGGGGGACCCCACAAAAAAACAGCATGGAGTTCCCCTCAATTCATACCAGACCCTGTCTTCTAAGAATTTTAAGGGGAAACCCCAAGCAAAAATCAACAAAAAAAGGGTGAGATTTCCACAAAAAATCCATGCCAAAACTTTATCTGAGCATACAGCCTGGGATGGACTGAGATCCTAATTTTGAACTTCTTATGCCGTGAACACACGATCGGATTTCTGATGAAATAAAATCCGATGGAAATTTCCGTTGAAAATCTGATGAAGCTGACTTTGATCAGTCTTGCATACACACTATCAGACTAAATTCCGACCGAAATGCAAAAAATAAAGTGCAGGGCTTGTATCATAAAAAAATGTGTAAATAAATACAATATCAATAAAGTGCAAATGTACAGAAAAATGCAATTTAAGTGAAAATACAAATGCATATATCCATCACTATACAAACAAATCCTTGTATACTATAATAAGATGCAACAATAAAGTGCAATAGCTGCAATAAAGTGACATATATAGTGAAAAAAAGTCCATATAAGTGACTAAAATCACAAAAGAAAATCCTTGTGAGAATTATAAGACTTGATACAAATGCTTGACCTCGTGAGACCCGTCACCAAACTAAAATAGGAGGCTTACCTGAATACCAGCGACCCGGGAGGTCACAAAGCGCTAGTTGAATCAAAGATCCCATACATGGAACTCCAGATGTCCTGGGCATCTCCTATTGGAAGCCTCTGTGGGACAGTTGTCAAAGCAGGTATCCCAGATATCCAAAAAAGGTGCAAACCAGTCTAGGGCCATTTATTGAAATAATGAAGTCAAAGAAAGGTAAAGCCCAGCTCTGTGTCCAGGAGAGTTCTCTTGTACCTCTGATTGGTGGAGAGGGCTAATGGATGAGTCATACCAGATTCCTAAATCCGATCATAGACAGATCAAAATTGTCAGGTTCAGGAGGAACCGGCTGAATTTCAAACTATTTATGAGTGGGCTGCTTGCACATTGTATCGATTGACTTCAGTAAGCCAACCTGTCATTTTTTTCCATTTGATCACTATAGTCACAAGCAGCTGGGAAACCTCCTGCTGCCAGAATACAATAGCTCGACAGGAGGTAGTACCCTATGAACATTGGGGGAGTCAAGCTATTTTCTTTCCTTCAACCACAGGTATAATGAATGGCCCGCCTAAATGACGGACTCTGGAGCAAGGTTAAATAGCTTCATTACCAGACCACACCCTTCCATCCATTCATAGTATAAAAAACCAAAGATACTCGAAAAATATCAATAAAGTACTAAATATGAAAGTGTGTGTATACCTACATTTTTTTTAGTTTTGGCTAGAGTAGAGAAATGTTAACACCTGTTATGTTATTATTTGCTGACATTTCACTACTGGGAGTATTTCACTTCACTTACTGTACTGTCCCAAAAACCCAGGAAGTTAGAGGAAATGAGGGGAATTCTCCTCATAGGCAGGTGTTTTTGGAGCAAGTGTCCCTATTAGAAGTTTTCCCCTTACCTCTTTTTTTTGACCAACTCTAAAATGTTGGATTTCCCCTCACTTGCACAGAGGTGCGAACCTTAACTCAACAAGGACACAGAGAGCAATAAAAACTTCCCGGAGGGTCTAACCTTTCACAAAAAAAAGTTTTGCCTGGAGTTTTCTTTTTATTACATTTACAGTAATGTAGTTAATGTTGCTAATCTATTTTCTAATTCGAAAGGCATTTAATTTTGATTGTATGCAAATGACAAATAAGTGGGTCAATTAACTGATAAGACCTAACAGTTTCAGAATAGCACATACAAATGATATAAATGGCTTTATATTTAAGACTATGGGGCAGATCCACAAAGAAAGTACGCCGGCGTATCTACTGATACGCCGGTGTACTTTCAAATTTCCCGCGTCGTATCTTTGTTTTGAATCCTCAAAACAAGATACGACGGCATCTGGGTTAGATCCGACAGGCGTATGTCTTCGTACGCCTTCGGATCTTAGATGCAATTCTTCAGGGTCCGCTGGGTGGCGTTCCCATCTTATTCCGCGTCGAGTATGCAAATTAGCTATTTCCGACGATCCACGAACGTACGAGCGGCCGTCGCATTCTTTTACATCGTTTCCATTCGGCTTTATTCGGCGTATAGTTAAAGCTGCTATTTGGTGGCGTACGCAATGTTAAGTATGGCCGTTGTTCCAGCGTCGAATTTGAAAATATTTTATTTTGTTTGCGTAAGTCGTCCGTGAATGGGGCTGGACGGAATTTACGTCCACGTCAAAACAATGACGTCCTTGCAATTGTACGTGAATCTGCCCCTATGTCTGTCGTTTTCCAGGGATAGATACTCACATAATCTTAACAAGCAGTAAAATCACTATAAAAACCCTAATTCATCTTTGTAGCTATATGTGTTGTACGGAAACAACTTTAATGTTCATAACAGAAGCCCTGGAATCTTAGCTTATTTGCAATTACATTCTTGTATACCAAAATCCTGACAGCCTACTATTATCCACGATCTGCTGATAGGTTAGGAGCAAATTTTGGCTGTTCAAACATTTGCACAAAATGCAAACTTTTGGGATGTTGGGTGGGAATTTCTACACCAAATGGTCAGAAATGCATTGCAAACAACTGTCATTGGCCAAAGCCTTGCAACAGTCATGAGTAATAATTTGGCCAATAATGGTTGCAGTCAGAACAGTTGGCAAAGTTCCTGCAGCTGCAGCCTACTACCAGGTTGTCATCTAGGGGTGCGGTCATAGGATTGGTGGCAGCAGTTGTCCTTTCAACCAGATGATAGAGCTCTACTGGTGCAGTTATCCCTTGCCAGCTCCCTGGAGCTCAGCTGTGTGGACCCTTTTTTAAAAACATGTGCTGTAGAGTTCTAGAGTAGATGTTCAAGGAAGAGGCTCAGCATGGTGACACACAAAGCAGGGGCAGGCATAGGCTGCAACATTGCTTTGATTCTGCCAACCCTACCCTGCCATCTTCTGCTGTAGCATTGAGCAGCCTAAATTCTCTACACCCAACTGCTGGAACAGAAGAAGCCCTCCACCATCCATATGCCCAGGGTGCAATTCAAGCGTGGCAAAATTGCTGTCTTTGCAGCTCCTGCCTATTCAGCTGGTGAATTCAGCCACCTTTCATGAATTTGTGGCCTGAGCTGTACCACAGTACCAGGTTCTTTGCCACCATTTCTTCTCACATAAGGCTATACCTACCCTCATTCAGGAAATGTATGTGACAATGGTGCAAATCTCCTGTCTTCCCTTTGGCAGGCAAAGTTTACACACATGCCTTGCCTGGCACACATTCTCAACCTGGTGGTACAACACTTTGTGGATATTAAACCTGGTTTACAATATTTTCTGAGGCAGATCAGAATATTTTGTAACCATTTCAGGCAGTTGTACCCAGCCCAGTCATGGTGCGGCTTGGTTAAATTCAATGGCAACTCCATTTGACTGCACATTGCCCTACATGTGGCTTGCCCAACCGGAGGGACTCTACCTTAACCATGCTGAGCAACTGTACATGTATCAGCAGGCCATACATTTGTACCTGTGTAAGTATGGTAAAGAAAAAAAAGCACAAACATGATTAATCTCTTTGGTATGAAACAAAAAATAAAGGAGCGGGTCCAAAAAAACACTGCAACCACTACTGCATGGGAGATTGAGAATCTGACTGTGTTATCCATTAAGATGGATGATACCTGGGGGAGCACATGGTCGATCCAGAGGAGTCTTTCTACTTATAAGAAACGAGTGATCACTTAAAGTGGCAGTGGGCCTATTGGACCTATATTTTTTGACCCCCTTTCTCATTATTGGGGTGCCTTGCATCTATCCAATGGTGGCAAACATTTTTGGCCATCTAACAGCAGGCTACATGACTATTTTATTTGATACAGGTTTATCCCATGGGCCTGCAGACGCAACCTGAGGAAACAGTCCTTCTGCTTGGTTTTGGTGATTGTATTTAAGCATTCATTTGAGTCAGAGCCTTATATGCAGAGGTATTTATAAAATATAAATGGTCCTGAAGAAGGTTCCCATGAAACGCGTAAATCATCTGTGAACTTAATTTTTTTTACCTATAAAAATAACAAGCCAAGTACTTGATGGAATTTTCCCTCTTACTGTAATCTCTCACAAGAATTATGTTTTTATAAAAATATGCTGTTTTTATTATGTGACAGGATAAAAATGTATAATTTTTTATATACATTGGGGTGTGGTTCTCACTGACATACATAAAGTACCTTGTTTTATATATATATATATATATATATATATATATATATATTCATACACAGTATCTCACAAAAGTAAGTACACCCTCACATTTTTGTAAATATTTTATTATATCTTTTCATGTAACACTGAAGAAGTTACACTTTGCTGCAATGTAAAGTAGTGAGTGTACAGCTTGTATAACAGTGTAAATTTGCTGTCCCCTCAAAATAACTCAACACACAGCCATTAATGTCTAAACCACAGGCAACAAAAGTGAGTAGGCAGAGAAGGGCATCAGTACTCTTAGCAAGTGCAAGACTGTAATCTCTCTTTGCACCTCAGGGACTTCCACTTCTTTGGCGTGAGTACCATAATGTAGCACATGCATCCGACTAAGATACTCAATCAGCAAACCCTTTAGATTGTTTAATGGTCTGTCTAAATTAGACATGTTAAATGAAAGATAAATAGAGTTCTTAATTGCATAGGATAGTTATGTATTTGTCTGTATTAATCCTGCTGAGGACCTAACATACCTAAATGCAAAGATCTTTTCTCTGACACACACACAGCATACAATGTGATAAAAATAGATTTTAAATGTTTTGTGCATTAGATAATTAAAACTTCTCCTAGGGCAAGAAAATGCAAAATTTTGTAAGGATTACTTAAAAAAAACTACTGAAAAGTTTAGGGCCACATTCAAATTATTATTTTTATTAATGATATTCAGGATTTATATAGCATCAACATGTTGTATAACACTTTTCAAAATAAGAGGGGACCATACAATTACAATATAATTTATTAGAAGAAGTTGTTTGAGTGCCCGACTTGTGAAAGCCTATTATCTGAAAGGGAGCAGCAAAACTATGGGGAGGAAGTAAAAGAACAGTTTTGAGGTGGAGGCAGGATAGGTTTCACTGAAGAGAGGATTTTTCGGACATTACATAAAGGCAGACAGAGTAGAAAATAGCCAGACAGATTGGGGTAGGAAGTTCTATAGAAAGGAAGAGGTTATGCAGAAATTCTGGAGAACACTTTTGATGATATTTTGAGATGAGGTTGGTGTTGCAGCTTGGGGCAGAGTTGTGGGTGGCTTTATACGTTGTTAGTACTTTGAATTTTATTTGCTGGGCATGTCGAAGCCAGTGGAGGAATTGTCAGACAGGGGTTGCTGACACTTAACTGTTGGTAAGGTGGATATGTCTGGCAGAAGCATTCATGATAGCTTGAAAAGAGGAATAACCTATATATACTGTAGATAGGCCAAAAAGGAGGCAGTTAAAATTGTCTAGGCAAGGGATAAAGGTTGAATGAATTAGCAGCTTTGTAGATTTAGACAGTGATTGGATGTGGAGCTAAAAAGAGAGGTCAGAACCAGAGGTCAAAATCCAAGTTTCCATTTAAATCTTTAAATGCTTGTGAGCCACATGGATAAAGTAGAGAATATATACTCACCTCCCACCCATAATAATATTGTATTGCAAAAAGTACAAATAAATTAGTATACAGCTCCCTTGTGATGTCCCCTGCAGATTTGCTGCCTTGAGGTGTAGAACAGATCCTCTTCTAAATTGAATGGTGGCCAACCTTCTTCAACTTACTTTCTGTGAGCCCATGTTGTTATTGCAGCTGGTGCCGCTCAGCCCGTCCACGGCCCTGCACCTCCTGCTGTCCGTTGCCAGGACACAGGCTCTGAGAGGGACACAAGCAGAGCTGCAGCTGCAAGGGGACTCTCCCCCTCCCTCTCCTCTTCACTCTACTGTATGTGAGTGTCTCTCACACAAGTAGTCGCCCGCTCTGTTCCCTCCTCTGCTTCCTCATTGGCAGGGGGAGGGAGCCAATCACCAGCCAGAGCTACAGAGCTGCAGGAGCAGTAGAGCATCCTGGGACAAGTGGTCCCCAACATAGGCAGACCCATAGTATTCCCTGGGGGCAGAACTTCACAGCCCAGCATGCCCTGGAGGCAAAGAAAGAAGGGCACAAAAATGCTGCCTGGGAGCTGAGAAGAGACCAAGAAGCAAGGGAGAAGACTGGACCCAGGTGAGAAGTGTTGCCTTCCTGGGTTGGTGTGCCATTTCTTCCAACAGATTCACAACCAGTTAAGGACATCCTGCCTGAGGGGAGATCCCAGGTCCATCCAGGCACACATGTAAGGATGGCGTAAATCATTCTGGTCGTGATATAGTCAGTCGGGCTACCTGAAGAACCTGCCTGCCAGGACATCTCCTTTTGGGCTTGGTTGCATGATTGGTGAGTATGACACAGAGACACGGCATGCAGACAAAGTTGACGATTTTTGCCTACACCAGTAGAACACGCTGAACTCATCCTCTGCCAGGCAGTAAATGTGTTCTTTCTGCTTCAGGAATTCCACAGGACACCTAAGTGCACCAACTAAAGTAGCTATCTCAAGATCAAAGGCTTTTTATGTCCAATGGGCTACAACTCATTACCCCTCAAGGGACTGAAGTCCATACGGGCACACACATACAGCCATGTCTCAAGATATGTAGTGAATGAGCGGGGTAATCTGACTTAGGAGTTACACTTTTGAACATTGAACTAGATGCAGTGTTTACGGTTCTTTGGGACTGTGGTGTCAGGGGACAGAAGGGAGGTCTGACATAAGTAAGAATCATTCCTCTTCCCTCCTCCGGTCATAGTGCTTAATTCAAGTAGGGTTGATGGTCAGTCTGTTAAAGTGTTTGCCATTTTGTTATCTGTCATTGTTAGAGTGGTTACCTTTGCCTTCGGGGTTATTCTCCTTGAGGAGTCCCCTGAAAGCAGCCAGATAACATCTTTGAGTTCTATTGCTCTTAACCTTCAGTCATTATTGCACAGTGGATTTACTTGAGATATATTTGTCTATTATTCAGTTATACTGCCACTGTTTGTTCCACTTATAAGAAACTTCACAGTAAAAATAATTTCTGTTTTTACTACAATTTGTGTCTTTTTACTGTGGTGTTCACACTAACATTATTGCCAGGTGTGCCAGAAGGGCTGAGACTGTTTTTGGCGTTGAGAGGCAAAGTACAGAATCAAATATACTCAAGTGGCTCCTTAACCTGCCTGGCGGTATCCCCGAGCGTGACTCGGGGTGGGTTTTTTATGTTGCGATCGGTATCCCCGAGTCACGCTTGGGGTAAGCTATGCAGAGCCTGCAGCGTGTGCTGGCTTACCTTGTCCTGGATCCAGCGATGTCACCGCGCTGTGTGAGCGAGCGGGACCTCGCTCGATTCACACAGTGTCCTCCTGTGCCGCCGATCTCCGTTTCCTGCGACGTTACGACGCACGGGAGCGGAGAACGGCGCCAAATTCAAAAACGTAAACAAACACTATACAAACAGTATGCTGTAATCTTATAGATTACAGTACTGTATGTAAAAAAAAAACACACCCCCCTTGTCCCTAGTGGTCTGCCCTGTGCCCTACATGTCATTTTATATAATAAAAACCTTTCTTTCTCCCTGCAAACTGTAGATTGTCCATAGCAACCAAAAGTGTCCCTTTATGTCAAAAATGGTTTTAGATCAGCTAAAAAACAGCGATAATAAATTATAATCACTTGCAGAATTGTGCGATAGCGATTTGTGGGGAAATTCATCATAAAAAAAAAAAATAATGACAGCAACAATTCTGCAACTGAGAAAATTTCAGTGATTTTGATTTGATTACATTATTGAATAATTTTTATTAGAATTATATTATTATGTGTTATAATTATTTATAATTATTAATTATATTATAATTTATAATTTTGTTTTTTAAAAAATGTCATAACCGGGATGCCTATTAGATTCTTGTTTGGTCAGATTTAAGTGAGTTATTCCTAAGAATTACAGGCCTACAGTATAAAACACCAAATTTCCTTGCAAATAATTGTACCGCTTTTGGTACGTAATTCCAGACAGAATCATACCGCCAGGGAGGTTAAGGGGTAGTGCTGCATTATGGACATGCCCTCTAAGGTGCATTATAAAGCCAGCCCTGGCTTATAGTAGAATGCTGCAGAGAACAGCTATCACTCATGTAAGCACTGTTCTCTGCAGCATTCAGGACCACTCACCGACTAGGACAGAGAAAGTTTAAGGGGACCATTCATATTATGTGACCGTACTTAAAACGCCTAGGAAAAAGGTATGTAACAAGAACATTTCTTATGATAAATACTGGGAGATACACATTAAATGGGGGGATTGCTGCACTTACATTGGGCTTTGTCATGTGCCCATGTGCATTCACTAATTGGATTTTAGTAAACGTATACAATAACTTTGGTGCCCTGCATGCTCAGATGAAAGAGAAAATATCTCTTACGTTAATGCTTAGTGTTTATTAAATTTACATATTAGTTATATGTATATAATAAACTGAAATGTAATCTGCTATGGTATGGGTCATCGTTTAAATGAAAGGTCAAGTCTAAATGAGGATGCTAATTGCTATTTATGATTCACAATTTAAATACTACCAAATTAGATTTACTAAGAAAGATAAGGCAAAATTATTTTTGTAATGAGTCGCAGTACTGAATATTATCTATGTGCAAAATAGATGTAATGAAGCATTCTAAATGCTGAGGAAGATTTAATCACTACAGGAAAATATAATGAAATGGTTATTTAAACACTGTAAAGCGAATGGTATAGTAATTAGATTGCAGTATGTGATTTATATAACATATTAGCTAATCTCAGCATGATTAGAATGTGCGTGTGTACATGTAGGAACTAGTGATGTTTTAACCCTTTCCTTTCTGATCCTGGGCCTGAGTGTGTTTTTTTTTCTAGCAAAAACGTTATACTTTCTCAAATATTAAGATAATTATAGACCTGCAGGACTGGACTACAGATAAAACCCATAATTTGCTATCAAAGTACATCAGTGAGCGTGTAACTGAAAGAATATAGTCAATGATGAATAATATTGTTGATAGATATATTGACTATACAGAAAATTAGATACATTGGTAATAGTCAATAGGAAAGTAAAAATCTGCAATGTTTTATAGTTGCAACCCAAAAGAGCATTACTTTTGGAGTTTTCATTTTAAATTATAGATTTCCATGGGATATGTGTATAAGCAGAGCAAGGAGCATACTTTACAATGTGGGTGTAAATTATAAACAAACACCAATTGAAGTAATTAAAAAAAAAAGAAGCCCTAGACATGCTTGTGACATAATTAATAAAGGGAAAGGTATGTAAAGAGACACGTGGTAATGGCTTTTCCCTATTGGTTGTTGTTCTTGTAAAGGAAATGGTATCTGGGAAAAACACTGTTTCCTCATGACATTAAACACAAGTCACCAGGAGAAAATTAAATCGAAAAAGAGTGAGACTGACAACATTTTCTAATAGACACAAGACAATAAGTCCAGCCTTGAAATGTTAGGGTATAGGCCACACAACAGAAACTGAGATTCACTTGCTTCCAAAATATGGGGAAAGATCTCCAATGTTAAGAAGTCAAAAGAAAGAGGCAAACTGAATTAAAAGCATTGAGAATCAGGTAGTTATCCGATCATGTGTAAAGAAATTCCTGCTCACATTAATTTGTCAACAATGTGCAAATAAAATGAGTAAACTGAAATCTGCTTTTTTGGATACTGTGATTATTCACTTTATTTATTAAATGAAGATTCTCAAATCCTTTAGTAAGTTAGCCTCAATCCTATATTAGGTAACTGCTATATAAGTTCTACTTTCACTTTTCCATTGTGTAAATCAACCTCTTACTGGTCCTTCCCCAGTGACATTACATCGCCAGTACATACATTAGTCTTTCCCAAGTGACATCCCACCTCTATACGATAGACATTGTTCTGTATCTCGTATCTAGGATTGCCAACCGTTCCGTAAAATACGGAATCGTCCCATATTTTAAACAGACAAGTGCTGTTCCGTATCAAACTGATACGGAACGCACTTTGTTCCGTATTCCGCGGCACCTTATTGGTGTTCGTCACTTTCATCATGTAGTGACTGTCTGTGCATCGGCGTCCCCTCCCCTCCGCCTTCTGACCAATTCCGCAATGCCGTGTCGATGACGTTGTGACGTCACAACGTAACCCCTCCCTGCATTCCCCGCCCGGCGCCCGCGGTACCAAGAATAGGAAGAAGAGAAGAAGAAGAGAAGAAGAAAGAAAACGAAGAAGAAAGAAAACTAGCTGCTGCTGCAAGAAAGCGAGCAGAGCACAAGAGAAAAAAAGGTAAGCAGAAGAGAGAAAAGGGGAGAAGAGCAGAGGAAAGGGGAAGGTTGAGCAAAGAAAAGGGATATTAGGCATAGCAGCAGATAAGAGGAAGGAGAGCATCAGGAGAGCAAATGAAATGGGAAGAAGAGACAACAAAATGGGACAGAGAGCAGAAAAAAGGGAAAGAGGGGCAGAGGGAGGAGAGCAAAGGGAAGGAGAGCAGAGAAAGGGGAAGGAGATTTAAAAAAGGGGAAGAGGAGCAGAGAAAAGGGACAAGAGAGCAAAGAAAATGGAAGGACAGCAGAAGGAGCAAAGAAAAGGGGAAGGAGAGCATAGAAAAGGGGAAGGAGAGCAAAAAA
The DNA here is from genome assembly GCF_905171775.1 of Rana temporaria. NCBI lineage: Eukaryota > Metazoa > Chordata > Amphibia > Anura > Ranidae > Rana > Rana temporaria. The sequence goes on along the minus strand of NC_053489.1, from coordinate 147,327,595 downwards.
AGGGGAAGGAGAGCAAAAAAAGGGGAATGAGAGCAAAGAAAATGGAAGGACAGCAGAAGGAGAGCAAAGAAAAGGGGAAGGAGAGCAAAGAAAATGGAAGGACAGCAGAAGGAGCAAAGAATAGGGGAAGGAGATCAAAGAAAAGGGGAAGGAGAGCAAAAAAAAGGGAAGGAGAGCCCACGCCCCGCCCCGCCCCCCCCTTATTTCCATTTCAGAAAGTTGGCAACCCTACTCGTATCCCTCCTCCAGCAGAAACTCTTCAGTTTCTCTTCTAATAACTTTTCATTCTACAGTCACACACTCCCACCACACAAACTGCATATTAAACTCAGTCCATAGACATTGCACACTGAGCCCAAACACACATTATGGAGGTTCAGAACTCAGATAAGGGCAAACAGATACACTCCTCCATGTGAATGAAGTAAGGAGTACTGTATGTAGTACCCTTACTAATTCACAAAAAAACAAAAACAAAAAAAAACAACCCAAATACCAAATAAATATCCTACTATGTACATCCACCATCAGTCATATCATCCAGCAAGATAGATCCATGTTAATAACGGTCCCTGAAACCTGCGGAAATAAAAAGACATCTCTGCTTGCACACAGTGACATACCTAGTCCCATCACTTTACTACTGTCAAATACCAAGTCTGACAGGTGACAGCTTATATATACAAAGGGACAAGGCCTGGAAGGGGAACCAGTAAATAATTTTAGTCAAGAAGAATTTTAGCCAAGTGATGTAGTTAACACTTAAAGCGGGGGTTCACCCTATAAACAAACAAAAAATTTTTTTTTTCTTCTAGCATAAAATTAGGCATAGTAGCGTGAGCTACAGTATGCCTGTCTTGATTTTTTTTCGCCTGGTACTCACAGTGCAATCCTCTATAGAAGATTCCGACTCCCAGCGGGGAATGGGCGTTCCTATCCAGACGGAGGATGATTGACGGCCGGCTCTGGCACGTCACGCTTCTCCGGAAATAGCCGAAATAGGCTTGGCTCTTCACGGCGCCTGCGCATGGTCTGTGCGCAGGCGCCGTATAGCGCCGTGAAGAGCCGAGACCTACTCCGGCTGTCTTCGGGGAGCGTGACGTGCCAGAGCCAGCCGTCAATCATCCTCCGTCTGGATAGGAACGCCCATTGCCCGCGGGGAGTCGGAATCTTCTATAGAGGATTGCACTGTGAGTACCGGGCGAAAAAAATCAAGACAGGCATACTGTAGCTCGCGCTACTATGCTTAATTTTATTCTAAAATGTTGCTATGGAGGGTGAACCACCGCTTTAATACATATCTATGTTCTACAAGTATGTGAACAAGTTGAGGGCTGAGTTCAAACCTAGATTTTCTGTGTGTAATAGATCGAAGAGATATTTTAATGAAGTAAACATTACAAAAAGCTCTTGAATGAAAATGCAGGTGTTTCAGCTGATGAAAATGATACTACAACTTTGAGCATCCAACAGAATAACAGTGAAGAGACGGAACCCACCATGCAATAGTTTAAAGAGGTAATCAGGAGTTAAGAACTAACAAAACACCTGGGAAAGATAACGAGCAACCTGTGCATAAAGGATTAGGCCTCGTACACACGATTGATAAACTCGACGGGCGAAACACACCGTTTTGCTCGTCGAGTTCCTTGTGAAGCCGTTGAGAAACTCGACAAGCCAATTTTCTCCATTCCCATCAAGGAAATAGAGAACATGCTTTCTTTTTGGCTCGTCGAGTTTCTCGACAGTTTCCTCGACAAAAATGTACACACGACCGGTTTCCTCGGCAAAAAATATCTCCCAGCAAGTTTCTTGCTGGTTTTTGCCGAGAAAATCGGTCGTGTGTACGAGGCCTTAGAGTTCTATCACATGAAGATCCAAACTGATGTTATGATTAGAAGAAATACCACCAGTGGATTGAAATACAAACATTCCATGCCTATCACTAACAAAAAGAATTTCAGGATGTTAGGTACTATAGGGGAATAGCACTAAGTTATGTACATAACATTATATCTAATATTTTAAAAGCTCAAGACAAAATAGATCTTTGTGGCAAATACTTGAAGTGATAAAAGGGAAATGAGCAGCGCAAATCTAAAAATTCTGCAACCAAGTAATAATAAATGGCTTGCAATTAACACATGTGAAACAAATCAACGAATCCTGTGAATATTATGTTATTTCTAGCAATCTTCTCCTAACAAGTAACAATGGGCCGGATTCGGAAAGGAGATACGGCGGCGTATCTCCAGATACGCCGCCGTAATTTAAAATATGCGCCGTCGCATCTTTACGCCAATTCACAAAGCTAGATACGCCTGAAAACATGGCTTCAGCTGACCGACGAAACTTGACTACGCTGGCGTATCGTGGTCGCATAGTTACGCTGGACGCATTTGGCGTTCCCATTAAAAAATATGCAAATGAGTAAGATACGCCGATTCACGAATGTAGTTGCGCCTGGCGTATCAATATACGTCGTTTACGTAAGGCGTCTGACCGGCGTAAAGTTACCCCTGCTATATGAGGCGCAGCCAATGTTAAGTATGGACGTCGGAACAGCGTAGAATTTTACACGTTTTACGTCGTTTGCGTAAGTCGTCCGTGAATGGGACTGTGCGTAGGTTACGTTCACATCGACTAAGCATTGAGTGGGCGTAATTTACGGAGACAATTCAACGTGATACTGAGCATGCGTGCGCATGCGCCTTTCATTAAGCGCGTCATTTACGTGGGGTCACGAGTCATTGACATACAACACGCCCACTACCAGCCTAGTTTGAATTAGGCGGGCTTACACTGGCCCATTTACACTACGCCACCGTAACTTAGAGCGCAAGTTCTTTGTGAATACGGGACCTGCCGCTCTAAGTTACGGCGGCGTAGTGTATCTGATATACGCTACGCCCGCCTAAAGATAGGCATTTCTTTCTGAATCCGGCCCAATGTGTATATCCTCTATATAAAGTGAAATGTCAACACAATAAGGCCTCGTACACACGATAGGTTAACCAGAGGACAACGGTCTGATAGACCGTTTTTATCGGTCCAAACCGATCGTGTGTAGGCCCCATAGGTTATTAAACCATAGGTTAAAAAATAGCCAACTTGCTTTAAATTTATGGATTCCTAACCGATGGAAAAAAAACGATCATTAGTAGGCACAACCATCGGTTAAAAATCCATGCATTCTCAGAATCAAGTCGACGCATGCTTGGAAGCATTGAACTTCGTTTTTTTTCAGCACGTCGTTGTGTTTTACATCACCGCATTCTGACACGATCGTTTTTTTAACCGAAGGTGTGTAGGCACGACGGACCATCAGTCAGCTTCATCGGTTAACCTATGACAACGGTCCCTCAGACCGTTCTCATTGGATGGACTGATCGTGTGTATGAGGCTTTACAGTATTTCACAAAATTGAGTACACCCCTCACATTTTTGTAAATATTTTATTATATCTATTCATGTGACAACACTGAAAAAATGACACTTTGCTACAATGTAAAGTAGTAAGTGCACAGCTTGTATAACAGTGTAAATTTGCTGTCCCCTCAAAATAACTCAACACAGCCATTAATGTCTAAATTGCTGGCAACAAAATGAGTACATCCCTAAGTGAAAATGTCCAAATTGGTCCCAATTAGCAATTTTTCCTCCATTGTGTCATGTGACTCGTTAGTGTTACAAGGTCTCAGGTGAGAATGGGGAGCAGGTGTGTTAAATGTGGTGTTATCGCTCTCACTCTCTCATACTGGTCACTGGAAGTTCAATATGGCACCTCCTGGCAAAGAACTCTCTGAGGATCTGAAAAAAATAATTGTTGCTTTACATAAAGATGGCCTAGGCTATAAGAAGATTGCCAAGACCCTGAAACTGAGTTTCGGCATGGTGGCTAAGACCATACAGTGGTTTAACAGGACAGGTTCCATTCAGAACAGGCCTGGCCATGGTCGACCAAAGAAGTTGAGTGCACTTGCTCAGCGTCATATCTTTGGCAAATAGACATATGAGTGCTGCCAGCATTTCTGCAGAGGTTGAATGAGTGGGGGGTCAGCCTGTCAGTGCTTGGACCATACGCCGCACACTGCATCAAATTGGTCTGCATGGCTGTCGTCCCAGAAGGAAGCCTCTTCTAAAGATGATATGCATAAGAAAGCCTACAAACAGTTTTCTGAAGACAAGCAGACTAAGGACATGGATTACTGGAACCATGTCCTGTGGTCTGATGATACCAAGATAAACTTATTTGGTTCAGATGATGTCAAGCGTGTGTGGAGTACAAAGACAAGTGTGTCTTGACTACAGTCCAGCATTGTGGTGAAAGTGTCATGGTCTGGGGTTGCATGAGTGCTGGGGGGCTACAGTTAATTGAGGGAACCATGAAAGTCAACCTGTACTGTGACATACTAAACAGGGGTCAAGTCCTGGGGAAAAAAGTGTGGGAACTTCCACCCAAGATCCACTCCCCCACCAAAAAAAAAAAATGATAAGCTCATATGCATGATTACTAAAGCGCATGTTTTTTTTTTTTAAGCAAGTTCTTCTAAATCCAGCGATAACTCGCGGCAGACCTCCAGATCTCCTGGAAACAATGACAAAAGCTCCCAGGAGACATTGCGGCATCGAGGAAGTGACGGAATACCCGCACACTACCTGATGAATCCAGACCTGCCGGTCCTGCTGGCGTTGCCTGTCTACACGTCCTGCTGTTTCTCCAGTGTTTTTTGTGTTTCTGCAAACCCTTGTGACTTGGCCTGTGATAAACTGCTGGGAGGCGTGGGAGCAGGCGTTTCCATCTGCCAGAGCCCCGTCTGGCTCCGCCTAGGCTCCGCCCCCCGCAGGTGGCTCGTCTCATCAGCCCCACCTGCCCGCCCTTCATAATCTGGGCCAGAGCGCTGACGCGCTATCCAGACCTGCCAGGTCCTGCCGGCACTGCCTGTCTACACGTCCTGCTGTTTCTCCAGTGTTTTTTGTGTTTCTGCAAACCCTTGTGACTTGGCCTGTGATAAACTGCTGGGAGGCGTGGGAGCAGGCGTTTCCATCTGCCAGAGCCCCGTCTGGGCTCCGCCCCCCGCAGGTGGCTCGTCTCATCAGCCCCACCTGCCCGCCCTTCATAATCTGGGCCAGAGCGCTGATGCGCTATCCAGACCTGCCAGGTCCTGCCGGCGCTGCCTGTCTACACGTCCTGCTGTTTCTCCAGTGTTTTTTGTGTTTCTGCAAACCCTTGTGACTTGGCCTGTGATAAACTGCTGGGAGGTGTGGGAGCAGGCGTTTCCATCTGCCAGAGCCCCGTCTGGGCTCCGCCTAGGCTCCGCCCCCCCGCAGGTGGCTCGTCTCATCAGCCCCACCTGCCCGCCCTTCATAATCTGGGCCAGAGCGCTGTCGCGCTATCCAGACCTGCCAGGTCCTGCCGGCGCTGCCTGTCTACACGTCCTGCTGTTTCTCCAGTGTTTTTTGTGTTTCTGCAAACCCTTGTGACTTGGCCTGTGATAAACTGCTGGGAGGCGTGGGAGCAGGCGTTTCCATCTGCCAGAGCCCCGTCTGGGCTCCGCCTAGGCTCCGCCCCCCGCAGGTGGCTCGTCTCATCAGCCCCACCTGCCTGCCCTTCATAATCTGGGCCAGAGCGCTGGCACACAGCGGCAGCGCAGCGGCGCCGGCGGCGGCGCGGCCATTCGCGACTGGCGAGGGAGCGTTAAACGCTGCCGGACTAATCTTTCCAAGCAGAAGGGAACTGGGAACACAGCATGTGATCTGCGACCTGTGAGGGGGCACACCAAAAATTGTAAGTGACACTCCGATACATTTATCTTGACTTTCTAAAGTACTCTTTTTTGCCCCTAGGATACAAATATCAGAAATGGACTTGTTACAGTTTTACAACAATGGCTCAGTGGAGCCAGATGGATTAAAAGCTGCGTTTCTAAATTGCATTAACAAGGGACATCAACATACCGAGGGGGCCTATGGTCCCTGTCGAGGGCTTAGAACCTATTTAAAAAGTATACGGAAGGAAGCACGTTTGGAGGGGAAAGCTCAGTGTGGCCCTGACAAAGCCCACTATAAATATTTAGCAGGGAGACTGGTGGGTAATAGTAAATGGGCCTTAATGAATGTTCGCTCCTTAGTGGCCCATGCAAACAATATTTTTGATGTAATTAATGAACATGATTGTGATTTCTTATGTATAACTGAAACATGGCTGACGGATGCAAGCACTCCTGCTTTATCTGCAGCAGTACCGTCGGGGTACAAGATATTTACTCAAAATAGGGTTAATAGACGGGGAGGTGGGACTGCTATTATCTTTAAGGATGTTTTTACTATAAAAAAAAGGAATGAGACTCGAGGAATGGGTTGTGAAATTCTATCCCTGCAATTAGAATGTGCAGTTAATATTTTTTATGATATACACATTATATATATTTCCCCTGCCAGGAAGGCTTTGGCACTAGAGTTTTTCTGGACCTGGGCAGATAATGCCCTTTGTAAGTTGGCCCCCACACTTCTGTTGGGTGATTTTAATGTGTGGTTAGACAAACCAGATTTAGCTGAAGCCTGTCTTTTCCGTCAAAAAGGAGATGAGTTGGACTTATCCATCCTGAAGACGGAACCTACTCATATGCTGGGACACACTCTGGATGTAATACTTTCCAGGGATATAGCTATATCCCTGCGGAATGTGGTCCCCTACCCTTGGTCTGATCATGCAATTTTACTGTTTGATATAGATCTTCCAGTTGGGGGCGATAATGAAGGAGTTCAGCATAAAGATGCTACCTTCCGAAGTTTTAAAGACTTCCCCCAAGAGCTATTTAATCAACATTTAGCAACAGAGTTAGCTAATAACTCAGAAGGTAAAACAAAAACTGATGAGTTTTTTCAGATGCTGCATTATGGTATAACAGCAGCCATGGATATAGTAGCCCCAGTACAGTCCAGAAAAGCAAAAAAAGGTAGAAAACTGGGCTCAGCAGACTGGTTCTCTCTTGATATGGCTGACTTAAGGAAAAAGGGACGAGCCCTGGAAAGAATGTGGCGGAAAAACCAGTCCAAACCTAACCTTATAAAATGGAGAATCTTCATGCGCGGTTATAAAGCGGCAATTGTACGTGTAAAAAGATCTTATATATCATCTAAGATTGAGGCTAACAACCCTCAGGAGTTGTTTAGGATAGTGAGGAATTTCGCCAGTCCACAGGCAGCCCAGATGGAGGTGAAGGCTTCTAAAGAGAAAGCCCAAGAGTTTGCAGACTTTTTTGTGAATAAAATAATTTAAATATATAAGGGCCTTGAAGGCCAGGTAAGTGCCGAACTGGAGATGACAAGGTCACCCCCGTCGGCGGTAAGGGTACCAGAAATTCTGGTTTCAGAATTTGATTTTAGGACAGTTTCCGCCATAGAAGTCTTGGATTTAATTGCGAAATCTAAGGCCTCAGCTCCTCCTTCCGACCCGTGTCCAGGCCAGGTGTTTAAAGAAGCCCGTGTGATTTTAGCCCCAGTTTTGGCTGACCTTATCAATTGCTCTCTAGTGGACGGTACCGTTCCTAGATTTTTTAAACGGGCAATTGTTACCCCTATCTTAAAAAAAGGTGGTACCGATCCCTCTGACCCGGAGAAGTCCAGGCCTATCACAGGGCTATCCTTTCCAGCCAAGATAATGGAGAAGGTTGTCTGTGGTCAGCTGCAGCTTTTCATGGAGGAGGGCAATCTGTTCGATAAGTGGCAGTCCGGTTTCCGGCCCAAACATGGGACGGAGACGGCGTTGCTGGATGTCATGGACCATCTACTGGTCGACGCGGACCGGGGGGCCCACTCAATCCTTATTCTCTTGGACCTGCCAGACGCATTCGACACAGTAAATCACCAGATCTTGCTGACACGGCTTCAGGAGGTGGCGAGTGTGAGTGACCAGGCCTTGAAATGGTTTAAGTCATTTTTAGAGGAGAGGGAGTATAGGGTGACACTGGGGGACTTCTACTCGGAGCCTATCAAGGTGACGTGTGGAGTCCCACAGGGGTCCCCGCTTTCCCCTCTTCTCTTTAACATCTATCTTCGCCCTCTGCTGGTGGTGATCACAAGTCTGGGACTTCGATTTCAGTCCTATGCGGATGACACCCAGTTGTTCTCCAGAATCTCGACCAATGAGCCGGAGGCGGAGGCCAAGTTGGTAGCAGGTTTGGAGATCATAAAAAACTGGATGGCAGCTAACTACCTGCAGCTAAACCAGGCCAAAACCGAGGTTCTGAGATCAGGGAATATTCCTGAGGGACACTGGGTGTTATCATGGCCCGATGGGGCAGGGGTGTGCCCGCGGACGGCCGACACGGTGGGGACACTAGGGGTCCTAATTGACAGCGACTTGACGCTAATCCCCTATGTCGGTCAGGTTGTCAAGACCTGCCATTTTAAGATGCGGCTTCTTTACCGTATTTTGCCTTTTCTGTCAGATCTGGAAAGGATCTCGGTAGTGCGCGCTCTGGTCCTTCCCCATCTGGACTATTGTAATGGTCTCCTGGCTGGACTGCCTCAAGTCCAGATTAGGAGACTTCAAAAAGTCCAGAATCAGGCGGTAAGGCTTGCATTAAATCTCAGAGGCCACTGCCCCACCGCGAGACATCAGGCTGCCCTGCATTGGCTGCCAGTTGGTCAGAGGGTGCGTTTTAAAATTCTAACACTTGTTTTTAAAGCGTTTCACGGGCTAGGACCCGCCTATCTCTGTGAGAAATTGAATAGACATGTTACTGGCCGCTCCCTTAGATGGAGCTGCCAATTCCGTTTGGAACAGCCAAAGAGTCGGCTGAAAAAATGGGGGGGGGGCAGGGCTTTTTCTGTCCTTGGCCCGAGAGAATGGAATCTACTTCCCCTAAGTCTTAGACAGAGTCCTGACCTACCCACATTCAGGAGGGATCTAAAAACCTATCTGTGGGCAGAGGCAGATTGATAGGAAGAGTGAGGTGAGGGTCATTCTGGCGGGAAGCACTGCTAGATCTGTTGGGAATTGTGTGTTGTCTCTCCTTTGGTCTTATGTGATTTATTTGGTTTTGTACTGTATTGGTTTTATGGTGTTATATTGTTGTTTTATTATTTGATTTAATTGTGGTACATATTTTATATTGTTACTATGTTAATTTATGCCTGTAACACTCGGTCCTGTTGTGAATTGTTAAGGTCTGGAAGCGTTTCGATACCTTCGGGTGATTCTACGCTATACAAGCAATAAGCAATAAACAACATAATACAGGAAGTGGCCAGTAACATAAAAGATTACTAAGGTTCGACTGCCCCTGACAGTGAGTCAAGCTGGGCATCGCCGCTCAGTGAAGGATTGGCTCAGGTGGCTCGGCTGCTCTAGTCCTGCAAAGGGAACTGCGTTCCTGCTGTAAAAAAAGTGCAGGAACTCCGTTCCCACGCGTTCCCGCAGGACTTGAGCCCTGATACTAAAGCAGAGCATGATCCCCTCCCTTTGGAGACTGGGCTGCAGGGCAGTATTCCATCATAATAACAACCCCAAACAAAACACACCTCCAAAACGACCACTGCCTTGCAAATGAAGCTGGGGGTAAAGGTGATGGACTGGCCAAGTGTGACTCCCTACCTAAATCCTATTGAGCATCTGTGGAGCATCCACAAACTGAAGGTGGAGGAGCACAAGGTCTCTAAAATCCACCAGCTCCGTGATGTCATCATGTAGGAGTGGAAGAGGACACCAGTGGCAACCTGCAAAGCTCTGGTGAACTCCATGCCCAAGAGGGTTAAGGCAGTGCTGGAAAACAATGGTGGCCACACAAAATATGGACACTTTGGGCCCAATTTGGACATTTTCACTTAGGGGTGTACTCACTTTTGTTGCCAGCAGTTTAGACATTAATGGCTGTGTGCTGAGTTATTTTGAGGGGAAAAGCAAATTTACACTGTTATACAAGCTGTATACTCACTGCTTTACATTGTAGCAAAGTGTAATTTCTTCAGTGTTGTCACATGAAAAGATATAATAAAATATTTACAAAAATGTGAGGGGTGTTCTCACTTTTGTGAGATACTGTATACAGTATGTGAAAACATACACTTTTGTGCAAACAAATGTGCAAACAAATATCTTAATATCTAAAACATCTTATATGTAAACAAATGTAAGTGTGTATATATATATATATATATATATATATATATATATATATATATATATATATATATATATATGTGTGTGTGTGTTTTTCAATCTCAAAAAATAATTCATAAATAAGTGTGCAAAAGTTCATATTCAGAATTTCAATCAAAAATATGATCCAAAAGTGAATCTATTTAAAAAATCAAAGTCCATATTTCCAATCCCACAACAAATTAAAGGCAAAATCATAATCCAAAACTTTGTGTAATTATACATCCGGTGTGCTCCTTCACCATAAGTCCTAAAGTAACTTACCAGAAATTGTATCTGGTTAGATTATAAACCAGCAACGGCACTTTTGTGTTGTATATCAGGCTGTGGACTCCCTCACGCGTGCATGGGAGCCCCGGTCACGGAACACGCTCCGATGACATCATCGGCGCAGTATACCATACATACATCCTAAACGGCACACGTTTAGGAGATATTTACAATACCTATAGGTAAGCCTTATTCTAGGCCTAGGTATGTATTATAGCAAAGAAGTTAAAAAAAAAAACATTTTGTTTTTCAAAATTGTCGCTCTTTTTTGTTAGCACAAAAATTAAAAACAGAAGTTATCAAATACCACCAAAAGAAAGCTCTATTTGTGGGAAAAAAAGGACATACATTTAATTTGGGGACAGTGTCGTATGACCGTGCAATTGTCAATTAAAGAGATGCAGTGCTGTTTTGCAAAAAGCGGCCTCATCATTGGGGCAAATCCTTCCGGGGCTGAAGTGGTTAAACCAATATCATCGGAGAAAGGAATGAGCACTGGTCAGCAACCCAGTGCATGAATATGTTAATGAGTGTGGCCTTGGCCAGTGCTGCTCCAGCCACATCTGGCCTTTATGGAAGAGTGGCAAGAAGAAAGCCATTGTTGAAAGAAAGCCATAAGAAGTCCAGTTTGTAGTTTGCGAGAAGCCATATGGGGGACACAGCAAATATGTAGAAGAAGGTGCTCTGGTCAGATGAGACCAAAATGTTACTTTTTGGGCTAAAAGAAAAACACTATGTATGATGGAAAACTAACACTGCACATCACCCTGAATACACTATCCCCACCTTGAAACATGGTGGTGGCAGCATCATGTTGTGGGGATGCTTTTCTTCCGGAGGGACAGGTAGGCTGGTCAGAGTTGATGGGAAGATGACCAAACCGATCGCGTGTAGGCCCCATCGGTTATTTATCCATCGGTTAAAAAAATTCAAGCTTGTTTTAAATTTAACCGGTGGATACCTAACCGATAGAAAAAAAAACGATCGTTTGTAGGTACGTCCATCGGTTAAAAATCCACGAATGCTCAGAATCAATTCGACGCATGCTTGGAAGCATTGAACTTCATTTTTTTTCAGTATGTCTTTGTGTTTTACGTCACCAGGTTCTGACACGATCGTTTTTTTAACTGATGGTGTGTAGGAACGACTGATCATCAGTCAGCTTCATCGGTTAACCCAAAATAATAGGAGAAAAAAATCACCGCTCCAGGTGGGTCAACTAAATGAAGGCAGACTGACTCAGGATACCGTGGGTGCTGGCAATGCACTAACCATGCATAGGATACAAAGAAAGGATTGGATGGCCGCACTCCAATGACCAAAAAGGTTGTCTTTTATTTAAACAAACAGCAAATACATCACTTCACAAGGTAACAGCAAAGGAACAGGGGTACAGCCGACGCGTTTCGCACAGGACTACAGCTGACGCTCAGCCATGAATAAGCACTAGTCCAGTGCGAAACGCGTCAGCTGTACCCCTGTTCCTTTGCTGTTACCTTGTGAAGTGATGTATTTGCTGTTTGTTTAAATAAAAGACAACCTTTTTGGTCATTGGAGTGCGGCCATCCAATCCTTTCTTCGTATCCTATTCATCGGTTAACCGATGGAAAAATCCATCAGACCGTTTTCATCGGATGGACCGATCGCGTGTACGCGGCATTAGAGTCTGCAAAAGACTTGAGACTGGGGCAGAGCTTCACCTTCCAGCAGGACAATGACCTAAACATAAAGCCAGAGCTACAATGGAATGGTTTAGAATTAGATCAAAGCATATTCATGTGTTAGAATGGCCCAGTCAAAGTCCAGACCTAAATCCAATTGAGAATCTGTGGCAAGACTTGAAAATTGCTGTTGCAAATGTTCGCCATCCAATCTGACAGAGCTTGAGCTATTTTGCAAAGAAGAATGGGCAAAAATTTCACTCTCTAGATGTGCAAAGCTGGTAGAGACAGGTGGTTCTACAAAGTATTGACTTACGGGGGGCTGAATACAAATGCATTCCACACTTTTCAGATATTTATTTGTAAAACAAATTGAAAACCATTTATCATTTTCCTTTCGCTTCAAAATGATGTGCCACTTTGTGTTGGTCTATCACATAAAATCCCAATAAAATACATTCACATTTTTGATTGTAACATGAAGGGGTATGAATACTTTTTCAAGGCACTGTATATACCTGTATATAAACACTATTACTTTTATTCAAATTCAGCAGGCTTCTGACTAAAATACTGAACATAGTTTATCGTTCAACAATTAATATATATGCAAAGTATTAATGCATATACACATGCTACATTTATTACTAATTATGACTAGGATTCAAATACACACAAGGCAGCTGAAGTTACGACTTTGACACATTTCTCAGTTCAGGGTTCAATTTTTGCTACTGGCAGATTTGCCTTTGTAGATGGAATGTGAGGTTGGTTTTGGAATGGAACTGTAAGGCTGGATAGAATAATGAACTGCAAATGTGCCATGATTACAGCTGTCACACAGTGAATGTCTGAAATGACAATGAGTCAGGGAGAGGCTGGGTATAATTCTTTCCTAAATCCAATTACAAAATTATTTTCTGACAGGTGCGTACAATATTAGTGTCTTGATTTTCTGCTATGTGTGTAAACAATGGTAAGAATAGTTTACAGTGATATTAAAGTAATTTGTTGCTGATTGAAATGTTAAAAGCTGAACTTAAATGCGTTTGCTGTTTTTATCATTTTTCTTCTCTGAGGCCTCGTACACACGACCGTTTTCCTCAACAGAATCCATCAAGAAACTTGGTGGCAGAGCTTTTTTGCTGAGGAAAACGGTCGTGTGTATGTTTTTCATCAAGAAAACTGTCGAGAAACTCAACGAGAAAAAAAGAGAACAAGTTAAAGTTTTCCTCGACGGGAGCCTCAATTTCCTTGTCGTGTTCCTCGTCGGGCTGGTTTATGACGAGAAACACGATCGTGTGTATGCTAAGAAACCCGCGCATGCTCAGAATAAAGTATGAGACGGGAGCGCACCTTTGGTAAAAGTAGCGTTTGTAATGGAGATAGCACATTTGTCACGCTGTAACAGTCTGAAAAGTGCAAATCGTCTCTTACCAAACTTTTACTTAACACGCAGTAACATGAGATTAGCAAAAGCAGCCCCAAGGGTTGCGACAGTGGAATCGAACTTCCCCTGCCGTTGTATGTGTTGTACATCACCGCGTTTGAGAACGAGGAGATTCAGTCTTGACAGTGTGTACGCAAAGAAAGCTTGTCAAGTTTCTCGACAAGCCTAACAAGGAACTCGTCAAGGAAAACGATGTTTCATTTACGACGAGTTCCTCGATCGTGTGTACGAGGCCTCAGCTTTCTCCCCTGCCTGCCCCCCAGCCACTCTGCCCGAATCCAGGTATGTGAGTTTTAAAGTTTTTTCAAATTTGCTTTGACTGACAACATGTGCAGATCAAAAGTTGGCCCTTTGATTTGCATATTATTGAAACAGAAGTGCAAACAGAAAGTAACAATATTTTTGATATATTGTATTTCTCAATTAAAGTGGTTGTAAAGCCAACCACACAACTTGCACCTACAGGTAAGCCTAGGCTAAGGCTTACCTGTAGGTGCAAGAAATATCTCCTTAACCCACACGGTTAAGGAGATATTGTCACAAAACCGGGCACCGATGTCTACAGCGCATGCACGCCGTAGACAACGGCGCAGGTGCACTAAAAGTGCAGTTTTTATGAATGGGACAAGCCAGGGTTAATGTTGTATTTTGGCGCATGCGCGGGGACCGGTGGCGGGGGCGGAGGCGGCAGACGAGCAATACTTTGTGGGCTTCGATTTAAGGTAAGTGCCACAGAATGAGCTAGTATGCATACTAGCTCATTATGCCTCTCTCTTGCAGGTGTTTTTTTTTTGTAAATGATTTAAGAGGGTTTACTTCCTCTTTAAGCTTTTGTTTGATTTACAGAGCTGTTTAGAAGCATTGATTTACAGGGATTTAGAAAGCAAGTTCTAAATTGGGATTTGCTGGCAAGTGAGGCAGGGGAAGCGGCAGCAGAGGGAGAGGGACAATGTGCTTCAATGAGGATTCTTTAGGCCCTTGCTGTATGCCCAGTTTGCAACTGGTTAACCTGCCTGGCGGTCTCCTTGAGCGTGACTCGGGGTGGGTTTTTTATGTCGCGATCGGTATCCCTGAGTCACGCTCGGGGTAAGCTATGCAGAGCCTGCAGCGTGTGCTGGCTTACCTTGTCCTGGATCCAGCGATGCCACTGTGCTGTGTGAGCGAGCGGGACCTCGCTCGATTCACACAGCGTCCTCCTGTACCGCCGATCTCCGTTCCCTGCGACGTTACGACGCACGGGAGCGGAGAACGGCGCCAAATTCAAAAAAGTAAACAAACACATTACATACAGTATACTGTAATCTTATAGATTACAGTACTGTATGTAAAAAAAACACTCCCCCCTTGTCCCTAGTGGTCTGTCCTGTGTCATGCATGTCATTTTATATAATAAAAACCTTTCTTTCTCCCTGCAAACTGTAGATTGTCCATAGCAAACAAAAGTGTCCCTTTATGTCAAAAATGGTTTTAGATCAGCTAAAAAACAGCGATAATAAATTATAATCACTTGCAGAATTGTGTGATAGCTATTTGTGGGGAAATTCGTCATAAAAAAAAAAAATAATGACAGCGACAATTTTGCAACTGAGAAAATTTCAGTGATTTTGATTTGATTATATTATTGAATCATTTTTATTAGAATTATATTATTATTTGTTATAATTATTTATAATTATTTATTATATTATAATTTATAATTTTGTTTTTTTAAAAATGTCATACCCGGGATGCCTACTAGACTCTTGTTTGGACAGATTTAAATGAGTTATTCCTAAGAATTACAGGCCTACAGTATAAAACACCAAATTTCCTTGCAAATAATTGTACCGCTTTTGGTACGTAATTCCAGACAGAATCATACCGCCAGGGAGGTTAATGAAATGGTGATGAATTTGATTTTTAATTTATGTCGTCATCATATTCATGAAATTACAGTTCTGATCATTTAAAGACAATTATTTTTTTCTTTTCAAGCCAATTTAATTTTTTCTATTAAACATACTGGTTAATAGGTATATTTTTTTGGTCCGAAAAGCTTCTTATTTGCCCTTCTGATAAAACTTTACTCAAATATTGAGACCTAATTCTGTGTGCCCAATCCACTGCATTCCACTGCCCAGTGAGTCTGCCTTAAAGTGGCTCTAAAGGAAAAAGGTTTTGTACCTTAATGCATTCTCTGCATAGCAGCTCCCCCAGTACCCCTGCCCCCCAAACACTTACCTGAGTCCATTATCGATCCAGCGCTGTCCCATCTGCAGTAGCTCCTCTGCCCTCCTCCTGGTGTCATAGACTTTGTTGATAGCAGCAAGACCCATTGGCTCCTGCTGCTGTCAATCAAACTCTGTAAGGAGGGAGTGGGGGGCAGGGTTGAGCCTTGCTGTCTGTATCTATAGATGCAAACAGCCCAGCTTGGGAGTGAGCCCGCATGTCTGCCCCCATATAAAGTGGTTTACTATAGTTTCAGACACAGATAAGGAAGAGCCAAGATTGCTGGTGGTGGACACCAGAAGAGGATGTTTTGAGGCTGCTCTGTGAAAAACCATTGCACAGAGCAGGTAATTATAAAGTTTTTCATTTTTGTGAAAAAAAAATTGGTTTAAAACTACTCTAATGGCAAATGTCCTATAACGTGATTTTCACGCACCATAATGTGCCACAATGTTCAAAGTGACAATGCAATATATAATCAAGGTGCTCTAACAAAGAAAGTTGAAATACAAAAGTGCTTGTGTAAAGAAGTGATCGAACACAGCTGATTACTTGGTTTTCAGAGCTCCGTGAGAAGAGAACTCTCTAGCTCTCTAGCTCTCTAATCTTCTCCCTCCTCGCTCATTGGAGCACTGAGCTGTGGAAGGGGTAGAGTGGGCCATCTCATGCGCTCAGCAGCTCGCTGAGACAGGTGTCAGTCCAGGTACCTGGCGGATTCAGACTTTATTGTCGCGATGACGCGGTGCCAGGACTGAAATCCATGATGTCAGCAGAGAGTGGACTTCAGCCCGCTCTTTGCTGAAAACGGGTAACAGGGGTGCAAAATGAATTGCACTCCTGCAATCCATAGTAGAAGACCAGCCAAACAAGCTTAGAAAATTTAGGCTGTTGCCATTTTTCAGAATTTGTCCTGTAGGTCAGTCTGCACTCCGGGGGTGCGTTATCACCCCCGGGCGGCAGCTGGCGCTAGAGGGGTTCTGACAGACCCACCTTCTCCCAGCAGCAAATCAGAGGAGTTCTTCCCTCGTTGGGCATGCTGGGAGAGGGATATATCTGGGCAACTGCCTTTGGGCCGTTCTGTTCTGCCCGAGTTCCAGGTGCGGCATCCACCTTCAGGGTGCGCGCATCCATGGGCCCTGCCACCATGGCCTGCTTTACTGAGGTCATGCACCATGCGGAGCCTCATCCTAACTTGGAGAGGGGCCCCAGCGACTGGCTGGGTCCCAACCTTCTACTGAGAGCATCCTAAGCCGAGAGCTGTGCGATGGGGGATTGGCTCGGGAGAACCTAGAATCAGAGGTTGTCCAGGAGGCCTAGACGAACCATCGGGGATCCAGTCACCACACTGCATGACAGGTATGTTCAAGCTGTCAGTGGGTGACACTATCTGAACTGACTGGGAGGATTCGCTCAACCTAATTTCACGAATCTCAAATTGTCAAGCCTGTGGCAGAGGCCTGTTTTCTCCCAGTGAACCTTAAGTGGCGCTCCGGCTGCCAGGCCTGTGATAGACGCCTGTCCAGGGGCACTTTACCCACCCTGATTGTGGTGGTGGCGAATTGGGTTACATTATTGCTGAGAGCAGGCTTGCTCTCTTTCATATCCAGGGCCTGATACTAAAGTTTTCTCTACGCTCATCAACTTTTCTCTACTGTGTGTCACATTGATGTTGGCCATGTTGGGCCTTGGAATAAAGCATTGAAAACTCAATTGACGTCTGGA
This sequence comes from Rana temporaria, assembly GCF_905171775.1. Classification (NCBI taxonomy): domain Eukaryota; kingdom Metazoa; phylum Chordata; class Amphibia; order Anura; family Ranidae; genus Rana; species Rana temporaria. The sequence goes on along the minus strand of NC_053489.1, from coordinate 147,310,119 downwards.
CACTTGCTCTTTATTCACACTCACAGCTATCACCCCTAGACCAAGTCAAGAAGGTAACTTAATAGGTCGATCCCAAACTAAACAGCGGCTTCTTCGGGGGTGAGCGCTACACATATTTCTTGTGTTGTTTGCTCTTAGCTTTGACTTTTCCCTTTTTAAAATTAAAAACTAAGTACAGGTATAATCTGAACAACATGATGTTCTGTACATTTCTGTTTTATGTGTTCATAGTGACTCATAAAGATTAATGGTAATAGAATGTGCAGGCCTATTGCTGTTCTGTTCTCTTAACAGACAGATACGGTAAGTTTGATTTGTCTGCTGTAATTGTATTCCGACATTACTTAAAGCAATCAGGTAGTGCAATACAAGTGTAAGCAAAATGAAAGTATAATGACAGTGATAAGTGACGATAAAACGCAAAGAAGAAACATCTTAGCAAAGCTTAATGCATGGGGTCATGTATTTAACTGTCTCAAATGTCACACATATGTCACAGACATATGAAAAGATAGTGCTACCTGCAATTTTGCTAAAGAATAAACCAAGGCGCAAACTATGTATTAGAGTTACATTTATTTGTGCAGAGAAATGTGCCTGTATACTTATTTTTGGAGTCAGCAGGATCTAAGCACGCTAGAGCGCATTAGAATAAAACAAGTCAGGTTCTGTGGGTCACTACTTTGCAAGAGGAAGAATTCATTATCCTGAAATACTCTGAGGACAACTGTTCTGCTGTAGAGATAGATTAGTGAAAGATGGATGAACATGTATAGAAACCAATTCTTGTAAGAATAAACTTTATGAATCCACAGCTAACAGAAAGTGTTCCCTTGTCAATAACATGTCACACTGCAATCACCTCTAGCTTCTGCAAGTCATAGCATAGTATTCATATACAGGGGAGTTAAGGATAAGCAGGGAAAATACAGCCTAAACCTTGTGATTACAACAATGCAAATCTATTCAGGAATTTGGTTACTAAAGTTTAGATTAGAATCTTGGCTGTACTTTCTGCATGATAGAAGTGTCACATTATGTGCGCCTTTTGAAAAAAGTAACAGACCTTCAGAAACAAAATATGCTAAATATGTGCTTATATTTAAAAGTCAGTGTTTTATAGGTTATACCAATTACAGAAATCTGCTGTCAGCAAGGTTAAAACCCAGTTTTAGGCACAACTAAAAATTAACCACTGCAGTGCCCCCTCACACAGCAAGGGTTAAATGCTTGTTAAGTCTCATGCCCCGTACACACCATCACTTTATGTGATGAAAAAAAACGACATTTTCTGTGAAGTAAAAAACGACGTTTTTGAAACTTCAATTTTCAAAGACGAAGTTGCCTACACACCATCGTTTTTCTCACAATGCTCTAGCAAAGCGAGGTTACGTTCACCACGTTTTTCCATTGAAGCTCGCTTCATAACTAGCTTCTGGGCATGCGCGGGTGTAAAAACGATGTTTTGAAAAACGACACATAAAATTGAAGCATGCTTCAATTTTTTTGGGTCGTTTTTTACAAGACATAAAACAACGTTTTCCCCCACACACGGTCATTTAAAGTGACGTTTTTAAAAACGTAGTTTTTTTTCATCACATAAAGTGATGGTGTGTACGGGGCATAAGGGGACGCTATTACATACCATTTTCCGCACTTCAGCAGGTTTGATCTATCGAACTCCGCAGTCTCCTCTGTGAGATGGTCATGGTCACACTCCTACCAACACTAATAACCCTGCACTGTACATGATGATACAGAGGCCCAGATTCTTGTACAATGGGCGTATCTCTGCGGCGGCGTAAAGTATCCGATTTATGTTACGCCGCTGCAAGTTTTTCAGGCAAGTGCTTTATTCACAAAGCACTTGCCTGTAAAGTTGCGGTGGCGTAGCGTAAATCACCCAGCGGAATTCAAATTTGGCGGGGAAGGGGGCTTGTATCATTTAAATGAAGCGCGTCCCCGCGCCGAACGAGCTGCGCATGCGCCGTCCGTAAAATATCCCAGTGTGCATTGCTCCAAATGAGGTCGCAAGGACGTCATTGGTTTCGACGTGAACGTAAATGACGTCCAGCCCCATTCACGGACGACTTACACAAACGACGTAACTTTTTCAAATTTCGACGCGGGACCGACGGCCATACTTAACATTGGCTGTGCCTCATATAGCAGGGGCAACTTTACGCCGGGAAAAGCCTAACGTAAACGTTGTAACTTTACTGCGTCGTCCGCGCGTACGTTCGGGAATTCGCGTATCTAGCTAATTTGCATACTCGACGGGGAATCCGACAGAAGTGTCACCTAGCGGTCAAAAAAAATTTTAAGTTTAGATCCGGCAGCGTAAGAGACTTACGCCTGTCGGATCTAATGGATATCTACGCGTAACTGATTCTAAGAATCAGTCGCATAGATACGACTGCTCAGATTAGGACTTACGACGGCGTACATGGCGCTGCGCCGTCGTAAGTCCTATGAGAATCTGGGCCAGAGAGACCTGCAACAGACCGGAGCTTGAGGGAGAGAAGAACAATGCTTGAGTCTGCTGGAGTGGATAGTGAGGTAAGTAATAAAGCCTGTTCTGCAATACTCTAGACAGTGGCGGCTAGTGTTTCTTTGTCTGGGAGGGAGGCAAACAACCCCCCTGTGCTGTTTGCTGGGTCACAAGCACTTACATTGGGGATCATCGGGCAGAGGGACAAGCTGTGGCAGGCATCTTGCAGCATCTTCCATGTCCTCTTCCCTTCTGAAATCACAGCAGCTTCCACCGTGCATCTCTTCCCCTCCTCCTAGGCATCCAATAGGATCGCCTAAGCTGTCAGCCAACTGGGAAATGAGTAACAGACCCAAGCTTCCTGATTGACAGAGAGACAGTTCAGCATTAGAAAAGCAAATATTCATTTTCTTTTCTAACACATCTGGGTGGACTCCGAGCGCAATGCGCTGCGCATTTGAGTCCACCCTATTTTGAAGCCTATTAGAGCCTATGGCTCTAATCATGTGCTTCAAAAATACACCCCCCGCGGCTGTAATTAAGGCAACTGGAGCCCAAAAAGGGACAGGAAGCCTGAATAGGGGGTGGCAGCGGCGGCCATGAATAAATTCATGCTATGCATGAATCTATCCATTATTCATAGAGGGGGGTGGCGAGGACAGAGGGGGCAGGGCCCATGCGCCCTTAATGCACAGGCAGTCACTTCCTCTAGAATTAATGAATATTTAAACCTTGGAGTGAATCTGGGAAAAAGGAAAATTGCAATCTTGTTTTTAAAGGTTCGAATTCCATGGCTTATATCCTTATTCTGGCTGCACTCTCTAGTGAGTCACTGACCTACCTAGGTATGCAGGCTTATCAGACCTCATTTTCTAAATACTTGTTACAGGCCAGTGAAGCCAGTGTAGTGAAGCCAGTATTAAGATGACAGTACCTTTAAAAACATATCTGCCTATATCTCTATTCTCACAATCTTTAAATCAGAACTCAAATCAAGGACGAACATCAACATTAGCCTTATGCCCTGTACACACGATCGGAATTTCCAATAGGATAAAATCCAATGGAAATTTCCATCGGAATTCCGTTCAATCTGTCTTGCATACACACTGTCAGACCAAATTCTGACCGTCCAAAACGCGGTGATGTAAAACACTATGACAAGCCGACAAAAATGAAGTTTAATGCTTCCGAGCATGCGTCGACTTGATTCTGAGTGTTTTTTTCTCCGTCGGAGTTCCACACAGACGATCGGAATATCCGATAGGATTTTTTTCCATCGGAAAAAAATAAAACACGTTCTACTTCTAAACTCCGACGGAATATCCAATGAAAAAATTCCGTCTGACTTTTTTCATCGGAAATTCCGATCGTGTGTACAAGGCATTAGTTCAACTTAGGTTTGATTCTCAGTGTTTTTGAGTTTTACATCTTTCTGAGTGGCAACTCAGTTGCCTAAATCCTGGAACCCAGGAGGACATGACTAAATGCAAATTAGCTGTTCACTTTGCAAGGGAATTTTCAACAGAACTTAGCGAATGCAGTGAAATTTTATTTTAACAAAGAATACCTAATCAAATGTTAGGAACATAAATTAAGCAATTTTGTTTGCACATGGTTGGATGATGGAAGTCAACAGTGCTTCATCTCATTAGCTAAACTTTGAGGAGAAGATATGGACAGCCGCACACCAAAAAAATTGAGCTATGACTAAGAACTGAACCCCAGTGTGAAACGCGTCAGAATACACCCCACTGCTTGCTGTGCTTTGTAGTGCCTGTCTTCCTTTTACCATTAAAGGCCACCTTTTTAATTTTTTTTGGTGTGCGGCTGTCCATATCTTCTCCTCAAAGTTTTGCTTTGTGCATTGCCGGCACCCATCTGGTTCTGAGAGGACACTGATTGCTTAGTACACTCACCTGGAGCGGCAGTTTTCTTCTTTCTGTTCATCTCATTAGCTATGCTCTATTGAAAATTTCTTACCAAGTGCAACTTCCCTTGCAAATTAATCAGTCTATTTGCCTTTAAAATAATCAAACTCTTTAGTGGCTATATACCTGAACTCAATACACTTGGGAACACAGGGAAGCTCTTCTCTTACCTCCTTTTGGGTAATCACTCTGCAATATTGGGTGTTGGTCTGGTTCATCTTCCATTGCCTGTAATAATCAATGCATTCCCTTTATCGCCAAGGAGTCTGGAAAAATACTTTCTGTTGTCAGCAGAAGTCTGATGACATTATCTCAGCCTATGTAACGTTACTAAGGGCCAGATTCACATAGAATTGCGGCCGTGTAACGTAACCCGTTTACGTTACACTGCCGCAAGTTTTCAGTGTAAGTGCCCGATCCACAAAGCACTTACCTGTAAACGTGCGGCGGTGTATCGTAAACACGTGCGGCACAAGCCCGCCCAATTCAAATGGGGCGGGTACCATTTAAATTAACCGCGCTCCCGCGCCGGACGTACTGCGCATGCTCCGTTCGCAATTTTCCCGACGTGCTTTGCGCGAAATTACGGTGGCGCAACGTGTTTGTGAATCGCGACGTGCGTAACGTACTTACGCCGGGGGAAAAAAAATTCAAAAGCGACGCGGGAACGACGGGCATACTTTAACATGGTGGAGTAATTTTACACCATGTTAATAGCACCCCTAACTTTGCGACGGGAAACTAAGACTGGCGCCGACGTAACGACGGGAAAAACCTTTGTGGATCGCCGTAACTGCTAATTTGCATACCCGACGCTGGAATGCGACGCGAACTCCACCCAGCGGCGGCCGAGGTATTGCATACTAAGATCCGACGGTGTAAAACAATTACACCTGTCAGATCTAAGGGCTATCTATGCGGAACTGATTCTATGAATCAGTCGCATAGATACTCTGAGAGATACGACGGCGTATCTCTTCTGTGAATCTGGCCCTAAGTCACAAAAATGTCTGCATTTTAAGATAAAAGGTACAGATTTATTTTTTAAAATATATTCATGCTGAATATTGTGTCGTGAATTTATTCATGCAGATTTGTAAACTTTATGAAAGGTTCACTTTAACATATTTTTTTTTTACTTTGAGGAATGACCGTTTCCATGGGTTTATTGTTTTTATGTCGAAGTTCTGTTTTCACATAATCTCAGCACAGTGAAGAAAAAAATTTGATCTTTGTTCTACATACTGTACAAATTTAACACAACGAATGGCTGATTTACAGAGGAAGTAAATCATAGTCAGCCTGTTAATCTGTGTTTTAAAATGAGCAATTAAGTTGAGGGTAATTTTCATTTTTTTTAAATTTATCCTTTATTTAAATGGAATTTTTAAGTCAACACATTTGTTGGTCGAAGTATTGTACTTAAAGGAGTTGTAAAGTCAGAAAGTTTTTAATCTTAATGCATCTGTGTGCAACAACCCCATTGGCCCCCCTAATACTTACCTGAGCCCAATCTCTGTCCAGGGATGTCTATGAGTGGCCTTCTGAGACTCTCCCTCCTGATTGGCTGAGACACAGCAGCATCAACATTGGCTCCTGCTGCTGTCAATCAAAGTCAGTAAGCCAATCAGGAGAGAGAGAGAGGGGGCAGGGCAGGGCTGGGTCTCCTTGTCTGAATAGACACAGGGAGCTGTGACTCAGCTTGGGTGTCCCCAAAGCAAACTGCTTGTTGTAGGGGCACACAACAGGAGGGAGGGGCCAGGAGCACAGAAGAGGGACCAGAGAAGAGGAGGATCTGGGCTGCTGTGTACAAAACCGACTGCACAGCGGAGGTAATTATAACGTGTTTGTTATTTTTATAGAAAAAAACAAGACTTTACAAACACTTTAACTTTTCTTGGAAAAAGATAAATATAAATTACAAAAAATAATAGGGAACTGATCAGCATGAGTAAATAAAATTACAGTTAAAAAAAAAAAGCCCTTTTTGCCATTATTAAAACAAATCTATTATGTGAACTAGCATGTTGTCCATGACCTAGGCAAAGATAATATTTCGCCACCATGTGAACTATTGGTGTGACCTCGGTAGAGACTGCAGAAAGTCTATCAGTGAGATAAGAGGGCAGGATGTTTGGTCACTGGGCAAACATGGTTGCTCCCATAACTATACATAAAAAAAAATAAGATTTTTAAAACAACTGTAGCATTACCCCCTGGAGGGGCTGCTGGTTGTTTTTGGGTCTACGCTCAAGGACTAACCCCTTAAAGTGGCTCAAAACCCTCCTGTGACACACCTGGTAATATGAGAGTTGTGGACCCCAGTAGCTTGTGAGGAAACAATATCTCATTACACAGCAACAGATTATGCAAACAAAAGGGGTTACCTTAACCGGAGGGATCTTGCAGTGTGAAAGATAGGCTGCACACAGACTTCAAGATAACCAAATTAATGCTTTATATAAACAAGAACAAAGAACATAAGCAAACAGTGACACTCTATTTTCAGATCCCTGCAGTATCAGCAACAATTATGATGCCCCGTACACACCATCACTTTATGTGATGAAAAAAAATGACGTTTTTAAAAACGTCACTTTAATTGACCGTGTGTGGGGGAAAATGTTGTTTTATGTCTTCTAAAAAACGACCAAAAAAAATTGAAGCATGCTGCAATTTTATGTGTCGTTTTTCAAAACGTCAACTTTTACTTCACAGAAATTGACCGTGTGTAGTAAAAAACGTCGTTTAAAACTACGTTTTTTCACCCGCGCATGCCCAGAAGCTACTTATGAAGCAAGCTTCAATGGAAAAACGTGGTGGAACGTAACCTCGCTTTGCTAGAACATTGTGAGAAAAACGATGGTGTGTAGGCAACTTCGTCTTTGAAAATTGAAGTTTCAAAAACGTCGTTTTTTTTCATCACATAAAGTGATGGTGTGTACGGGGCATGAGGCTTTAGAGAAAGTTAGACTGCATCATCAAATAGACCTGTGTGAGCACACAGCAAGGGGGACTCCTTCAATAAAACATATACATTGAAACGCCCTCTTGCCAAACCTCACCCATCTCTTGGCCTATCTACAATACAGTATAAAATAGTAGAACTGATTAAAGTAGTAGAACTGATTGCTCGGTCAACGAGAAATGCAACGAATATAGTGAATATACAACTCTAAATAGATAACCCTAGGGCATTATAGCTATAGCTAATTAGGATGGCCTGGAGTCCCAGGCCAAACTTCAATACAGTCTCCTGCTAACAGTTTGTGCACTTGTTCGTTGGCATGCGGTGGCGCGCAAAGAACAACTTATAATCCAAAAGGGTAATAGTAAACTGTTAAAAGTTTCCTGGATAATCAAACCATAAAGATGGATGTCAACGATCCGCCCTTCCGCAAGACAAACTGTACTTTCAGGCAAGTGCCCGTCTCACCCAACCAGTTCAGGCCTTGTCCCTCTATGGCACACCGTTCGGTCGATCAGCAGTCTCCGGTCCTCAGACAGGTCGCAGGGTTACTGGGATCTCGTCTGATAGCTCCGTCAGAAGCTCCGTCTCAAAGCCGCTCCGCCCGAGCATATGTAGGCCTGAACTGCGGCCTACTCCCCGTGGAGACACCCCTGACAGAGTCCTCCTGGGTTGAAGAGGCGGTCCCGAGAGAGCGCACCAGACACATCCTCTCTCTTAAATTACCTTCCTCCGCAGGTGGTGCGGAGGGCAAAGCATCCTGGGGTTGCACAGCTGCTCTCTGGGTAATGTAGTTCATTACAGGCCAGAGCAAAAGGATTCTCTTCTCCTTCTGAACTCAATCCCCCAACATTCACTGTGGTACCAGAATGAAATATAACAACAGGTGGCTCTAACTCAACTCGACCACCGGGGAAAGCTGAGATCCTTCACGATCAGCAATGGTAGTGTTTTGTATCACATCAGAGAGGGTGATACCCCGCTACACAACATACATTTACAAAATCATTTACATTTAGCTTATACTTTATATAGTACTGCATGAGACTCAGCAAAGAAGCACTCCATGCTCACTGATAAAACTACCTTTTTATTAAAAAAATATGTATTTATTGCACTCGCATGAAATAGAAGGGTATGCTTATTTAACACACAGAGACATGCCGCTGCTTCACATAGCAAAAAGCCACCAAAAAGCTTACGGTGGAAACTGCACAGGCATGGCTCTCTCAGGCAGCCTGCAGTGTCTCTGGCTTTCTCACCCAAACCAGAAAGCTACTCCATGTTCATTGTGTTGTAATGATGTCAGGGAAGAACTTATTAGAGGATCCAGTGGAGGATTTTTGTCACCCATTTGAATGCATTTACGTGTGATTTCCATCTTGAGCACTGTTTGAGTATTTAATTATTTATATGATCCCTTGGGGTATCATCTGTGAGATTGGGAGTGTAATTTGCACTTGTAATATAAAAAATGTTGTTGACACATACTCAAGTTTGTATATAGATTTTCCAAGTGCAGCACTTATTTATAATTATTGCAGATTACCTATGTTTACAATGTTATATAAAAAAAACTATATATACTGTGTATATATATATATATATATATATATATATATATATATATATATATATATATGTCATTATGATTGTGCCCACATCTTTGGTGTCATTGAAAGGAATTCTGCCCCTTCATTGGTGTCAGTGGGGGGAATTATGTTCCATTGTTGGTATCAGCAGATGAAAATAGTGCCCCAAAGGCCAGATAAAAGCAAGCAAAGCATCCCTGGCCACAGTTTGCAGGCTACTGCTATAGAATACTGAACTTAACACTCAACAATTGCTTTATATGATGTGTGCATGTACTGTATATATTTAGCTACATAGGCATGGGACACATGCTCATTTTTCAAATGTTTGGAGCCACAATATAATTAAACAACCTGGCATGACCCTTTGCAATATTCATTCTTTTTATGCTGAGTACTGCTGTGCTTAGAGCTCATGAGGTTAGAGGTAGATGGGTCTCAAACAATCAGTAGATGGAGCTCCAACAATTGAGCAGCTATGGCTCAGATATAAAAAATTGTTGTCTGGGAAAAATAGGACAAAGACACATAAGCAGAGGCAGAAAACATAGGATGATTGTGCAAGAATAATGCATATAGGGCTAGATTCAGATAGACTCGTCTATCTTTATGCCCGGCGTAACGTATCTCAGATACGTTACGCCGCCGTAATTTAGGGCGCAAGTTCTGTATTCAGCAAGAACTTGCGCCCTTAGTTACGGTGGTGTAACGTATTTGTGTCGGCGTAAGCCCACTTAATTCAAATGTGAATGATGTGGGCGTGTTTTATGTATATTTACTGTGACCCCGCGTATTTGATGTTTTTACGAACGGCGCTTGCGGCGTTCGCGAAAATATCCCAGTGTGCATGCTCGAAAATCCGCCGCAAAACGTCATTGCTTTCGACGTGAGCGTAAATTACGTACATCCCTATTCGCGAACGCCTTACGCAAACAACGTAAAATTTTCAAAACTCGACGCGGGAACAACGACCATACTTAACATAGGATACGCCTCATATAGCAGGGGTAACTATATGCCCAAAAAAAGCCTAACGTAAACAACGTAAAAAAATGCGCCGGCCGGACGTACGTTTCTGAATCGGCGTATCTAGCTCATTTGCATATTCCTCGCTTAACTATACATAAGCGCCACCTAGTAAATATGCAGCCTAAGATACGACGGTGTAAAACACTTACGCCGGTCGTATCTTAGGGAAATCTATGCGTAACTGATTCTATGAATCAGGCACATAGATACGACCGGCCGGACTCAGAGATACGATGGCGTATCTCCTCTCTGAATCTAGCCCATAATGTTAAATAGAGGACATTAGCGGTCATTAAAAAACAAGATACATTCAATAGGCAGTCAATAAAAGAGGCCAATGCCAACAGTGACAGAGTCATTATCACAATCCATAAACAGTAACATTCAAATTAAAACTATAACTTTTAACTATAATATTTTTGCAAACCTAAAAATATTAAAGTAGCAATGCTTACTTTACTATAGTAAACAATCATTTCAAATAATAGTTGTGTGATTTATTGTTCAGACACTATACTGCATTGGTTTTGTTTTTTATGTTGAAATGAATCAAAATAAATCACTTTGATCGTTTTTGTTTTTACTACTTTAAATTCTTTAAAACCATACAAAAAATCCATGAATGATTCATTAAACATATGAAACGTAAGGAAAGGGATGTAAAAACAACAGAATCAAGAATAAATATGCAAATTAATTTGAAAAGATTCTGATGAAATTTTAATCAGTTTGCGTACTTTACCTATCTAACTTATTCCTAAAGGAGATTCATTGATCAACAGAGACAGAGAATACTACATAATATAGGTCATATTCAAATCAAGTGTAAAAAAAAGATCGTATTTTGCAGATTTACTGCAGGGCTAGTTGAGCTTGCAAGGTGCCCTTTCCTGATTCAACTTTTATAGAAGTGTTCAGTTCAAATTCTTAAAGGGTCAGTCAACCCAAAGTCTAAATTTTAGTTGTTGGTTGATGCTGGGGAGTTAAATCACCTAATAAATTATCATGTGCAGAAATGACTCTGTTAAAGTAATTACTGAAAATGGAGCAATGGAAGTGTTGGGGATTAGTACTAGGAACTGAGATGTGAACTATGATATTGATAGCTCATCAATACTGTCCCTAAGAGAGATAAGATACCAGGAGTGATTCAACTCTTTTGACTTCTATTACAGCTGAAATATCACTGTAGATAGTACCTTTCAGAACAAAGTGGCAATACATCCTGATCTCCCACCCCGGCAAGGTATACTCTCCCATCTGCGTTCAGCTGCCACCTAATTTCTCTATTGGAGTCCTCGCTAATATGCTTGGGCATGTGGAAAAGTGTAACAATCCCCATGCTATAATGCATGTTACATGGGGGACAGTGACATCATCCACCTGGATAAGCTATAACACTAGAGTTTACTCAGGGCAAAACTAAATAAAACAAAAACAAACACATGCATGTGAAACACACTAAAAAAATGCAACACCACTGCATTTATTGAGTGTGTTTCACATGCATTTGCTTGTTTTTTGTTTTATTTAGTTTTGCCCTGAGTAAACTCTAGTGTTAGAGCTTATCCAGGTGGATGATGTCACTGTCCCCCATGTAACATGCACTATAGCATGGGGATTGTTACACTTTTCCACATGCCCAAGCATATTAGTGAGGACTCCTATAGAGAAATGAGGTGGCAGTGGAACGCTGCATTTTTCTTCTCGGGTCCATCTTCGGTTCTCCTGGCCCATCCCTCCTGTTGAGTGCCCCCTCAGAAAGCAGCCTGCTATGGGGACACTCGAGCCAAGCCACAGATCCCTGTGTTCATTCAGGCAAGGAGCCACGGCCCAGCCCTTCCCCCTTTCTCTCCTTAATGGCTGACTTACTTTGACAGCAGCAGGAGCCAATGGCACCAAGCTGCTGTCTCAGCCAATGAGGAGGGGAGTCCCAGGCAAGATAGCCAAGATAATCCTACAACATCGCTGGAGTGATGATCGGGCTCGGGTAAGTATTAGGGTGGCTGAGGGGGCTGCTGCATAAAATGCATTAAGATAAAAAACCTTCTGCCTTTGCAATTACTTTAATCTTTGCTAAAGGTATGAGAAGCTATAATTTTAAATATTTATTTCTTATACTTCTGTAACTACTGTATATTGAAACTATCAACAATAATAACTCAGCATTGGGAAAAGATGTGGCGGGAGGGGTTTCATAGACAGAGGATGCAGAGTATGAGATTTCCTCCCCCACACTTACTCACCTTTTTTTAGGATCAATTACCTAAAGCGTAATGCATATATTTATTTTGTTGTGTGTTATGTAAGTATTTTGTAGGATTTAAAAAAAATCTTTTTAGCTCCTAAAAGGGTGCATTGCAGGGATCAGTTGAATTGATTGCATTACGGCATAATATACAATAAATTATGCCCTGTGTGTAGTATTTTCTTTATAATAGTAAAACATTATTATTACACAGGTTATTGCTTCTTAAAAAAAACACATCTTCTGACTGGCATTAGATGTAAGATTTTTTTAAGATGCTTTTTAACCTCCCTGGCGGTATGATTCTGTCTGGAATTACGTACCAAAAGCGGTACAATTATTTTGCAATGAAATTTGGCGTTTTATACTGTAGGCCTGTAATTCTTAGGAATAACTCACTTAAATCTGACCAAACAAGAGTCTTGTAGGGATGCCGGGTATGATTTTTTTTTTAAAAACAAAATTATAAATTATAATATAATAAATAATTATAAATAATTATAACAAATAATAATATAATTATAATAAAAATTATTCAATAATGTAATCAACTCAAAATCATTGAAATTTGCTCAGTTGCAGAATTGTCGCTGTCATTACTTTTATTTTTTTATGACGTATTTCCCCACAAATCGCTATCGCACAATTCGGCAAGTGATTATAATTTATTATCGCTGTTTTCTAGCTGATCTAAAACCATTTTTGACATAAAGGGACACTTTTGGACAATCTACAGTTTGCAGGCAGAAAGAACAGTTTTTATTATATAAAAGTACATGTAGGACACTGGACAGACCACTAGGGACAAAGGGGATGTGTATTTTTTTACATACAGTACTGTAATCTATAAGATTACAGTATACTGTATGTATAGTGTTTGTTTACTTTTTTGAATTTGGCGCCATTCTCCGCCCCCGTGCGTCGTAACGTCGCAGGGAACAGAGATCGGCGGCAGACGGGGAGACTGTGAATCGAGCAAGGAGGACCCACTCGCTCACACAGCGGGGAGGCATCGCAGGATCCAGGGACAAGGTGAGTAACTTGTCTGTGGATGCTGCGAAAGGTAAGCCGCGCCGCTGCATGCTCTGCACATCTACCCCGAGTCGGGGTTACCGTTCTTAGCATAAAAAATCCACCCCGAGTCACGCTCAGGTTTACCGCTAAGGGGGTTATAGAAATCAGAAAAAAAAACTTTCCAGGTAGAGAGCTAGACCCAAGAACAAAATTGTAATATATATCTGCTTGCCAGTACTTATATAAGATGGTTGAATTTGATTTATTTTCTGAAGCTTGTTAACCATTATTTTCAGCTGGAGATCTTGCCAGTAACACATTTCCAGTCCTAGGGTGACAATGCTCACTCACTCTACTGTATCTTTGGAGAAGCAGTGCTGCCATCCTAGGACAGGTAATGTGCTAGGAACATCTCCCCCATTCCTCATCTCCAGTAACATAATATGCCTCATTGAAGATCATAATGATATAGCTTGGGATAGGAACATACTGTTATCATGAGCCAGAAGGATCCAACAATTCCTAAAGTGTCAGATCCTCTAGAAATTTGCATCACTTTTCACTCCAAGTACATGGGTGCAGTTTAAGGAATCAATGATAACAAGAGTACCTACTGAACTTGGTTGATTTATTAAAGGATTAAAATGAATAGGTTCAACATGATCAAAGGGTCTCTTTAAGCAGTGATATACTAGTGGACATTGTGGAATATTTTTTTTCCAATCAGTGGGGTCTGCTGTCAGAATACAATGTCCTAGTGGGGGATTCCTCTGTCTAGCTCATTTGTGGGAATTGAGGAATCTATTAATTTTCTTTAAAGAAGAATGGTACTACTGCGCTGCCATATATAAAACCAAAAAGTGAAAAAAAACCAGCAAAAAATATCAAATAATAAGAGCTGCGTATCTAATAGGTGAACAAAACCAAATTAATATGAAATGAATGAGTGATAGCGCTAATATTAACTAGTGCTGAGTGAATACAGTGTGAATATTGATAATATTAATCATACACAGTGAATGTAAAAAACAGCAACACTTATGAAAAATACTATATCCAATGAGATGATGAAATGAGTTCCTTATGGGTTAAAACCCATATGCAGCCCTATGGTAATCAGCTGGCGTTTCCTCCTCAATGCTTCTCATTAGACAGACAACGACCTTTCCCAAAAGGATCCAAGCAGAAATGCTCCAATATAAAGGAAGAAAAGAAAAAGAAAGAGGACAAGCCTCATAGTACAATACTGTATAACAAAGGACAATGGACAAGAGACTACACCGACGGTGTATGAACTCACAAAACCGCCGATTGACACAGGCTCTAAGTTAGATTGCCGCTCAGTCTGATGGTCTCCTCACTAGGATCGTAGTCCCGTCACATAGGCTCCTCCCCCACGCGTTCCGTCACTAGGCACGTGACTTAGTCATGGGTCTCTGAATGACTATGGGAGACGGCTGAGCTTATAACAGAGCCGTTGCGTGTCATTCAAAACAGGAAGTGAAACCACAGAAAAAAGGAAAAAAGAGGGGGCTGACATCTACATCATTGCAGGCAAAACACGAGCACTGTGCAATGCAAAGCAGATTATAGCACTCGCTACATTTAAAAAACATTGTGCAATACAAAGTGTTTTAATACAGGGAAAAATATATATAATCTATCAACACAGACTGAATTAGACTTTCTTGTTGATATAAAACAGAGTGTTTAAAATAGGATATTTAAAAACGAATCATTAAAAAAGGAGGACCTGCCTTCTTTGTAGGTTTAAAAAACAACCACATCGCCCCCTTCATGTAGTTAATACATACTACATGAAAAAGATATAATATAGAGACGTGCATACATACTCTATACATTCATGCATCTTGAAGGGGTATATAAAGATGTGCTGCATAGTATTAAATCCACATTGGGAAACCATATTGTTAATAAATGCAATTTATACAAAAAATATACATATATATATAAGTTGAAAAAAATAATAATAAAAAATCCAATTGCAAAAATAATAATAAATTGCAAAGGAAAGAAGAATGGTGAATTCCTGTGTCTATACAACACACTCCCACACCAACATAAAAGCATAGGCCTTTAAAAAGGAGGAGAAAGGGGAGAGGGAAGACGCCCATTCAAGATGCAAGATGATAACCAAAAAATGCACAAAATATTTTTGCACAAAATATTTTTACAAAAAAATTCTTCTTATCCCTGGATCAATCCGATCACTACACAATCGAAAATAAAAAACTAAAAATCTGAGATGAAGCAATTCAAATCAAATTCTACATTGAGCCCATTTGGCACTAAAGAGCGCATTTCGTGTATCCATCTGGATTCGCTTTTACTAAGCTCACAGATTTTATGGCTGCCTCTCCAATGAGGGGTATATTTCTCCATGGCCCAGAACTTTAATTGTTTAGGATCTTTATTATGACACAATGCGAAATGACGCGAGACATTATGATCGGGGTACCCCTTCTCAATGTTTTGCACATGTTCTCTTATGCGTTTCCACATTGGTCTTTTTGTGCGACCTATATATTGGAGTGAATAAGAACACTGTAGAGCATACACCACGCCTTCTGTTCGACATGTAATAAGATCTTTGATCTCATATTCTTTTTGAGTAACATGGGACACAAATTTTGAACATTTCTGTCCGTTGAGGTTCGTTTTTTTTTTTTTTTTCCCTTTGCAATTTATTATTATTTTTGCAATTGGATTTTTTATTATTATTTTTTTCAACTTATATATATATGTATATTTTTTGTATAAATTGCATTTATTAACAATATGGTTTCCCAATGTGGATTTAATACTATGCAGCACATCTTTATATACCCCTTCAAGATGCATGAATGTATAGAGTATGTATGCACGTCTCTATATTATATCTTTTTCATGTAGTATGTATTAACTACATGAAGGGGGCGATGTGGTTGTTTTTTAAACCTACAAAGAAGGCAGGTCCTCCTTTTTTAATGATTCGTTTTTAAATATCCTATTTTAAACACCCTGTTTTATATCAACAAGAAAGTCTAATTCAGTCTGTGTTGATAGATTATATATATTTTTCCCTGTATTAAAACACTTTGTATTGCACAATGTTTTTTAAATGTAGCGAGTGCTATAATCTGCTTTGCATTGCACAGTGCTCGTGTTTTGCCTGCAATGATGTAGATGTCAGCCCCCTCTTTTTTCCTTTTTTCTGTGGTTTCACTTCCTGTTTTGAATGACACGCAACGGCTCTGTTATAAGCTCAGCCGTCTCCCATAGTCATTCAGAGACCCATGACTAAGTCACGTGCCTAGTGACGGAACGCGTGGGGGAGGAGCCTATGTGACGGGACTACGATCCTAGTGAGGAGACCATCACACTGAGCGGCAATCTAACTTAGAGCCTGTGTCAATCGGCGGTTTTGTGAGTTCATACACCGTCGGTGTAGTCTCTTGTCCATTGTCCTTTGTTATACAGTATTGTACTATGAGGCTTGTCCTCTTTCTTTTTCTTTTCTTCCTTTATATTGGAGCATTTCTGCTTGGATCCTTTTGGGAAAGGTCGTTGTCTGTCTAATGAGAAGCATTGAGGAGGAAACGCCAGCTGATTACCATAGGGCTGCATATGGGTTTTAACCCATAAGGAACTCATTTCATCATCTCATTGGATATAGTATTTTTCATAAGTGTTGCTGTTTTTTACATTCACTGTGTATGATTAATATTATCAATATTCACACTGTATTCACTCAGCACTAGTTAATATTAGCGCTATCACTCATTCATTTCATATTAATTTTCTTTGCTTTATCACAATGGCTGAAAAAAATAAAATAAAATAATTAGTTTAAAGGACTAGTTTCTTTCCATTTTAATTATTTAAAGAAGTTAATGGAAACTTTCTATCTTTAAAAAATGTACGTAAGCTGATCCATTGGACAGCAGAAAAATGTGTATGAATTTATGTTCTAATCACACTTTAGGTTCTATGCTGCATCAAAAAAGAATCATTACTCTTATATTCCTGGACTTGTTTTAAAACAGTCCGCTGGAATCCTGCCCGCTCGGACATGTTCGGTCGTCTGTACAGACCTAGCGTACATGTCCGAGCGCCCGACATCCCTCGCATGCGTCGAATGACTTCGACGCATGCGTGGAAGCATTTAACTGGCAGGCCCGCCCACGTCGCCGTGTCATCATCGTGGCGACACCGCGGACATGCCCCGCGTATTGTTTACGCGCGGATTTCTGTACGATGGTTAGTACAGCCATCGTACAGAAATCCCCGGCCAGACATGTACGGTGAAAACGGTCCGGCGGACCGCTTTCATCGTACATGTTTGGTCGTCTGTACACGGCCTAAAAAGAAGGGTAAGGGCTTGATTTACTAAAGGCAAATAGGACATGCACTTAAGTATATTTGTACTCTGCAAGGCAATTTGCTCCAGAGATTAGTAAATGAGGAGGATGCCCTGCTGACTTGCATCATCCAATCATGTGCATCAAAAATGCTGTTTATCCATTTTCCTTACATGTGATTGGGTATTCTTTGTAAAGTGAAGCGTCACCTTGTTTACTAAGCTATGGAGAAAAATACCTTGCAGAGTGCAACTGCACTTGCAAAGTGCACAGTCTGTTTGCCCTTAGTAAATCAACCCCATAATCTTTTCAACACATTTTTATACATATTGGTAAGTGATCAATTGGATGTAATCTATTTTATCAGTGTGTTTAAGACACTCTGTCAATTTAAACAAAGCAAATGGGTATGAAGACCAGGTCTTTAGGGGTGCCTCTGTATACCTGCAGCAGCTTTCAAGACCCAAATGCTGGGCTGTTGTGACAGACAAAGCTTCAGCATTTTATCATAGCTCTGACAATCGCCTGCCCTTCTTGCTTCCCCACATACCATGTTTCCTCAAAAATCAGCCTGGGTCTTGTATTAATTTTGGCAACAAAAGACCCAGTAGGGTTTATTTTCAGGGTAGGGCTTGTCATGTGCTGTCTTCTCTCCTCATCTCCCTCACTACCTATCAGGAATCCCCAGTAGCCAGTGGAACTGAGTAAAAGTGGTTGTAAAATCCTAAAATGCACTGAATTACAGTATTATGTAATGTAAACTGTGCATGTTTCTGTAATCAATTTGTGATAAATACCTTCTTATAGTGCCTCATGGCACTTCCGTGACCCGCCTGATCGGTCTTCCCCACACTGGGCACTGCAGAGGGAAGGGGGCCCGAGATCCCCCGCTGACAGCTGGCAGAAGAGGAGAGCAGTGGGGGATCAGCTGAGCGCAGCTCGGCGCTTCCATGGCCTGCCTTAGCTGTCTTCCCCACTCCAAGCACTGCAGACGGGGGTCCTTCATTACAGAGCTTGGCGCTTAGCTGATCCTCAGCTGATCTCCTCCTCTTCTCCCAGCTGTCAGTGGGGGATCAGCTGAACTGTAAGGAAGGTATTTATCACAAATATATTACAGAAACATACACAGTTTACATATGTGTATTTTTATTGCTATCTGTGCCTTTGCTCAAGAATTTTTTTACACTTTCTTTCTCTGTCACACACACACAGGCATGGGCGTCCGCTCCATAGGGCAAGGGGGGTCGCTTGACCCCCCCTGGGATCGTGTAAGAGTGTCACTGCAATGATTATTTGAGTCTGCAGTCTGTCAGTGTATTTACTCCGCTCCCGCGGCCCGCCCCTGTTTGCCGACACCAGGCTCCAGCCTGGCCAATATGATCATCGTGTGATCCTGCTGCCGAGCTGCTAACCTTAGTTTACACCCCCGCCCGGCGCCCGTCCTGGCGGCGTGACGTCACTCACGGCGGGCGGGGGATTATCATTCAGGGCTGACTGGGACGGCACTGATGAGAGGAGTGTAGAGAGGAGGAGCCAGCGCCGCCGACGAGGAACAAACCAGGCAAGCACCAACAACATCTATTTTCATCACAAAATGTCCTAAATGTCCTGCACTGGTCATAGTAATAACACATGTATTAATGTCATGCACTGTGCAGGACATTAACACATGAGTTACCATGACCAGTGCAGGACATTTACCCCCCCCACCCCCCACCATGCTGCATATAAAAAAAAAAAATCACATTCACAGTTCAAAATCTTCAGACTGCATTCCGTATGGCATTATTAACTGTGATGACTTTCTGTGATTTTTTTTTTACTATGCAGCATTGGGGGGGGGGTAAATGTCCTGCACTGGTCATGGAAACTCATGTATTAATGCCCTGCACAGTGCATGGTGCTGTGTAATGTAAAGGGGTCCAGTGATGCAGTGTGCTGTGTAATGTAAAGGGTTCCATGTAATGTAAAGGGTTCCAGAGGTGGAGGGTGCTGTGTAATGTAAAGGGTTTCAGTGATGCAGGGTGCTGTGTAATGTAAAGGGTTTCAGTGATGCAGGGTGCTTGTGTAATGTAAAGGGGTCCCGAGCTGTGGGGTGCTGTGTAATGTAAAGGGGTCCAGAGGTGCAGGGTGCTGTGTAAAGTAAAGGGGTCCAGAGGTGCAGGGTGCTGTGTAATGTAAAGGGGTCCAGAGGCGCAGGGTGCTGTGTAATGTAAAGGGGTCCCGAGCTGTGGGGTGCTGTGTAATGTAAAGGGGTCCAGAGGTGCAGGGTGCTGTGTAAAGTAAAGGGGTCCAGAGGTGCAGGGTGCTGTGTAATGTAAAGGGGTCCCGAGCTGTGGGGTGCTGTGTAATGTAAAGGGGTCCAGTGGTGTAGGGTGCTGTGTAATGTAAAGGGGTCCAGAGCTGTGGGGTGCTGTGTAATGTAAAGGGGTCTAGTGATGCAGGGTGCCGTGTAATGTAAAGGGGTCTAGTGATGCAGGGTGCCGTGTAATGTAAAGGGGTCCAGAGGTGCAGGGTGCAGTGTAATGTAAAGGGGTCCAGTGATGCAGGGTGCTGTGTAATGTAAAGGGGTCCAGAGCTGTGGGGTGCTGTGTAATGTAAAGGGGTCCAGTGATGCAGGGTGCTGTGTAATGTAAAGGGGTCCAGTGATGCAGGGTGCTGTGTAATGTAAAGGGGTCCAGAGGTGCAGGGTGCAGTGTAATGTAAAGGGGTCCAGTGATGCAGGGTGCTGTGTAATGTAAAGGGGTCCAGTGATGCAGGGTGCTGTGTAATGTAAAGGGATCCAGAGGTGCAGTGCTATGTAATGTAAAGGGGCCCAGAGGTGCAGGGTGCTGTGTAATGTAAAGGGATCCAGTGATGCAGGGTGCTATGTAATGTAAAGGGGTCCGATGATGCAGGGTGCTGTGTAATGTAAAGGGATCCAGTGATGCAGGGTGCTGTGTAATTTAAAGGGATCCAGTGATGCAGGGTGCTGTGTAATTTAAAGGGGTCCAGAGCTGTGGGGTGCTGTGTAATGTAAAGGGATCCAGTGATGCAGGGTGCTGTGTAATGTAAAGGGATCCAGTGATGCAGGGTGCTGTGTAATGTAAAGGGATCCAGTGATGCAGGGTGCTGTGTAATTTAAAGGGATCCAGTGATGCAGGGTGCTGTGTAATTTAAAGGGGTCCAGAGCTGTGGGGTGCTGTGTAATGTAAAGGGATCCAGTGATGCAGGGTGCTGTGTAATGTAAAGGGGTCCAGTGATGCAGGGTGCTGTGTAATGTAAAGGGGTCCAGTGATGCAGGGTGCTGTGTAATTTAAAGGGATCCAGTGATGCAGGGTGCTGTGTAATGTAAAGGGATCCAGTGATGCAGGGTGCTGTGCAATTTAAAGGGGTCCAGAGCTGTGGGGTGCAGTGTAATGTAAAGGGATCCAGTAATGCAGGGTGCAGTGTAATGTAAAGGGATCCAGTGATGCAGGGTGCTGTGTACTTTTAACCTCCGCTAGCGGTCGAAGAAAGGGTTAAATGTGACTGTGTGTCACCGCTGCCGAAGCGCCCCCCACTGAAAAAATTTCAGCGGACGCCCATGCACACAGGTGTGAAGTGAGCTACATTTATTCCAAAGAGGACATAGACAGCAATAAAAAAATATTATAATCTATAAAAAGTTATAAATGGAATTTGACTTAAATGTAATATTATTTTTTGTAAGAAGTTAGATAAGGTTTAATATATCTGTCCCAGAAGGCATATGTAAGCAGCAATTTTTTTAATTAAATTACATTTTTATCATATTCTTTCTCTGTTGACTACTCATCATCGGCTATATCTTTGTTTGGAAAATTATGTACTTATAGATTTATTGCGGAAAACACAATGGGGCAGATCCTCAAAGAAATTACGCCAGCGTATCTCTTGATACGCCGCGTAATTTCAAATTTTGCGCATCGTATCTTTGTTTTGGTATCCACAAAACAAGATACGACGGCATCTGTGTTAGATCCGACAGCCGTACGTCTTCGTACGCCGTCGGGTCTTAGATGCAATTTTTCGGCATTCGCTAGGTGGCGTTCCCGTCGTAATCCGCGTCGAGTATGCAAATTAGCTATTTCCGACGATCCACGAACGTACGACCGGTCGTCGCATTTTTTTTTACGTCGTTTCCGTTCGGCTTTTTCCGGCGTATAGTTAAAGCTGCTATATGGTGGCGTACTCAATGTTAAGTATGGCCGTCGTTCCCGAGTCTAATTTTGAAAATTTTACGTTGTTTGCGTAAGTCGTCCGTGAATGGGGCTGGCCGCCATTTACGAGCAATGCACCCATTTGGAGCAATGCACCCTGGGAGTTTTTACGGACGGCGCATGCGCAGTTCGTTCGGCGCGGGGACGCGCTTCATTTAAATGAAACACGCCCCCTACCCGCCCAATTTGAATTCCACGCCCTTACGCCGTGAGAGATACACTACGCCGCCGTAACTTACGGCGCAAATTCGTTGAGGATTCAAACCAAAGCCAAGTAAGTTACAGCGGCGTAGCGTATCTTACATATGCCCCGGGCGCATCGTATGTATGTGGATCTGCCCCAATGTATGCAAATTGATTACATCCTTGCTGCACAATCCTCATATGTGTATACTGGATATTCTGGCAATACACATGGGAAAATAGTAGAATACTGTATTTGCTGGCGTATAAGACTACCTTTTACACTTAGAAAAACTGGCAAAAAAGCAGGGGTCGTCTTATACGCCGGGTCAGCTGCTCGGATGCCTGCTGGATGTGCGGTTATACTGTATGTAGCTTTGGCTACATACAGTATATACCGATTAGCCAATCCTGGTAAGCGATATATTCAAATGAATACAGAGCCTGCTCGGATTGGAGTAACAACCTCTGCCAATCCAAGCAGGCTACATACAGTAGCCTGCTCGGATTGGCTTTGAGAGTCAGAGAGGCGTGGGCTGATGATGTTACAGCCTCTGCCAATCCAAGCAGGCTTTGTATTCATTAATAGAATACATCCCTTGTCGTGATTGGCTCCAGCTCCAGCAAGAAGGAAAAAGAATATGGCTCCAGCTCCAGCAAGAATGAAGAAGAATATGGCTCCAGAAGGAAGAAATATGAAGCGTCGGAAGGGGGGTCATCTTATACGGTGAGTACAGGCAAAATATCTTAAAAAAACAGTAAAATTAGGGGGTCGTCTTATATGCCCGGTCGCCTTATACACCGGCAAATACAGTAGGTTGACATGGATGTGGACCATATAGGTATATATACACATTACATGGCCCTCACTATTACTACCCTAGCAGTCAACATTTATCAAACCACACAACCAATCTATGCATTAAGGTGAAAAAACATTTGATGATGCGCCCCCCCCCAAGTCCATGTTTTACTTACCTGACCCCTCAAAAGTCCCCCGCTTGGTCCCGAGATCCTCTTTGCCGCTCAGCCTGGCCGCTGATTGGCTAGAGCAGATGCATTGAGAGCAGCTCAGCCATTGGCTGGCGCTGCTGTTAATCACATCCAGTGATGCGGCGCGCCGAGGGGCGGGGCCGAGTGATACAGTGAGCGGCTATGGACACTTGCTGTATCACGGGAGCGCGCCTGCAAGGACTCATCACCATGCGAGCTCTCTCGCATGAATGTGGTGAGTTCTTGCGGGGAGGACCAGAGACAGCCACCGAGGGACCCCAGAAGACATGGATCGGGGCCACTCTGTGCAAAACGAACTGCACAGTGGAGGTGAGTATAACATGTTTGTTATTTTAAAGAAACATTTTTTTTTCCTTTATTAACCCTTTAAATTTTGAGTGGTGATTTCCTTTTACAACAATTACTGGGAGAAACGTTGAGGCTGCAATTGTTTTTTCCTGGTGTTAATCTACATTTTATTTTGGAAATAGTAGCAAGCAGCAGTGTGGGTTCCTTGTTTCAAGATCACACTGTCACTGTCAGCTCTGGTTTCACGCTGATAGAAACCATGCTGAATGGTTCCTCACCATGTGATTAGCACGAGAGCCAATCATGGTGATCACATGGATTTGTTTACAACACAAACCTGCCTCCTTTGATGGAGAACAATGACAGCTGAAGGATTGAGGTTGCAGCTGTCTCAGAGAAATACAGTCAGTAAAAATAAATAAGTAATAAAAAATAAATAAATATCTGTTAGGTATAAATTGCTTACAAAAAACGCAAATTGTCCAATTGCTAGCCTATAATAAAAAAAATAGCAGGTAATTAATTACAATAGTTTACCAAATAAAGCCTCTAATATGTCATTAAAAATTGTATATTTTTTTATGTAGACAGTTTGGTTATAGATAATAGTCAAGTCAAGTTAACCAACACATACTGAATCTGCTACATTTGGCTGAAGCCTGGAAGTTCCAATGACTGGCCAGGGAAGGGTTAATCTAGCTTCCTTGTTCTAAATACCTGTAGAATAAAAGTGAAGGCTACGGCCAAGCAACTAGCATTTTCAGGAGGACAGCAATGGCAGCCTGCATATTTCACTCAGGAAAGCGTTGCTTTCATATGTAAGGTTAGCATAATTTACAGTATGTTCATCAAAAGATATGTCTTTTGGAAACTGAAAAATGTTAAAATGTATTGCTTTTTCCTATTCTTTCAATTAAAAAAGTAAGCCATCGAATAGAATGTGATAAATTTTACATCCTGAACGTATTTTCTTTTTTTTTGTCTGATGTGTGAAAAAATATTCCTTCTGCTGACGGAAACAGGTGTGAGACCTTAGTAACATTTTTAATAGGAAGTGGACAAATTAACACATTTTATAGTTACTCACTTTCTTTTCCCTAGAGTTTCTAAATCAAGGAATGACTAACACAGCCTAGATTCTATATAATAGTAGATATTATTAATGGACATTACGTCAGTGACATTTGTGTAGCCCCAGGAAGGAAATGTGTTCTTAGCATAATTGTCCTATAAAATGTATGCTGGTTAATCAGATGTTTTGTCAACCCATAGAATAATAAGGTGAATAAAATATGACATCTTCTGTAACATGCATTAGGGTTCCTAGGATGAAAGAGAGACATCACTTTTATATGATATACAATGTAATTGCTGGCAAATTTTCAATTACTGTTATACTTTATAATGTTAAACACCTACTTCAAGGGGCACTTAGCTTTGATTGGGCAAAAAAATCAGTTATGACTGTCTTGAAACCATGGCAAAAATAGGAGCATTCTTTATGATATTTGTGTGTAGAACTATAATGATTCACTGCATGTATCTGTTTTGTTTTCTTATTGCAAGATGTTATAAGATGTTACTTATTACAAGATATTCTGAATTTG
Source organism: Rana temporaria (assembly GCF_905171775.1). Lineage (NCBI taxonomy): Eukaryota > Metazoa > Chordata > Amphibia > Anura > Ranidae > Rana > Rana temporaria. The sequence continues at coordinate 147,285,173 of NC_053489.1, read as the reverse complement.
TTATTTTAGTTGGAAGTAGCTTATCAAACTCGATTTTTGTAAAGTCAGATCAGCCATCTGTGTCCATATCATTATTCTTACTCAATTTTTATTTTAATTCATTAAAATTATTAACACATTTTTTGTTTCTAAGATCTTGATCATTCTCTACAGAAAAGGGTTTCAGAATAATGAAAAAAAACAGTGAGCTGGAAATCAAAGGAAAGACTTATCCAGCTCTGCAAGCATACTAGAAACTTTTACTACTTTATATCAGGTTTCATACCTAAAAGAGTTTAACATGGTTTTACAGCTACATATGGAATCTTTGATGTGAACATCTAGAAATGAGTTTGTAATAAATTCCACTAAAAGCCTAGTAACCTACTAATTTTTTCCTTTAAATGTGTTAAATAGTCTAGATTTTAAAACCATATGCTTGTTGTTTTCTATACTCGTGTATTTCCAATCGTTTTTGTATTATAGTTATAAAAATCACCAATACTTTTTAAATAAATATTTTTTTTTTACATATGCTTATGTTAAAAAAAAAAAAAACATTTTTTAATATATTATTATTATACAGGTTTTAAATAGCGCCAAAGTTTGCGCAGCACCTAACAAAATAAAGGCAGACATTACAGTTACATTACAATTTGGTACAAGAGGAATCAGAGGGCCCTGCTCAATAGAGTTTACAATCTAAAAAGGGAGGGTCAATTGATACAAAAGGTAATAAATGTGGGGGATGAGCTGATGGAGGAAGTAAAACAGTGTTAGTTAAAAGCAGGATAGGCTTCTTTAAAGAGAAGAGTTTTCAGGGATCGTCTAAAGATGTATAGATTAGGGGACAGTCAGACAGATTGGGGTAGGGTAGAGGTGAAAAGGGAGCTAGAGAGCAGGAGGTCTTGGTAGGACCGAAGAGAGCGGCTTGGTTGGTATTTTGGGACTAGGTTAGTGATGTAGCTGGGGGCCGAGTTGTGGATGGCTTTGTAAATTATTGTTAGTACTTTGAATTTTATTTGTTGAGTGAGTGGAAGCCAGTAAAGGGATTGGCAGAGAGGGGTGGATGATTGGTAAGTTGGATGAGTCTTTCAGTGGCATTCATGATGGATTGAAGGGGGGACAGTCTATATAAAGGTAATCCAACGAGGAGGGAGTTGCAGTAGTCGAGGCGGGAGATAACCAGGGAGTGAATTAGAAGCTTGGTGGAGTCATTAGTTAAAAAGGGGCGTATTCTGGAAAAGTTGCGGAGGCTCAGGCGTCATGATTTGGACAGGGATTGGATGTGGGCCTGAAAGGACGGTTCAGAGTCTAAGGTTACCCATAGCATCCTGGCATGTGGGGACGGACTGATAGATGTGCCATTGATCTTGGTAGAGAAGTCAGGGGATGGGGCACGTGGGGAAGGAAATATTAAGAGCTCAGTTTTAGATAGATTTAGTTTGAGGAAATGGTTTGATATCCAGCCTGATATGTCTGTTAGTAAATCAGTGATGCGCGAGGAGATTGATGGGGTGAGCTGAGGGACAGAGAGATAAATTTGGGTGTCATCAGCATATAAATGGTAGTGGTAGCCAGGGAGCGTGTAGATCGAGAATAGCAGAGGTCCAAGGACAGAACCTTGGGGGACCCCAATGGTAAGAGGAGTTGGAGAGGAGGAAGTGGAGTTGTAAGTGACACTGAAGGTGCAATGAAATAGGTAAGAAAGGTCCAAGAGTAAGAGTACAAAATAATGACCGTTGGTTTTGGCTGTTAGTAAGTCTTTTGTGAGTTTTAGGAGGGCAGTTTCTGTGGAGTGTTGTGGGCGAAATCCAGACTGAAGGGGATCAAGAAGGTTATTCTCAAAAAGGTGGTCGCTCAGTCGGTTGTAAACTAAACGTTCAAGGAGTTTGGAGGCAAAAGGGAATAAAGAGATGGGTCTTAGGTTGTTAAGATTGGTGGGGTTTAGTGAGGCCCTTTTTGGTATGGCAGTGACTAGTGCATGTTTTCAAAGGTTGGGGAAGATGCCAGTAGAGAGTGAGAGGTTGCAGATATGAGTTAAAGAGTGTAGGATAGAGTCAGATGGTGATCGTAGTATATATTCTGTAAATATGACCAGTCACTTGTTTTTGAGTTAATTAGCATTTAATATTGAATGAGCTCACCATTACCCCCCTTCTTTTTCATTTGATATGTGATGTCTCTGAGTACACGTTTAAGTAGTTGCAGCTGTTCACATTTTTTAGGTTTTGAGTCAAATTTTACACAAATCCCTTATATGATGTGTGTCGATGTTTAAATGTTTTAATCTGTACATATCAGCGTGCAAGTTTTTTCCCTTATTGTCATTTTACATAGATTCTTGTTTAAATCTAAGGAATCACACAATACAATTTACCAGTGTGCAAGGAAAAACTGCCTGCAGTGAATCAGAGCCACCAGATATATACTTTCATTTTTCATAGCAGGTTTGAATCTGCTCAATTCTGCAAGATGAATATGACATACAATTTACAGATTGATAAAACTGCTATTACTATATGTGCCTTGAAATTCAGTACAGTTGGTTATTGGTATGGGTCAGGACATAAAGCTTTTAGTAAGCTAATCCAAATAAAATCATAACCTTTCCATGTGAAAAAAAGCAAACAACCCCCCCAAATTATAGTTTATGGAAACACACTAGAACAAATACATAATATAGTCAGTCACTGGTTTGTAAAATTTGGGCCCTGGAAAAGGTCCAACAAAAAAGTTTTTCTTCTGCTACAGTGTATGTATAAACTTTTAGTTCTTAGTTTTGAGTAGCGTAGGAAAGGGTTAAAACCTCTACCAGGGTAAAAAAAACTCTATCCCTACTGCTTGGGACATTTCAGTTCACTTCATGCCCCGGAGGCAGAAGAGGAAATTACAGATTATCTCTCAACATGAGGGGAATTGTCCCCATTGTAATATTTCCCCTTAGCTCTTGTTCTGGTGACAACTTTTTTTCTCAGTGGCAATAGTCATTAGCACAAATAGAGAAGTGAATTTCTCTAATGAAGCTACAGACAAAATTGGAGTCTGTATAAGGGGAATAATTATAGAGCAGTGAAGCTGACATTCAACAAATATTAACTTCATGTGAATATTCCAGCTGATGTGCCTTAAATGACAGTGATTGAATTGATTCACAAAATTAAATAATGAAAAACTACTTTAAGAGTTTTTGCGCTAACAGTAATGCATTGTCAAACTAAAATTACTGTCACGTACCTGGTGGGTAGAGCCTGGTTTATGCAGAGGAAGGTCTCTCTTGCACCTCTGATACAGGGCCTGGTAGAGTATAAAGGTTGTGCAGGAGTGCAGAGTCGCACGAGTGCCTGCTTGCTGTTGGGCTGCTGATCCAGTGGTCCGCCAGATTGCAGCAGGTCTCCGTGGGCAGGAACAGGCTGGTACATAGCCGAGAAGAGCAGGTCCCAAAGGTAGTTGGACAGGTGCTAGAAACTTGGTAGCTCTGGAGGAACTGGAACATAAGCATAGTCAAACAAATCGGGTTTATACACAAAACGATCAGATCAAGTGCAGATGCGGAGGCAGGTGAATGGTCAAAGGACAAGTCAGAGTCGATGCAGGTGGAAAACAGGAATAGTCAGGAACAAGCCAGGTCAATACTTCAAGAGCAGATGTAACAGGAAACAGGATACTCACAGAAAGCTGTAGACGAGATGCTGAACAGTGTAGCGTAGTATAAATATATAGTGCAATATCCAATGCAACATATAATATATACATATCCATGAAAAATAAGAAGTGGTTAAACAAAGTTCCAATTGTCCATGTGTAAAAAGTTCTATATAGCAGTAACCATATTCATGTCACATGTCAATTTCTCAGTGTGTTTATATTTCTTCACTATAAATTCTTATCACCACATGCGTTTATTACAACACCAGCTTTCATATGCTCTTACCTTAAAATGTTTACCTAATTTTAGGTCTCACGCGGCTTCTCCTTATAGTGGGGTCACCTTTATCACGGCTGCTCTCTCCTCCTTTCCACTGGTGATCTCAATCCACCGCAAACCCATGATATGTGTATGGAATTCTCTCAAAAAGTAATCAAGTATATATGCTGCTCTCCATATGGGTAACAGTATTTATATTACAATTTTAAATATACTCAGCTTATGGTGTGCATTTTTACTGGTGCACATCAGTATCCAAGCTCATAATAGGAAAAACCTCCAACAAAATGGCCACCTGCACACTACCATTTTAGCGGCATGATGTCACCAGCTCCTCCTGATGTGTTGCATCATCAAATAATGAAACTTCACTAGGGAAAAAGGGGCCAGTGTGTACAGGGTGCCTTTTATACCCAAGCTGTGGTTTAATTCCCATGGGAATTCCCAATACTAAATGGTGGCTGTGGGTCTTTGTATTTAGTCTCCAGCAATCCCCCTAATAGGACACATATTAAAAAATTAAAAATAAACTGACAGGGTTTATAACCCTCCTGTACTTTATCCAAAATAAGAAAAAAAAAATTGCCTTCAGTTCTGCTTTATACCTTACAATGCAGAGGAAGCGTTACTATATAGGGGATTTTTTTCTATTTTCCTGAAGTTCAGCTTTAAGAATTGGACACTCCAAAACAACCATTGTAAAGAAATACAGTATTACTGTATAATATGAAAAAAGTGAGATTCTGGATCATTGCAGTCAAATACTTTTGCAATGGTTGCAAAAGGTGTTTCAGTGTCTTCTGCAGCAAAAAGTAATAATAGGCTGCTTAAGTTTGAGTATACTTTTCAAGAAATGTAAATTGTAGCTATTAAATGTTTGTTGTCTGATTAAAGAATACACTATATTAACAAAAGTATTGGGACACCTGCCTTTACACTCACATGAACGTTAATGGCATCCCAGTCTTAGTCCGTAGGGTTCAATATTGAGTTGGCCAACCTTTGCAGCTATAACAGCTTCAACTCCCCTGGGAAGGCTTTCCACAAGGGTTATGAGTGTGTCTGTGGGAATGTTTGACCATACTTCCAGAAGCTCATTTGTGAGGTCAGGCACTGATGTGAATGAGAAGGCCCTACTCGCAGTCTTCGCTTGAATTCATCCCAAAGGTGTTCTATCGGGTTAAGGTCAGGACTCTGATCACCACCCCAAACTCACTCATCCATGTCTTTATGGACCTTGTACTCCTGTTACAGATGGCACACTGGTTTATTAGAGGTGTTATATAAGTAGTTTTAAGTGGAGGAGCAGCTCAATGGAATTAAATGCCATTTTTTATTGCGTATTAAAATCTATTTTCTAAAGCCCCATACACATGGTAGGACTTCAAACAAAGTTTTCTGTGGATTTTTGTTTGAAGGGCGTTAGCATACACATGGCAGGACTTTTTCTGCAAACTTTCCCCAAATCACGTGATTTTTCTGCTCTTTTCTGCTCTTTACCGCCACCCTTTTGTCAACTTCTGCTATTGTTGGTTGATTTTAACATTGGTTATGGGCATGTGTGTTTGTACTTTGGACTAAAGTCCGATGGATGTCTGTACACACGATAGGACTTTGCACCGTAGGACTGTTGTTGTCGAAAAATGTGTCCATTTGCAGAGTGAACTTTTGTCCGATGAAAACCGAAAAAGTTTGTCCGATGGAGCGTACACACGGTCAGATTTTTTTGAAAACCTGCTCATTTTGAAGTTTGTTGTCAAAAAGTCTGATCGTGTGTATGGGGCTTTAGAGAAACATGTGCATGGTTTATTCCCTTTTCTTTTCTACCTTATAAGTAAAAAAAACTGCAGTTAAAAGAGCTGTTTTAGTATGGGGAAAGGGTCACCTAGGGAGATGCCAATCGTTGTATTCTATGAAGAGCATATTCAAAGCACATTTCTGTATGCAAGAGATTGGGTGTGCTCCATCACAGCACTTCCCACATAGTCATTTATATCTGAACATTACCATGGCCTACAATGATACAGCACAGTGCTCCCAGTTTGCACATGCAGTTGGCAGATACAGTGAATTGCATTGCAGTACTGCTTTATGAAGCAGCAATTATGAAAAATACTTTTTTTTTTTTTTGCAGAGCCTATACACATGAACATTTGTGCATTTGAAATCAGAGGTGTAACGAGAACCTTCAGGGCCCTAGTGCAAGAAACTATGAAGGGCCCCCCTGACCCCCAGCTCTGAGCCCCAAGCCCAGCCATCTTGAAGCCAATTAGAGCCTCAGGCTCTAATCACATGCTTAAAAAAAACCCATAGAAATCCATGCGTCCGGCACCCTGCATGGAGATAAGAGGGCGTCGCCCCTGCGCCCTGTATGAGCGGCCACCACTAGGTATAGGAGTTATAGGATTCCCACTTTGACTGAAACAACAGATGGGGGCAGCTTCCTTCCTATGTACAGAGAAAATAAAATCCTGGACTCTTCTCTTTCCCGGACTCAATCTTTAAGGATCAGTGGCAAAAGTTAAATAGCACAAAATGTTGCAAAACTGCATGGGAGAGCATTTCCTCTCCCCTGTAGAACTGCTCCCAGATACACTGCCTGCAGGTACTACCAGCCCTCCTGGCTGCTTGTCTACTAGCCCACCTGGCTGCTCCAAAGATATCCCAGCACTGGAAAAGATTCCTGAATTGTCCTTTAATGGTAAAATGGAATACACTACAATCCACAGTAAAAAAGGTGAAAACGGGATACACAGCTGACATTTCGCACTGATACTCCTTGCTCCCTGCTTCTCTTAAGTAAGATTCCTTCTCAAATCGGACACTGAAAGGATTCTTCCCAACCCAAGCCCAGCCATGAGACAAAGCCCCCCTAGGTGGCCTAGGCCATGACAACCTTTTCAGCAATCCATCTTCCACCCGACTCCCCGGCTTGCTATGCTCTGAAAAAATAAGGGCTGATTCATCCACCCTGCCAGGACATTTTGCCTTCTTGAACATCTTGAACTCCGCCCACCACCTTCTAGAAGCTTCTATAAGCGTCTAGATCCAGGGGAAGGCACCAGAGACCTGTATCTGTAGAGCCACCCAGCCTGACCTGCAGTAACCTGACCCGATTACAGACTCACATACCTTACCATGAGTCATAAACTTAAATTTACCTACACTAACTCCAGTAGCACACTAGAGGGTGCTACACAAGAAAAACTTTTTTTTTTTTAATGCACATGCTTGGGTGTTCTTTGTAAAGTGATCTTTTGCCACATTCACTAAGATAAGTGAAACTTTCCTTTGCAAAGCAAAAGTTCTCTTTCAAAGTGAACAGTCTTATTTCCCTTAGTGGAAATATAAAGTGCTTGCACAAATCCATATAGCGTATATATATATATATATATATATATATATACTAAAATTGTGCAAATTTACAAACAATAAATATAAGGCCCCATACACACCATAGAATCTATCCGCAGATAAATCCCATCGAATGGGTTTCAGCGGATAGATTCTATGGTGTGTACACTCCGGCGGATATTTATCCGCGGATATTTCCGAATTCCAGCAGATAGATATTTGTCGACATGCACAGAATATCTATCCGCTGGAATCGGATCCCACGGATGGATCCGCTGGTCTGTACAGACTCACCGAATCCATCCGTCCGAAGGGATCCCCCGCATGCGTCGCAATGATTCAACGCATGCGTGGAATTCCTTATATGACAGCGTCGCGCACGTCGCCGCGTCATAATCGCGGCGACGGCGCGACACGTCATCGCCAGAGGATTTCGGCGCGGATTTCAATGCGATGGTGAGTACACTCCATCGCATTAAAATCTGCTGAAATCCTCGAGAGGATTTATCTGCGGAAACGGTCCGCTGGACCGTATCCGCGGATAAATCCTCCCGTGTGTATGGGGCCTAACACATTGACTGTGTAAAGTAAAATATAGTGCTATGTGCAAGTCAGTAAATGAATATAAATACAATCATAAATTTAAATCACTAGAAAGTCCATATAAGTAAAATAGCATTGTGAATGAATAACCCATGAGGGAAAAAACAGTCCAAACAGGTGAAATGAAATCACAAGTATTTAGGTAGAAATAAATGTTAAAATTGAATATATATTCGACTTCTGAAGGATAAGACACCATCCAGTAAGAAATCACCAAAGATTGTAAATCCACCACAGATGAAAAAATTGGATACTCTAACCGGACTCAGTGGACCCAATGCCAGCGGCACAGAGTCAAACAGGTATGGACCTGGGAACATGGTCACTCTCAGCAAACAACGTGAGGTCAGCTTCCATTCAACCTTGTCACCCTTGTCACCTGACCCAATCAATTCACAAAAGAAAAAGGCTGCCACATAGTGTAAAACCATCAACTATGGCTTTTATTGTAAAAGATAGAACACTTACATCAATGATGATATAAACAGGCGAGATAAGGCATGTGATCACAAGTACATCCAAGAAACGCATTAATGTGGAGCTAATTCCCTTAAAAAATCATCACCACTGAATGTGCATTACTGCAACTCTATGGGAGCTATTTATTTTTAAAAAATTGCGAAAAAAGTGGGATTGTTACCCATAGTGATTAGTCAAATTTCTTAAAATAAAGTTGGTTGCTATAATTAGCATCAAGTGCCATTTTACTATACATACATCCCAGTATGAGTTAGTTTAAATTGATTGCAATGTATTCTGTTTGTGGATAATCCTGTCATTGAGTTTATGTCAGCAACTCTCCGCCAAGGTTGTTGACTGCATCAAGACACCTGAATGTAGATATTCTAATATAAAACAAATGGGCAATGCAAATGTGAAAGTCACCTAGATTTTGTTAAACTTTATTATAATTGTTCAAAATTGTATTCACTTTCAAATGATAAGCTGTATTTTCGGTTTACTGGGCATTATAAACCTGTGATCAGCACTGTGGGATTTCAGCTTGTATGTGGAGGATTATTTTCCTGCGGGGTAGAATTGGCAGAAGACTAATTATACACCTAGCCAATGCCTAACTCCATCATCCCGTCTATTTGTTCATAATGCATTATTTCCACATTAGAAATATACTCAGATGTGTCTGTTCTAAAAACAGTTGCCGATATATCTGCCATCAATCTGATGGATATTATTATATTCGTTTCCATCCCTTTCAAGATAATTGCAACATATCTATATAAAGACACTTCTTCACAACATAAATCTGCTGTAATAAAACCAGTGATCAGTAACGTGCTTTTTAATGTTTGTGTAAATCGCTGTTCAATAAATCTTGCTCTTTTTAACTTGAAATTGCAGATTAGAAAAGTACTTGGCAAGCATATTTACGGCGTTCTCTATTCAGCTCCAGGAAGGCATAAAATTCTCTTTTCAGGTCCGAATTAAAAGAATTTATCTTAAAATACTAAAGTCTTCATCATTATGCTAAACAGTCAATACTGTGTTAAATGGAATGTGACATAACAAAACCAATAAATAAAACACATAAAGATGCATGTGCTCACACATATGTACACACAGAGTCAATTTGTGCATGAAGCCATCCATGGACCCAGAGAGATAATCTAAATTAATGTAATATTTCAAGCTAAAACAAACCACATTTGGAGATTTGAATCATCCAAATTCAGCTCTTACCTGCCAAGTACATTCTCACATAGAATACACTCATGGGGCTATCAAACTAGGGCAGCTACCTGATGACAGACTATTCAGTAATTTAAATTTAAGCTTTGGAGCACCTGGAAAAACATTTTTTTTGTCACTGAATATATCTTTTTAGCAATATTATAGAACTTTTTTTTTCAAACAATATTGTTAAAATATTGACACTAATGAAAATTAGTCAAGAAATAGGAAGCAGTTGAAAGGACTTTACATAAAACTTTTAGCTGACATCTGCATTCTGAAATAGAGTCACATCTTGGTAATTTTAAGTGATTAAACAAGCATCAAAAGCACTCAGAGCCCTGGTAGAAAGCATAGAATTCATTTAGTGCTCTCGTCACTCCAATTTCCTGTTTAAAGTGAGGGAATAAAATAAAAAAAACACTAATATGGCAAATCCCCTGAATTACTCATGACAGCTACCAGAGAGTTACCTATTCAGCTTTTTCTAATACACAGGGCTTCTGGCTAGAATTGTTTAGACAAGTGTTGGAGAAATTACCGTATTTATCGGGGTATTGCGCGCTCCGGCGTATAGCGCGCACCCCTAATGTGGACCCGCAATTCCTGAAATTTTTTTTTTTAGTACTTACAGTTTTGGTGTCTTGCGCAGCGGCCTCGTCGGGTCCGGCGTCCGTCTGCGGCTTCGGTGGTGTCCTCCCAGGTTCTCCCGCGCTGTCTCCCCGTCGAATCGCCGCTTCCCGCACTCAGTTTGAATGCCTGCGCCGACATATACCGAGTGCAGTACACTCGGCTACATTCGGCCAGGCTCGGCTTCGCTCGTGCTCACGCTCTGTGACGTTAATGCATCACAGAGGGGAAAAAAGTGCGCGGTATACGCTGATAAATACGGTAGATGCTTATTTTATAATAATTTATTCAAAAGATTGCTTAAGAAGCTAGTTTTGTTTCTTGAAATACATGAAAACCACAAGCTAGTTTTGTTTCTTGAAATACATGTAAACCACAAGCTAGTTTTGTTTCCTGAAATACATGTAAACCGCAAGCTAGTTTTGTTTCTTGAAATACATGTAAACCACAAGCTAGTTTTGTTTCTTGAAATACATGTAAACCACAAGCTAGTTTTGTTTCCTGAAATACATGTAAACCGCAAAGTTTCTAGTTTCTTATCTAAGTTTGTAAGGCTAAGCTACACCTACTTCTAGGAAATAAAAATAAAGGTTAAGTCCAGACGCACACATCAACCAATCATTGTCCAGAAGAGGTGTCTAAGTTGACCCTTGTAAAAGTATACAAAATGTAAGTTAATCATTTGCCAATTAGACATGTTCAGATAGGCGTATGTGTATGCAGCCCTATTGCACGGGTCACAGTGGTTAGAACCAATAGACAAATATCTGTACACTCGCTGTATCTTGTCTCCTCGTATGAGTCAATAAAAAGAAAACTTCTTAACTTGATCCTGAGTGCAGTCAGTAACAGGTTTACTTTAAGCATTGTTTCACTGTCTTCATTCAAACAGACAGAGGTGTTGGGTTAATGCTAGAGGGCTTATCCACAATTTCTAATTTCTACATTATCATTGATTAGATTAGGTGAATGCATACTTGTGTGAAAATTACTTCTTTAATATATCCTTTCATTAAGCTGGATACACATGGGCCAGAAATCGGACAAACCAGTTTGGCAGTTAATGGCTGACTTTTGGCCCTTGTGTACAGCTACTCGTCCAATTGAAGTTGGTCTCTAGACTAGCTTCTATTAAATGAGCATACTGGAAAACTATTAGCCTGGGGGCGCATGCGCGGCGCGAAGCGGGACGGATGCAGAGCGAGTGAGCTCCGTCTGCCCGATTGAGTCAGGCACAGATCCCGGGGCTAATCAGCGGCGAAAATTGCCCAAAATCCACCCATCACCCCCGCGGAACACAGTGAATGCCCTCTGGCAAAAAAGGGCAAAATCGCCGCACGCCTCACAACCTTACCAGCTTCTTGCTGGATCAACACAGGAGGATGTCCCAAGATGGCGCCGGTTGCCATGCGGCCTCCAGCAACTCCCCTCAGGCTCCTGTCCTACATCCACCGAACAGTGAGTACTCTCAGCCCCTATCAAAGGCTGATCTGGATGCTAGCTTGACAGCAGTTTATGAGAATCTCGTGGGAAAATTTGAGCAAGAGATTCACAAATCTACCAGTGCTCTTTCACAGGAGATTGCCAGTATAGGAGGCCACACTGATATACTAGAAACCAAACATGACGAACTAGCTCTTGCACACAATGATCTGAGGAAGGACTATGAGCTTCTGGCAGATAGTTTCTCATTTATGCAAGCACATGTGGAGGATTTGGACAACAGGAATAGACGCAATAATATTAGAGTACGTGGAATTCCTGAATCGATCACTGATCTTAACCAAGCGATTAACAAACTCTTCCACAGTTTAGTACCAGAGAAACCACTGTCTGCATTTGCCTGTGACAGGCTGCACAGAGCATTACGCCCTAAACCAACTCCTGACAAGCCTCCCAGAGATGTGATAATGTGCCTAAAAGATTATATCACTAAAGAGGATATCATGAGGGCCTCCAGGAACACCCCTAATATTAATTTAGACGGTGTTAGACTACAAATCTACCCCGACATCTCCCCTGCAACACTTGATCGCAGACGCAGGATGAAGGAGGTCACCAGTGTCCTCCAATCTGCCAGAATAAAATACAGATGGGGCTTTCCCTTTAAACTGTCTATAATGCATAACGGTACCACGTACACGGTATACAATGTCATTGAAGGAAAAGACCTGCTGATCAAACTAGGTCTACTTGACCAGGAACCACAACAACGTTTTCCTGTGACCCCAAGATCCTCTCCCATCTGGTCGACCCCTTCCACAAGACGCAACCACAGAGATCAAAGAAGATGGCTACAACACCCCATCCATGATCAAGCAGCATAGTCAGATCCATGTGTTCCTGTCTTGTTTTCTCTTTTGGTTCTCCCAGACTTTTATATGTTCGGGCCTCCACCACTGATGTGACTCTACAAGAATTCCCTTCTCCCCCCTCCCCTTTTTTTTTCTTTTCTTTTTTTTTTTTCTCTCCCCCTTTCTTTACAGGTACTGCCATTGCATAGAGATCTGCCCAGAAGGACTTCCTATGGGACTCTCCCCAGCAGCCCAGATCCTAGAAAGAAAGGACACAAAAACTGCCTAGAGACTGAGAACTTTTCTTACCCGACGGCTGGGAGTTTTCCCAGCACCTCCCTGGCTTACGCCGGACCAGCATGCGGATCACTCCACACCTCAGGTTCGCTTCCTGAGTCATAGGACCCCTCCCCAATGTCTCCCCAACTTACCTAACAAGGGTTCCCCCTGCCTCTCCTCAGGGTTACTGGGGAACCCCCTTCATACAGTTCCCATCAGTAGACTCTACCCTACCCTGCCTCCCCTCCCCGATCCCTTCCCCCCCTCACCCCCATGTCCCTTATAGAGCCAACCGCCCTTTGGGCTATTTCTCCTTTCCCTTGTTCTTCATCGTGGTAGCCCAAGTTACCTTTGCCTTATAAATTGTAGTTCACAATGTTCCACTATCATATTGTGGGATACAAGTTACGTTTTTATATTTGTTTGGATGTTTTATGCACTTACTTATTGTTGCCAGACAATTTTTTCTCACCCTAAACGCCTGGCTCGTCCGCCGTCGTTGGATTGTCCCCCTATCCACCTGTGTGGTTTGTGGCCTGGCCAAATTTTGGGCTTGTCCGCCGACCTTGCTGGTGGATTTTGGACATACCTGTCCATTGTTCTTTTTGTGATGGTACCAAGGGTCCCCCCACCCCTTGGCCCTTTTTTCTGGCACTCTTTAGCAGCCAGGTATACTGCCCCTATGGCACCCCTTTTTGTACTCTTTTTTTTAGGAAGACATTTTTCTTTTTTTCTTTGGTTCAGTGCAATGTCCCTCCTACTGGGTAAATTGATGCATATAAGTTTTTTTTCGACTGTGTACTACCAGCACATCACAACTCATTTATGTATTTTGACTCTGTACTATTTAGGTGTTAATTATGTATATATCCTATGTTGTATTTATGGTCCCTCTCCTCAAGTCTCTGCTAATATCACTACAAACCTACAACCCCCCCTCCAACTTAATGGGTCTTAAAATACTTTCCCATAACGTTCAAGGCTTCAACTCCCCTAATAAACGTAAAAAGGCCTTCAGACATTACAAAAGACTGGGGGCTGATATTATCCTAATGCAAGAAACCCACTTTGCAACGTCTAATCACCCCCAATACTTCGATAAAACTTTTAATCAACTACATTACACTACATTTTCTAATAAATCACGTGGAGTAGCAATTTTTATAAGGAACACTATAATTTTTGAAATTCATTCGGTTTTCAAAGATGTAGATAGCAGATTTATTATTCTAAAGGGCAGTATTAACCGCCGTAATGTGACTATTGCTTCTATATACGCCCCCAATGAAGCCCAAACTTCTTTCCTCACAAAATTCTTCGACACTCTTGAACTTTACACTTCTCCACACATGATTGTTGGCGGGGACTTCAATCTTGCAGCCCACCCCACTCTTGACAGAAACAGAACGCCCCCTTCCTCGAAAGCCTTTACTAAAACCATAAACCGAACCCTGAATAAATCCCAATTGATCGACACTTGGAGAGCCCATAACATTGGAATCAGAGCTTACACACATTACTCCTTCCCCCACGACTGCTTCGCTAGGCTAGACTACATCTTTTGTACCCCCATACTTTTGGCCAACTCTTCTAAAGCTACCATTCACCCCTGCCCATGGTCCGACCATAACATTGCAGCATTTGAGACCTCCCACATTGGACTCGCTCCTACCACATTTAAATGGCGCCTCAATGACTCTCTCCTATCTGACCCAACTACCTACCAACAAATTAGATCCCACATCGAAAACTATTTTCAAGAGAATATCCCTGGAGACGCACTTCCGTCTTCTACTTGGGCTGCCCACAAAGCGGTCCTAAGAGGTCACATAATCAGTATAGCAGCGGCGAAACATAGAGCCAAACTTACAGACATAAAGTGCCTCACCAGGGAATTAAACATTCTATATAACAAGATTAACTCCTCCACATCCCAATCATTGACCGATCTTATTTATTCAAAGCGCCAAGCCCTTAACACTCTTCTCTCTGAGGACACAGAAAAATCCCTTAGGTTCTCTAAAGCAACATTTTTGCTACATGGTAACTCTGCTTCTGCAATGTTTGCCCGCAAACTAAACCATGATGCCAAACCCCCTCAGGTTTATAAGTTAAGAGACCCGAAAGGGAACATGGTCACACACCCGCAAGACGTTCTCCTGGCCTTCACTACCTTTTACAAAAACCTCCTCTCTGGCCCTCAATCTCACCCAAAAGCATCTGCCCTAGACTGGTTGAATTCTTTGCAACTCCCCAAATTAAGTGAGGCACAATCCTCCTCACTTAACGAACCTTGCTCAGAAAATGAGATTGCTGATCTCATAAAATCTATTAAAACTTCAACGGCCCCCGGCCCAGATGGCTTTTCAGCTATCTATTATAAAAAGTATGCTCCCCTGCTTGTACCCAGTCTTACTAGACTCTTTAACTATGTCCTTCAGGGAGGGCACTTCCCAGAAGAGATGCTACTAGCGAACTTATCCTTGATTCCCAAACCCCAAAAAGACCATTCCCTTCCCCAAAATTATCGCCCGATTTCTGTTCTTAATAATGACCTTAAACTATTCGGCAGACTACTCGCTAACCGACTATCCTCAGTAATCACATCTCTCATCCATGTAGATCAGACAGGCTTTATCCCAGGAAGACAAATTGTCGACAACATCAGATTAGTCACTTATGTTATACAAGATGCTAACCTTCGCTCCCACCCACTATGCTTACTTAGTCTGGATATCCACAAAGCTTTCGACAGTGTTAACTGGTCTTACCTTAACCACCTTCTCCCTAAATTTGGCATATCACCAAAATTCATCCATGGCTTTAACGCCCTTTATCATCTCCCCAAAACCAGAATCAAAATACCTGGCAATAATTCGGACTTCTTCCCCCTTAGCAGAGGCACCAGACAGGGCTGCCCCCTTTCTCCCCTCCTCTTTGCCCTAGCCATTGAGCCACTGGCTCATGCTATCAGGTCCAATCCAGATATCCATGGTTACCTTAAAAACTCCCACCAATATAAACTAAGCTTATATGCAGACGATGCCCTTGTATTTTTAACAAATCCACACACTTCTATCCCTAACCTCCTCAACGTTCTCCACAAATTTCACGAACTTTCGGGCCTATCTATCAGTACTAACAAATGTTCCATTCTCCCCATCAACTGTCCCCCTGATCTAACCGCCCTAATGAAACAAAACTTCAACTTTATATGGTCCCCCTTATCTTTTAAATACCTTGGGGTCAATATCACAGCCACACACAACCAACTCTATAAATCCAACTATCTCCCCTTGTTTTCCCAGATTAGTGCTTTGCTCAAAGTCTGGTCCTCTTATCACATCTCTTATTTAGGTAGGATATGTGCATTTAAGATGACGATTCTCCCTAAGCTTCTTTATTTCTTTAGGGCATTGCCAATTAATATCCCCAAAACACGCTTAGAAGCGCTGCAAAGAGAAATCAACAAATTTATATGGAATGATAAAAAGCCTAGAAGCAGTTATTCCCTCATGCACAGATCTCAGACTAGAGGTGGCCTTGGCCTTCCAAATTTATGGCACTATTATTTAGCAGCTAGACTGGTGCAACTGGCCCAATGGTTCTCCCCTGTTGTAAATATCCCTTGGCTCCGTTTTGAATCATCCTCTATACAGCCTCTCAACCTCAAAGGGATTCTGTGGGCCAATGTGGTACCTTACCATACCCTCTCCAGGAAAAACACAATAGTTGCTCAGATGGTGCAGTTCTGGAGAAAGATTAAAGACAAACATCTCCTCTCTTCCCCCACCCCTCCCCTTGCATCATACATAGGCGACCCCAGATTTTCTACCTCCTCCCCAGACTTGTCCCTATTCAATGGGTGGACTACTAGGGGACTCACCACCCTCAAATCACTCACCTCCAACTCATCTTTTCTCCCCTTCTCTGCACTGATGGCCAGACACGGTTTTTCTCCCTCCGACCTACCTCAATACACCCAAATCCATGACTTTTACGCAAGACACTTCTCTACACGCATTTCCCCCCCTACCACCTTATTTGAACATGTCTGCCTATCTAACCCCAGAGACAAAGGCCTAATATCCAGCTTTTACAACTATCTCAACTCCCTACATCAACCAGAAAAATCAGGCCCCATGGAACGCTGGGAAATTGAACTTAACTGCTCCTTCCAGGAGGACCAGTGGTTGGTTATGATTGACAACCTTAGAAAGAGTAACCGTGCTGCTGCCTTCAGGGAGACTCCCTTAAAGATCTTTACCAGGTGGTACATGACCCCGGCTAAACTTCACTCCTTCTACCCCAATGTCTCCCCTAACTGTTTTAGAGGCTGCCAGGAGATTGGTAACTACTTCCACATTTTCTGGGATTGTGGAAAGCTGCAACCCATTTGGCTGGCGGTTATTGATAGACTTGAGATCTCCCTCAAGAAAAAAATCACCCTTACTACTCATATATGCCTATTATTCGCCACAGTCACTGATGTCCCACCCCCTTGTAATAGACTGATCTACTCCCTTATCAGTGCCGTACAATGGATGGTTGCATGCAACTGGAAATCACAGACCCTCCCATGGCCCCAGGTTATATCTAGAATGGAATCCATCAAACTCTCTGAAAGAATCCACCACACTTTATTTGACAGCATGCATATCTTCTCTAATAAGTGGCTCTACTGGTCTATGCCCTCCTTATAATCTTTAAGCATTTCATTCCCACACTTCAAAATTAACATGGGTCATTTGGCCCTCTCTCATTGTTTTACTAGTACAGAGCATAATATCTTATTCCACCTTGTAGTGTATGTTTACATTTCTATATGCCTATATTTTACTGTGCACAGGTATTTGTCACTCCCCCCCTGTATGATTTTTATACCTTACCCACCCGATCATTGTCTCCCTCTTGGTATTCCCCAAATTCTGCTTCTTCTACTCACTGCACTGTATGGTATTGTATTATTACTTGTCTTCCAAATAAAACCTTTTTGAAAACAGGAAAACTATTAGCCTCAGCATCCGATCAGCACTTGCATCCAATGACTGCGAGCACTTACCAATGTGTTCTGGCATGTGTCAGAACATAATAGCACAGCAGGGGAGATTTATGTACTAACATTGCATAGTTAGTACAGTAACCTCCGTTTTTTTCTATCCACTGATCTTAGATCTTGCATGGCCCTGGTCATCTTGAAGCAAACCTTTGTATTGTCCAATTAAGGCAAGGCAGCAGGCTTTTTTACTCCTCCATTCCTACCTATTCCTACTCTCCTGCTACGTCATTTAGTGCCAGAAGCATTCTCGGTATGAATGATCATGTAACTAACTCCATGTGACCATGCAGGGCCAGTCAGGGAGTTAATTGCAGGGCCAGTCAGGGAGTTAATATTCCTCTTTAATTTTAAACTCCAGAAACTAGTAGGCTACACAGGACTTTCATTTTCTCTCAGTGGCTAAACATAGTGACATGAGAGCCAATATGAAGGTAGGTACACAACTAAAGCGCCCAGAGGCGATTTAGTTCGCATGTGCCGCGCTATATAAGTTCTTCATTCATTCATTCATTCATTCATATTGCTGAGGAAGTTAAAGCATGGGCTCACTTTAGACCTGACAATAACTTCTCCTAGCAGCGTCATATGTGTCCTAATCTTTGCAAGCACCATTCCTGAAGAGCAAAGAGAAGCAAAGACTAAGCACTGGTGAATCCAGAGCATTCAAATCATACTAATCATACTAAAATCATACTTAAAGCTTCCTATTTGGAACATGAGTGAATAGGGCTTTAATCTACCAAACCCTAAGGCTGGGTTCACACTATTGCAAATTGAATGTGGTTTTCTCGCATTCCAATTAGCATAGAAGGATATTGTAACCAACTCTCTATGGAGCCGGTTTACACATCTCCAGAGTGGCTCCGGTGCGAATTGCACAGAAGTCCTGTGCGTCTTTTGGTCTGTTTAAGTTCCAAATTCAGCCAAAAATTGGGGCTGAAATCGGACCTGAACCGGTGAATGGAGATGCAACGGGACCCTGCTGTGAGGCACTCGGTGCTCTAGCGTGAACCCAGCCTAATGGTTCATGGTCTTACCAAGAGGCAGTTGTTAATACAGTTCCATTCTTGGGAGAAATAGTTATGAACATGTGTTAACAAGAAAACAAAAATAATAATGACATTAAACTGTGAAAACAGTTTGGAAAATTTAAATATTATAAATATGCAAATTATTTCACTTAGTATATCATTGAAAACATACTCATGTGCAAAAACAAGTTAACATGCTTATTTTTATTTGGCTTCTCTGTAGTTTTGCTTAAAGTGGTGGTAAAACAAAATGGGTCGAGTTATCTCAGCAGGACAGTTTCTACAAGTTAATATCTGAAAGCCCAGGCTTGAGAAATGTTAAATGCTTGTGGTGTTTTATAACCAAATGTAACATGTATTCTCGATTGAAAGTTGTATTCTCTAGCTTTTGAATAATCTTAATTTTCAGCCTTACATTTGGAAGGTAGCAATTAAGTGGCATTGCATACTAATTTCTTATCACTTTTACATTTTGTCTCTCAGTGTGTAGCCAATGTTATGCTTGGCAAAAACAGCCCTGGGATATTTTAGTAGGTCACGCTACTTATTTATATGGAATACAAAATCTGCTTTTTGGCTTAATAGTTTTAAGATGGACTTAGTGCAATAAATTGTGAAATTATGTAAATGTATAAAGTTAATTAAATTTGTTGTATAATTTTACATTCTGCACAGCAATTACTATTGGAAATATGGATTACAAGACAGAAACACTCCATCTTATTTCCAAAATCTTGCTAATGCTTCCATCACTGTTTGTATTTGATGTTCAGCTAAGCAGCCACAGAAATCACATCCGGGGATATCTTGATATTTAGCAAACTGCCTTCTTGGGATTACCTGACCTTTCCTATAAATCAGAGTCAAAGTTTGCAGCTGGGCACTTTTTTTGGGCAATACAAGCGGCCAAAACATGAGCCAAAGCAATCCTGTAAAATTGTAGTTTTCCCTGTGAAAAAATACACTGATTCTTCAACAAAGCAAACTGATTGGATACGTCGAATGAAAATCTTTCCTAGGAGAGATATGAACTGCCATACCTCCTTCTGAAAATCCTAATTATCTGGTTGTGATTTTGAATCTTTAGCTTCAATTTTGTGACTAGGAAAAAAAAAAAAAAAAACTTTACTTCACTTTATTTTTCACTTTATTTTTACCTAGTAATCCTACCTGTACCATGGACTCAGAGGCTAGACTTCAAATATGTGTGCTCTTGTGCAGTGTCATTAAATGTGGGTGGTGGGATTAGTAGTTTACACAAGAAAGAAATATTGTTTTGGTTTCCAGTACGTCTCACTGCAAGTGACAAGGTTTTGCATTTCTTGCAGGATCAAGATATTTTTTCTACTTGCTAAAAAAATGTTCTTAGCCTTAGAAATTATAACTAACGCAGCCACCACATTTAAGGAATGGTAAGTTGCAATAATAAATAATATTAAGTAATATTGTAATATTTAAGCCAAAGGGTCAGCAATGGAAGCCTCCATGAATGATTGCCTTCATCTTTATTATGCTGTTCAATTAGTTTTATTCATTTATATTATGTATAGTAAAGGATAAATCATCATGTAATTTACACAATATGTACATTGCCTGGGAAAAGTTATAGTCACTGCAGCCCAACTGATGGTAGCATTTGAGTCACCAGTGAGTTTATAATGTTTATAATGACCGTAGCAGTAATGCCGAATGCTAAATGCTGAATACGCCTCAAATTTTATATGCTGTCCTTTAACCACTTCCCGCCTGCTGTATGCAAAATGACACCGGGAAGTGGTTCTGTTCTCCTGACTGGGTGTCATATGACGTCCAGCAGGATAACATGTTGGCACGTGCCCGTGGGGGCGCGCAGCACGGCAATCGTGAGTGCGGTTTGTCAGTCTGACACACATTACAGTGCCAATCAGTGCCCAGCAGTAACACTTGTCAGTAACCTATCAGTACCTCATCATCAGTGCTGCCCATCAGTGCCACCTGTCAGTGCCAATCAGTGCCACTTATCAGTGCCAATCAGTGCTGCCTGTCAGTGACCATCACAGCTGACTGTCAGTGCCCATCACAGCTGCCGTTCAGTGCCCATCAGTGCCGCCTGTCAGTGCCCATCAGTTTCACCTATCAGTGCCCATCAGTGCTGCCTATAAGTGCCCATCAGTGCTGCACATCAGTGCTGCCTATTGGTGCCCATCAGTGCTGCATATCAGTGCTGCCTATCAGTGTCAATAAATTCTACATATCAGTGCATACTCATCAGTGCCCATCAGTGCCACCTTATTAGTGCCAACTCATCAGTGCCCATCAGTGCCGCCTCATCAGTGCCCGTCAGTGAAGAGGGAAACAAAATGTTATAAAAGATTCCCCCTGATGAAGATACGATTACCCTGTATAGAACACGTGTAGGGGAGGGGCCAGGACAACACGACAGGCAGTCTACCTGCTTTGGAGGAAGCATACACCATTCCAAAACCAGCCGCTGTAATATTTCATGCCATACACAGAGTGGTGCACTGATGCACCTGGTACATGTGAGTACCCCATTGGGGGGGTTGTTCTTATTTGTTTAATAAAAAGTTTAAAGCAATATCACACTATCGAGGCTTTTTATTCCCCATTATTCCTGAGATACTGCGTGGGAAGCCCAAGATCCTGTTACCATTATAGAACCCATGGGTGGTTCACAAGCGTGTATTGGCTGAGCTTAATTGCTAAGTCACACGCTCCAAGGTGAGCATTTAATACTTAGGGGGTCACTGGAATGAGAGCACCAATGCATGATCTGCAACACCTGTCAATCATTTTCAGTTGCATGGATGTATAAGCATGTCAGCAGTGCTATTACTGGATACCACGCATATGCACTTTTTTCAACAGGATTGTCACAGCATTGTTTAATAAAAAAGATTTGTTTTTGCACAATAGCATTTTTTGCTATTTAAAGTGGGACTAATGTTGTTCCCTATACCACCGGACACTTATATTTGTGTTACAAAGCACTTGGATGCACATGAGCACTTTATTATTAATGTTTTAATTGACATGTTTTTATTTTGGTCATATCACATCTATGTCACACATATGTCACTTACGTCACATTAACACTAAATGTGTTTGTTTTAATCTTCAGCACGCATTTATTGTGTGATATTCTAAAGCGCATTGTATAATTTACTATTTTTGTCTATGTGCACGAGCTTATGAGACGTGTGTAACGCTTGCAGCTGGTTAGTGATATCTATTAGGCTTTAGGTTGATTGAGGCTTGAAGGAATTCTATTACTTTCAGGATTTATATAGCATCAACAGTTTGCAAATGGCTTTACAATGTTAGGGCAGACAGTACAATTACAATACAATTCAATACAGGAGAAATCAGAGGGCCCTGATCATTAAAGCTAACAATCTAGCAGGGAGGGTCAAGTGATACGAAAGGGTAATAAATATGGGGGATTATCTAATGAAGAAAATTAAAATACAGTTGTTACGTGGAGGCAGAATAGGCTTCTCTTAAGAGAAAAGGATTCAGGGATCGCCTAAAAGTGGATAGATTTGGAGATAGTCTGACAGATTAGGGTAGGGAATTCCAGAGGATGGGAGAGGCTCAGGAGAAGTCCTGGAGGTGAGTATGGGAGGAAGTGGTGTGAGCAGGAGGTCTTGGGATGAACAAAGAGGACGATTAGGTTGGTATTTTGAGACTAGGCTTGTGATGTAGCTGGGGGCAGAGTTGTGGATGGCTTTGTAAGTTATTGTCAGCATTTTGAATTTAGTTTGTTGTGTGAGTTGCAGCCAATGGAGGGATTGATAGAGAGGGGTAGCAGACACTAAGCGATTTGTAAGGAAAATTAGTCTGGCAGCAGCATCCATGATGGACTGAAGGGGGATAGCCTATTTTAAGGTAAGCCAATGAGGAGGGTGTTGCAGTAGTTTTAGAGATTCGCCAGGTCAGCCAAAGTAAGCGTAGAGACCATATAAGCTTGCCATCTGTAGTAGAAATGTGTTTTGGCAGTAGCGTGCGAGAAGTTCATATTAAATCTGTCCTTAAAAAGTAGAAGAAGGAAGTCTCTTTTGACCTGTGACATTTTTGGGGGAACGTTGGATATCAAAGACCAGTCTTTATAAGGAGGGGTGGCATTGGGGGACCAAGGCAGCAACTGAGGGTCCCAGTCGCTGAAGATGAGGAACAAGGGGTCTTTGGGTAGTTTCAGCAGGGTCACTTCAAAGATGTAAGAAAGGACTTGATCACAGGAAATGGATATGTAGGGGTATGACCAGAAGAAGATTATTCTTAATGAGGTGGTCACTCAGTTGGTTGTAGACCAGGCATTCAAGGAGTTTAGAGGAAAGGGGGAGCAAGGAGGTAGGGCATAGATTATTAAGATTGGTAGGGTCCAAGGACGGCTTTTTAAGTATGGGGATGACCAGTGCATGTTTTAGAGCATTGGGGAAGATGCTAGAATTTGAGAGGGAATAGGGTCGAGGGGACAGGTGGTTAGGTGGGCGTTGAAAATAAGTTTAGCAACTCCGTCTATAGAAGCAGGTCAAAATAAATTCTGACCCGAACGGCAAACCCTATTAAAGTCTATGGGACTGGAATTGGTAAGGACTGCGGGAGCCCTACACGATTTGTTTTCACTTTTTAAATGTTGGGAATGTTTTTTTTTATTCAGCTGTCAGCAGGCAAGCCCATTGATGGCTGATGACTCATCAGTTGTTAAGGACACCATGGCCAGCTTCGTGGGCCGTTCCTTAACAACCAGCTATTCACTGTGCCCTAATTGGGCAAAGCTTTTCCCAATCAGGGCTTAAAATGCACTCTGCAGCACGCAATGCATTATAATGCTCTCGGCGGGGCGAATACCCACCTTAACAACCTGCAAAGTTGGGTGTTCGCTGAATGGATGAACAGACGATGTTCGGGCCAAACTTTTGCTCAGCCTGAACCGTTCGCCCAAGTCTGCACGAAACCTATGGCCTATTCTGAAAACTGCTGATAGGGGGAGGACTTGATTAGCATTATTAAAGTGTGCGGAAAGAACTGCTCTTGTTCATTATAGCAAAAGCAAAACATACTGTATATCTATTTCATCCTTATATGCTGCCATAAAAGAAGAAAGAGAAACTCTTATATGTTCCTATAGGAATAGGTCTTTAGACACATTTGGGTTGATTTACTAAGACTGGAGAGTGCAAAATCTGGTGCAGTTCTTCACAGAAACCAATCAGCTTTCAGTTTTTTTTGTCAAAGCTTAGTTGAACAAGCTGAAGTTAGAAGCTGAGTGGCTCCCATGCACAGCTGCAAAAGATTTTGCACTCCCCAGTTTTAGTGAACCAACCCCATTGATCATATTTGCTCAATACATTTTATTAAGGTCACTGACACAGTTCTCCCTACCAACATTTCAACCTTCAGAATCTTTCAGTAATCAGAAAGATGAAAGATGATATGGTATACTGCATTGTGCTTCATTATGAAACTGAATGCCTCACTGAAATGGAAATTGTAATCAATATGTTTAATTGAATCATATTGTCTCTGTACATTATCATATTTTTTATTCTTTAAGCCTTTAGGCATCTCTTTAATGATCATATTGCGTATACCAGTCATTAAAAATTCATGTCACATTCTCAAAAAATGTTATTGACACTGTGTTGTGACTACATTTGTAAATCACAATGCTAAACATCTTCTCATAATATCTATGGAATTTTTTTCTCATTAACTCCAAAAGTGATGTTCATATGTTTATTCATAATTTTCATTTCCATGTGTTTAACCTTGCACTAAGGAAAGAAAGTTATTGGAATGAATGCAAAATATGGGGCTAAACCTCATCTCTCTAAACATGAAGGTCGGTGCATATTGCTTTATCCCTGACTATGTAGGTCAATCATTTTGTTCTAGAGGCACACATTTTATTTTTCTTATGAATGAAAAGGAATATGAAATTACCGTTAATGTAAAACACTTTTAATCTGGTAGATTCAGCAAAGTGTCAGATTTAGCAGCACGAATATATTTTTCCTCTTGCTCTTATCAAGGGCATTTTAAAAACAGTAATTTATAATTCATAGGTTAGATCTGCTATGAATTCTGCAGGCTTGTGATATCAAAGATACAAGAAGATGAATTATGCCATGTTATTTCACTGCACTCGTCAAAACATCAGCTGGCCCACCTAGAAGAACATGTTATGCCTGAAAAAAAGATATTTTTATAACAAAAAAAAACTGAATGTTTATAATAAATATCAATGTACATGACGATAAAAATATACTTATGTAAAATTGGGTCAGTTCATCTTTTCAAACCAACATAAAAAAGATGGAGACACTGCTTAACATTAATTATGTGACCATTTAGGAATTTTAAAAAGAACTCTATAACCCGTACAAGATTAACTATTTCACTGTATGATTTATTTTATGTAAGTATAGGTATTCTTTTTCTGCTTTTGGTGAAGTATTTCAGGGGGTAGAGTGTTTTTAGGGGGTCAATGACCTGATGTCCGTAAAAGCTCAAAGTCATCAATTGAAGTAAATTCCATATTCTGGCATATAGAACCCAATAGGCGAGCCAGGTCAAACATGCTGTATAATTCAATCCCCTAGTGCAGGTGTCTCCAAAATGTTCAAACAAAGAGCCAGTTTATTGTCCTTGAGACTTTACGAGGGCCAGATTGTGGCTAGCGGGGGCAGAAAATGTCCCGGGCCCAGCATCAGTGAGAATAAATATGGCCTCAGGGCTGGTGGTCAGTAGGAGGAGTAGGACCCCTATCGGTAGGAGGAATAGTATCCCATCATTGATATCAGTAGAAGAAATAGTGCCCCCTTGTAGGTGTCAGTGGGAGGAATAGTTTCTCATATCCCCAAGGGCCGGATAAAGGCTAGCAAAGGGCCACATCTGGCCCTCGGGCCGCATTTTGGAGACCCCTGCCCTAGTGCATTGTTAATGGAATAATTCATTTGTATAGATGAAATCTAAAGGTTATCAGATCAGGAGTTGTCAGCACTGGCATCTCAGTGTTGTGTCATTTAGTTCAGAACTTCATTATTTTGACTCTGTTAACTCCAGTGGAAAATAAGGTTGTTGCAAGAGAAATCCATTTGAAGCCAAACATGCATTGCCACGCATGCGTGGGCACGCTAGCCTGTGCGCGAAAGGAAATATGCATAGGCGCATGTGAGAAAGTATGTGCACTGGCACAATACTGCCTATTTAACCACTTGACGACCGATGCACGCTGATATACGTCGGTAGAATGCCAGCGGTGGGCAAATGGACATACCTGTATGTCCCCTTTAAGGAGCCATGCGGCGGACCACGATCGTGTCACGGAGAGTCCTGTTCTGCCTAATGACAGGACAGTGATCTACTGCTCCCATCGGGAGCAGTGATCACTGTCCTGTCACTTGTAGCCCAGCCCCCCCACAGTTAGAATCACTCCCTAGGACACAGTTAACACCCTCATCACCCCTAGTGTTTAACCCCTTCCCTTTCAGTGTCATTTACACAGTAATCAGTGAATTTTTATAGCACTGATCGATGTATAAATGACAATGGTCCCAAAATAGCATCAAACGTGTCCGATGTTTCCTCCATAATGTCGCAGTCACGATAAAGATCGCAGATCACCGACATAACTAATAGAAAAATGAATAAAAAAATTCCATAAATCTATCCCCTATTTCGTAGATGCTATAAGTTTTGCGCAAACCATTCAATATACGCTTATTGCGATGTTTATTACTAACAATATGTAGAAGAATACATTTCGGCCTAAACTGAGAAAAAAATCGGCTTTTCTTTAAAAAAAAAATGGGATATTTATTATAGCAAAAAGTACAAAATATTGTGTTTTTTTTTCAAAATTGTCGCAGTTTTTTTGTTTATAGTGAAAAAAAAATTGTAGAAATTATAAAATACCAACAAAAGAAAGCCCTATTAGTGGGAAAAAAAGGACTTCAATTCTGTTTGGGTACAGTGTTGCACGACCATGCAATTGTCAGTTAAAGCAACGCAATGCCGAATCGCAAAAAATGGCCTGGTCATTCAGCAGCCAATTCTTCCGGGGCTGAAGGGATTAAACTGAACAATGACATGAACACATTGGTGAGTGGTCTTTCAGTTTGTTCCTGTTTACCTGTACCTTTTACCTGTATTATTTCCTGCCTACCTGTGTTTGACCCGGCTTGACCTCAACCCTTCTCTATTCCTGCCTGCCTACCCGTGACCATGGCTAGTGATTTGACTCTGCTCCTGTCTCATGCTCTTGTACCACGCTGACCGACTGTGTACCGACTCTGGCCCGATGAATGGGTCCTGCGTGGCTCCGGAACGTCGCTTTTATTTTTGATACAATTTTGGAGATCCTGGTGTGCTGGTGACACTTGCAGTCGATTCCAGCCTTTGGTCATTTCAGCACCCAATCTAAGATACAGCCGTTTGTGCAGGAACGTGTGCATTGGGAGTATTACATTGACTGATCCTGCTCTAGTCTCACGTTCCTGTACCTGCATTGCCCGGCTGTTGATGACCCCTTGGCTTGTGTTCTGGTTACGCACCTGCCTACTGATCAAGCATCACAGAGTCCCAGTTCCAGGTACCTGTCTGGTGATCCAGAGCCTTCGGTTTCCTATCAACCTCAGCTGGTGCCACCTTCTATACCGGGCCTCATGCCACTCTGTGTCCTACACTCCTTGTCATCTCTACCAGGGGTGTTAGACAAATGGTGCAAAAGAAGCCTCCTCTACAGCTCGATTTCCACCAGGTACGTGACAGTTGTAATGGAGAAGATGGGGGTTAAATCAGCATTAAGGTTTATGTTTATAGGTTAGGTATGTTTAGTATTAGGGTCAGAGGTTACAGAGCTTAGTTTAATTATTATGGTTAGGGTTTAGCTGATTAAAGAGTAACTCCACTTTTGTTGAGAAAAAACACTCCCCTCTGGATGATCTATGGATTTTATCAAACTTTGTTCCAGATTCCAACTTTTGTTATTCTGAAGAAATACCGGTGTGTTTGTCTGTGTCCATGTCGTGAGTGAATCTAATGGGAGTAGTTTCATAATTGTTCACCAGCTGCTGCAGGTCTCTAATTAGGAAAATTGCTGGGTCTGCATGCCCTTGGACATGATTTCCTATTGGAAGTATCTCACTAAAAATGATATTTTTTGTTGCAGGGGATGCCTGATGTCTGACTTGCATTTTAGTGCAGGCTTCTGGGAAAATCAGTGAGCCTATCACACAAGCAGGAAATTATGTTTCTGGGGAGCGTTCTGTGTACAGAACACCTCCAGGTAACCATATTGCATTGCATTTTACAGAAAATTACAGTGCTGCAGATTGAAAAGGAAAGGTAATTTTTTATAACATTTAATTACTATATGACTTGAGTTGCAATTGCATACACTATATTGTTATTATTTTTTATTCAAAGTTTTTTTTCCCATGAAAGTGAAGTTGCCCTTTAAATATTTTACCTTGCGGCTTTTATTAAATAATGCCTGATGATCCTGCCATTGGGAGCCTTGTTCAGGAACTTATTGCAGGACAACCCTCTGTCTCTCAGTTTTGCCTCTGCATTGTCAGGGTGACATAAGTGTCTGATGGAGACTACAACTGACTGTTTCAACACACAATATGAAGATATGGCCCTCTGTTCTGACCATTGGGAACCTACCTCAAGCAATATATATATATATATATATATATATATATATATATATATATATATATATATATATATATATATATATATATATGTATGTATATAAGTATGTATATAAGTAAGTATGTATATAAGTATGTATGTATGTATATATGTATGTATATAAGTATGTATATATATATATATATATATATATATATATATATGTATATATCTATATATATATATATATATATATATATATATATATATATATATATATATATATATATATATATATATATATATATATATTATTAGCAGACACAAACATAACATAACTTACACAATTTCTGCTAAATCTAAAAGATACAACTGCATTGAGTTAATAAATAAAGTCCTGTGTGTAAATGAGGTCTTGGGGCTTAGTCATATGGCCTGTACATTGTAATTCAGTGTTTTTTTTATGTGGCTGGAGCTGTGTGCAGGTAGCCTGTGTTAACCTAAGGGGACATGCAGCTGTACAAACACAGCCACAGGCCCTAATTTGACAAGCATGTGGATGCAGATGTATGGCCCCAAATAGAGAATGTGCATTCTGGGCCACTCACCAGTGTTTAGGCATACTACAGGAGATGATCAGAGACTGCAGCTATACTACAGGAGATGATCAGAGTCTTAAGCTATACTAAAAGAGATGATCAGAGACTGCAGATATACTACAGGAGATGGTCAGAGTCTGCAGCTATACTACAGGAGATGATCAGAGACTGCAGATATACTACAGGAAATGGTCAGAGACTGCAGCTATACAACAGGAGATGGTCAGAGACTGCAGACATGCTATAGGAGATGGTAAGAGACTGCAGACATGATACAGGAGATGATCAGAGACTGCAGATATACTACAAGTGATGGTCAGAGACTGCAGACATACTACAGGAGATGGTCAGAGACTGCAGACATACTATAGGAGATGGTTAGAGACTGCAGACATACTACAGGAGATGATCAGAAACTGCAGATATACTACAAGAGATGGTCAGAGATTGCAGACATGATACAAGAGATGATCAGACTGCAAATATACTACAGGAGATGGTCAGAGACTGCAGACATGCTACATGATACAGTCAGAGACTGCAGACATACTACAGGAAATATTTAAGTGGATCTAGCCCAAAAAATGCATAAAACACAGGGCGACTAACTACTGTGAATGCAACTATTAAAGTGTAACAACGTCCCGACTAATTTCCATTTCCATACTACAGGAAATAGTCAGAGACTGCAGACATGCTACAGGAGATGATCATAGACTGCAGATATAATACAGGAGAGGGTCAGAGACTGCAGGCAGGCTACAGGAGATGATCAGAGACTGCAGATATACTACAGGAGATGATCAGAGACTGCAGGCATACTACAGGAGATTATCAGAGACTGCAGGCATACTACAGGAGATGATCAGAGACTGCAGACATACTACAGGAGATGAGCAGAGACTGCAGATATACTACAGGAGATGATCAGAGACTGTGGACATAGTACAAGCAGTCATAGCAGTGACCAGTGTTCTTCCAGTGTGGTAAAACATTGATCACTGCGCTATGTGTAAACAGGGGTTTACAAGATATAACAAAGTGCCAAATAAAAACAAAAACACTTTACTAACAGTCAATTGCTCAAGCACAGGAGGACAATAAATGGATAATAGGTCTGTGAAGCTCCTATCCTCACCTGTCTAATTCCAGCAAAGATAACATAAGGACTCTAAAGAAACAGCTGAAGTTTATTACTAACAGCATGTCACTTACTCATCTCTAATGCTGGCTGCAGCATCTTCCAGAAGTGGGAGAAACATGCAGGGCACTGCTTTGCAATTGCTACCGCCCGTCTGCTGAACCCCTTACTGTCTGGGCCCCCTACAGGAGGACCGGTGGTCTACCCCTATCAGTGGCCCTGCCTGCAGTCATTGTTGGTGGAGTGCATGTAGATAGAAAATGGCAGCAAGAGAGGCTACCGTAAATCATAACACTTGAATACAACAAAAGATGAATGAAGGCAACAAGTATTTTTCTTTAAAAAAACACAACTGTATTATACACAGTGCTTTATTAAACTCAGTTTAGGTTTACATCTGTTTTATGGTTTCTGTATGTATTAAAGTAGTTGCACAGAGCAGCCCTGAACATCCACTTCTTGGGTCCCCCACCGGAGCTTCCTGCTCCTCCCCTCGGCAGAGTCCCTCATAGAAAGCTGCTTTCTATAGGGGAGATTGTGCAGGCTCGCTCCTGAGCCTTGCTGTCTGTGTATATTGACACAGATAGAGGGATTCGCCCCCCCCCCGACTCTTAACTGGCCAATGACTCCTGCTCCTGCCAATGGCCCAAAGACAGTGAGACCAGAAAGTGATAGGAAAGAAGTGCTGCAGATGGACACAACACTGGATTGAATGAGGGCTCAAGTAAATAACTATGGTAAAGACTAAATAATAACCATGCCTGTAAATGTAGATTATAATTACCTTTCCTGCTTTCCCGGGGACATGCAGTCAGGGGAGGCAGGTGACTGCCATGAACATAAAAGCTTTGAGGGTCATAGCTCAGCAACCTGGAATCACAGAACCCCACCACTGGTCGAAAATTGGGGCTCCTAGGACCTAAGATTCTGGAGATACAGGGCTCTTTGTGCAGCCTGTCAGAAGCTACATACAGAGCGGCCAGTATAAATACAAGCTGGCACACTCTGCAGCAGACTGAGAGGGTGAGCTCACAGTGCCTCTCACTTCTTGTCAGAGGCACTGAGCTCAATAGACAGCTTGGACCCTTGAAACAATTTTGAAGTACCATTGGCCCCAGCTGTCCAATTAAAATGCTGCAGTGGAGGCAGGCCTCTGACTGCAGTGTCATAGAAGGGGCCAAAATCCCATATTTTTTTCACACTGTTAGGAGGGAGAATGAGAATCTGCTGCTGCTGAAAAGGTACTGTTTTAATCAAGTTAAATCACATATATTTACACTGCATGTTATAAGTAGGGATGAGGCTTGTGTTCGACTTGAACGTATGTTCGACTCGAACATCGTCTGTTCGTACGTTCGACGAAATTCGAACAAAATGGGTCGTTCGCGCCAAATTCGAGTGACATGTAACGGACCATAATTCACTGCGGCATTGCGCGCTGATGATTGGTCAAGCATGCACTATGACCCTGCATGCTTGGCCAATCACAGCACGCAAAAAACTGAGAGCCATAATTGGCCAAAGCCAGGGTGGCTTTGGCCAATTATGGCTCAGGGGGTTTAGTACACACCCCACACTATATAAGGTCGCCTGCAAGTCAGCCGCGTGTAGTGTGTTGCGGCGTTGTTAAAGAACAGATCAGACAGTCAGTCAGTTAGAGAGAGAGAGAGAGAGAGACACTGTTATGTACTGGAACGTACCTTGTAGCAAGAGCCTAGTGTGCAGGAAGAGGCCTCTCTTACAGCCCCGTCTCTGGAGCTGCTGGAGTTGGGACAGCAAGCTCGGGAGAGCGGCGAGGTAGGAGTGCCTGGTGATGATAGCAGCTCGGCACGGTTGGTGGTCCTTCGGGACGGTGGTTGCAGGAGACAGCGTCTCTGGAGCTGGCACAGGCACTGGATAGCAGGAGCTGGCGAAGCAAACCGGGTTAGCAGATAATCAGGTGGGTTAAGCAAGCATAGTCAGATTCAGGCACAGGGTCTGGTAACGGTGGGCAGGAGAGCAGAGCGGAGTCAGAGCAAGCCAGGGGTCGGAGTGGAGAGGGTCGGATGGTCAGATGGAGCCGGGTCGATTTGAGGTAATAGGTTACAACAGGTCACAGATTTCACTGATACAACGCTGCAGATCAGACAGCAAAGTGTCACTGCAGCTGCTAGCTTTTTAAAGGCTGAGTGGCGCCAATCGCGCATTCACGAGCACGCGCGCGTTCCTGCCGTCGTGCACGTGCGCGTGTAGTAGGCGCATGCGCACGCACATTTGGCGCGCAGATGCGCGTAATTTGGCACATAACCGTGTGCATGTGGGGCGCGCCTGCGCACATGAACATGAATAGGTGACTGATGCTGATTCCGGCCATTAGTATGTGTGCGCATGCGTGCACGCCGGAGCCTATTGGCAGGTCCCTGACAGACACAGTGTCTTTTCTACCAGATAGATAGATAGAGCAGGCAAGCTAGTCAGTTTAGTTAAATTTACAGTGTGTAGAGGATATATATACATCCTAGGAGTTGTACATATATTTATACACTGTATAGCTTAGCTAGATCAGCTATTCCTATTTGGCAGGCAGTAGATTGTGCTTGCTGCAGTGCTCTAACGTGTTGTATTGCCTGTGTGCTGTTCATTTGCACCTAAACACAGTTGCTGTTACTGCAAGTGTGCTGTTCATTTGCACCTAAACGCAGTTGCTGTTACTGCAAGTGTGCTGTTCATTTGCACCTAAACGCAGTTGCTGTTACTGCAACTGTGCTGTTCATTTGCACCTAAACGCAGTTGCTGTTACTGCAAGTGTGATGTTCATTTGCACCTAAACCCAGTTGCTGTTACTGCAAGTGTGCTGTTCATTTGCACCTAAACGCAGTTGCTGTTACTGCAAACGTGCTGTTCATTTGCACCTAAACACAGTTGCTGTTACTGCAAGTGTGCTGTTCATTTGCACCTAAACACAGTTGCTGTTACTGCAAGTGTGCTGTTCATTTGCACCTAAACGCAGTTGCTGTTACTGCAAGTGTGCTGTTCATTTGCACCTAAACGCAGTTGCTGTTACTGCAACTGTGCTGTTCATTTGCACCTAAACGCAGTTGCTGTTACTGCAAGTGTGATGTTCATTTGCACCTAAACCCAGTTGCTGTTACTGCAAGTGTGCTGTTCATTTGCACCTAAACGCAGTTGCTGTTACTGCAAACGTGCTGTTCATTTGCACCTAAACACAGTTGCTGTTACTGCAAGTGTGCTGTTCATTTGCACCTAAACACAGTTGCTGTTACTGCAAGTGTGCTGTTCATTTGCACCTAAACGTAGTTGCTGTTACTGCAAGTCATTTCCGACAGCAGAACACCCCCTCCCCCCGCTTCTCAACTTTCTTTAACCACTTCAATACCGGGCTTTAAAACCCACCTCCTTCCCGGGCCTATTCTGGCACTTCTTTCCTACATGTACAAATCCTCATTCTTTTGCTAGAAAATTACTCAGAACCCCCAAACATTATATATGTTTTTTTAGCAGACACCCTAGGGAATAAAATGGCGGTCATTGCAACTTTTTATCTTGCACCGTATTTGCGCAATCATTTTTCAAACGGCTTTTTTTTTGCAAAAAAAATGGTTTCATAAATTAAAAAATAACAAAACATTAACGTTAGCCCAATTTTTTGGTAAAATATGAAAGATGATGTTACGCCGAGTAACTAGATACCTAACATGTCACGCTTTAAAATTGCGTACACTTATGAAATGGCGCCAAACTTCGTTACTTAAAAATCTCCATAGGCGACACTTTAAAATTTTTACAGGTTGCCAGTTTAGAGTTATGCCGCGTACACACCATCGTTTTCTGCGATGGAAAAATGCGACGCTTTATGTGCTTTAAAAAAACGTCATTTTTCAAACTTCAATTTGAACAACGACGTAGCATACACACCATCGCTTTTTCACAACGCTCTAGCACAGCGCAGTTCCGTCAATCACGCACGACGTCACTATAAAGGGTCGTTTCCATGCGGAAGACGGCCTCTTTTGCTGATATCGTGTTGCTGCGTGTTAGTAAAAGTTTGGTGAGATACGATTCGTGATTTTCAGTGACTGTGCTTTAAATTTCGTTTTCTTGTCTATAAGCTGAAAAACACCTTAACGAATGTGCTGATTCCATTCTGAACAGTCGTTTTACATGAATGAGCGCTGCCGTCTCCTAACTTGCTTCTGAGCATGCGCGGGCTTAAATCGACGTTTTTACGTACACACGGTCAATGTTTAGAACACAGAAAACGACGTCGGCCAAAAACGACACATAAAATTGAAGCATGCTTCAATTTTTTTCTGTCGTTTTTTAGAAGACATAAAACGACGTTTTTGCCCACACACGGTCAATTAAATTGACGTTTTTGAAAATGACGTTTTTTTCCATCGCAGAAAACGATGGTGTGTACGCGGCATTAGAGTTACAGAGGAGGTCTAGTGCTAGAATTGTTGCACACGCTCTAACGCACAACACCTCACATGTGTGGTTTGAACGACGTTTACATACGTGGGCGGGACTTACGTGTGCGTACGCTTCTGAGCGCGAGCTACCGGGGACAGGGGCATTTTAATTTTTTTAGTATTATTTTTTCTTTTTTATTTTACTTATTTCTTTATTTTTTACACTTTTTTTTACACTTTTTTTTTTTTCAATCGCTTTTATTCCTATTACAAGGAATGTAAACATCCCTTGTAATAGGAATGTGTGTGACAGGTCCTCTTTAAGGAGAGATGCGGGGTCAATAAGACCCCACATCTCTCCTGCAGGCTGTAAAAAAAATTCACAGATCTCATTCAAACTAGCCGCAATTGCGGTTTGTTTACTTACGGGGACCCGGGCGTGACGTCATCACATCGCGCCCGGGCCTCCGACGGTCATAGAGATGACTGGTGACCAGATGGTCACCAGTCTTCTCTATGGCAAACATCCGGCGGACGGCGATCATCTCTCCGGGCCCCCGGTGGGACGGGAGAGCCCGGAGAAGCACCGGATGGTGGCGGGAGGGGGGGGGATGTCCCCTCCCGCCGCCTGTAAGAACGATCTAGCAGCGGAACCGCCGCTATGATCGTTCTTACGGTGCGCAGGATCGCCGCCGCTAAAAAATTATATCTCAATGATGCCTCCGGGTGCAGGCATCATTGAGATACCCCCCCGCAAAGCCCATCACGTCATATGACGTCCACCCAGGATAACAGGTCCCCGTTTTGGACGTCATATGACGGCGTGCGGGTGTCAAGTGGTTAATGTGACATGTCACTGTCGTCAGCGCCCTCCGCTTCTCATTTTTAATGTGCCAGGTCATTTTGCTTAGGGCCCGGGTCAGGATCGGCACTGGGTCTTGTAATGACCTGGGGGAGTGGTGGCAGGGAAACTCATGCTATTTTTTTCAATGATTTTTATCCATATTGCAGGGACCAAACATTACATTAAAGCTGCAAGCAGTATTAAATTTATTTTTTCTTATAGTAATCTCATGTTGTGCAGGGACATTTCTAAACACGTGCCACTACTATAGACACCCAGCAGGTACGATATTTAAAGGAATTTTTCATTTTTTTTTCACTTTCAGCATCATTAAAATTGCTGCTCCAGAAAAAAAGACAGTTTTTAAAACTTTTTTTTCCATTGATACATGTTCCCTGGGGCAAGACCCGGGTTCTCAAAGACGTTTTCCAACAATAACTTGCATATTGGGCTTTAAAATTAGCACTTTTGAATTCAAACGTTCGAGTCCCATAGACTTCAATGGGGTTCTAAATGTTCGGTCCGTTCGAAAGTTCTGGTGCGAACCGAACGCGGGTATGTTCGGCTCATCCCTGGTTATATGATAATAATTTATTATTTATCTATTTACTGTGAAATTACTGGTTTGAAGTTATAACTTCAGTAATTTTTTCTGTTAAGCTTGAGTACAGATTTTGAAAATAAAGTAAATTACCTTAAAAACAATATATAATAATCGTTTGTATATTACCTACTTATGGTAATTAGCCCCTTGCCACCCAGGTTACATGTTTAAAGTAACAGAGGAGGACTCGTACTAGAACTATTGCTCTCGCTCTAACGTTCGCGGCGTATGTAACTTGTGTGTATCTGGCTCTGATACTAGCCAGTGATGAAGCATGGACACACTATAACAAAGCCATTGACCTCACCGCACGTCCTTGTGCTATCCGCAGCACCAAATACAACTTTTTCTCTCCCTGGTCCCCTATAGATCTCACTGGTTCCTCCTGCTGTCTTCCATGCATGTCATTACAAGAGAGAATAATGACTTGGTGGATATTTTATTTCTAATTTTTACTTTTTACTTTAGAGAAAAAAAGTGTGGTCTTCCTCCCACCTCTCCCATCCTCATTGCAGTGGGTGAATCAGCTTGCTTCCTTTGAATTGACTTTGTTATAGTGTGTCCATGCTTCATCAACAATTACAACACCAAAATTGTTTTCTGCATTGGTTTCAAACAGAGAAGAATTGTCCTGTGTAATGATCTGTGTGATCAGCATTTGCTCAGGTGACAGGAGGTTTGAGATCCAGCAGGCAGTAACCTTTGACTTTGCCAGATGTGCTTTTCAAATGCTTTTTTTTTATTTTGTCGAACATCTTACTAATCTGCCTGACTGTTGGCCTGGATTTATACGCCTATATGCACATTGTCATGCTTTGCTATGTATGTTATCAACAATTATGCCATATCATGTGCTGCCGTTGCCATCAATAGGCACTATAACATGTGTTGATGCACCATAAAACAGACAAATAATGTCAACACACCTCATAAATGTGAACTAATGCCATTTAATACAATTGCTAACCTGTCTACATGTGCGGACATCTTTTAAAAAGCAAACTTTAAAAGTTATATGTGTAAATGGCCCTCCTGTGCCACCGATCTCCGTTCCCTCCGACGTTACGACGCACGGGAGCGGAGAACGGCGCCAAATTAAAAAACATAAACAAACACTATACATACAGTATACTGTAATCGTATAGATTACAGTACTGTATGTAAAAAATACACACCCCCCTTGTCCCTAGTGGTCTGCCCAGTGCCCTACATGTACTTTTATATAATAAAAACGGTTCTTTCTCCCTGCAAACTGTAGATTGTCCATAGCAACCAAAAGTGTCTTTTTAAGTCAAAAATGGTTTAAGAGCAGCTAGAAAACAGCGATAATAAATTATAATCACTTGCAGAATTGAGCGATAGCGATTTGTGGGGATATTCGTCATAAAAAAATAAAAGTAATGACAGCGACAATTCTGCAACTGAGCAAATTTCAGTGATTTTGAGTTGATTACATTAAATTGAATAATTTTTATTATAATTATATTATTATTTGTTATAATTATTTATAATTATTTATTATATTATAATTTATAATTTTGTTTTTAAAAAAATGTCATAACCGGGATGCCTACAAGACTCTTGTTTGGTCAGATTTAAGTAAATTATTCCTAAAAATTACAGGCCTACAGTACAAATCACCAAATTTCCTTGCAAATAATGGTACCACTTTCAGCACCTTTTTTCTGAAAGAATCATACCGCCAGGGAGGTTAATAAGCCAATAAATATTTTCTTAACCTCCCTGGCGGTATGATTCTTTCCGAAAAAACATGCTGAAAGCGGTACCATTATTTGCAAGGAAATTTGGCGTTTTATATTGTAGGTCTGTAATTTTTAGAAATAACTCACTTAAATCTGACCAAACAAGATTCTAATAGGCATCCCGGGTATGACATTTTTTTAAAAACAAAATTATAAATTATAATATAATAAATAATTATAAATAATTATAACAAATAATAATATAATTATAATAAAAATTATTCAATAATGTAATCAAATTAAAATCACTGAAATTTGCTCAGTTGCAGAATTGTTGCTGTCATTATTTTTTTTTTTTTATGACGAATTTCCCCACAAATCGCTATCGCACAATTCTGCAAGTGATTATAATTTATTATCGCTGTTTTTTAGCTGATCTAAAACTATTTTTGACATAAAGGGACACTTTTGGTTGCTATGGACAATCTACAGTTTGCAGGGAGAAAAAAAGGTTTTTATTATATAAAATGACATGCAGGACACAGGACAGACCACTAGGGACAGGGGGGGGTGTGTTTTTTTTACATACAGTACTGTAATCTATAAGATTACAGTATACTGTATGTAATGTGTTTGTTTACTTTTTTGAATTTGGCGCCGTTCTCCGTCCCTGTGCGTCGTAACGTCACAAGGAGGCACTGTGTGAATCGAGCGAGGTCCCGCTCGCTCACACAGCGCGGTGGCATCGCTGGATCCAGGGACAAGGTAAGTAAAAAGTGCCTGTGGATCTAGCGAGGCAAGCCCGAGACTGACTCGGGGTTACCGATCGTAGCAGGAAAATCTAACCCCGAGTCAGTCTCGGGAACACCGCCAGGAAGGTTAAGGTCAGCCATCAGAAAACAATGTGAACTGCTGCAATTCAAATGTCCCGAATACTAGGCCAACAAAAAATGTGAAAAAAAATTTGAGTAGTAAGTAATAGTCAGTGAATGAAAAAACAGTCCAGCCGCTGGTGTCACCATTTGAAGAAGAAGAGGGAAAAAGAAGAAAAAGAAGAAAAAAAAGGGGGGAGGGGGGCAAGATGGATAGATCCCCCTCTACCACCCTCAACCCTTTAGTGTGGTTAAACATCAGTCCTCCCAAAAGTGCCCGTGCATAGTTACTTAGATCCTGGAGAAAAAAAAAGGGGGGGTCCTCGCCCTTCTCCCCCTATAAGCAACACGGAATTTAAAAATATCATGTGCAAGTGCCTTCACCAAAACACTCAGATTCACGTAGATGGGCACAAAATTGTGCGGGCGTAACGTATCTCATTCAAGTTTTTCAGGCAAGTGCTTTATTCACAAAGGACTTGCCTGTAAAGTTGCGGCGGCGTAGCCCCCTCCCCCTTTTTTTTTCTTCTTTTTCTTCTTTTTCCCTCTTCTTCTTCCCTCCTCTCCCTGGACCTACTCAGCTTCTGTCTCCCTGCCTCTCTTCTCACCTTTTCTTACTATGCCGCTGAATCCTTAAATCGGCTGATATAGACCAGGGGAATATATGCAGGGGTGTATTTGAAATAAGAAGAGTAGTTTTTATAGGAAGAGCTCTACCAACATTGCATGTATACTTTAATGCTTGGGGTATATTGAGACCATTTTTGTTGTGTTTTTAGTGTTGTATGTAGGTGTTTTTTAAGTATTTATGAATTGTAATGTTGAAAAAGGCTAATAAAGAAACAATTGAGAAAAAATTGCACGCACTTGTGGAATGGCGACAAACTACGGTACTTAGAAAATCTCCATAGGCGACGTTTACAATTTTTTAACTGTTACGTTTAATTACAGAGGAGGTCTTTTGCTAGAATTATTGCTCTCACTCTAACAAATCACATGTGATTTGAACACTGTTTACATTTGTGGGCGCGACTTACGTTTATGTGTTTTCTTTGGTGTGTGAGCATGCGGGTACTGGAGAGATTTAAAAAAAAAAATCTTATTTAGAATTTTTTTTTGTAATTTAAACACTGTTCTCTTAAAAAAAATCTGATCGATCACTTTTATTGCTGTCATAAGGAATGTAAACCTCCTTTGTGACAGTAAAGACAGTGACAGGTACTCTTTATGGAGGGACCGGGCGCCTAAAAGA
Organism: Rana temporaria; assembly: GCF_905171775.1. NCBI lineage: Eukaryota > Metazoa > Chordata > Amphibia > Anura > Ranidae > Rana > Rana temporaria. Next base: position 147,245,255 of record NC_053489.1, on the reverse strand, counting down.
CCCCTCCTCTGCACTTCAAAGTATTCAAAATGACAAAATCTGCAATTTTTTAAATCTGTGCCGTTGGCTGCCAAGTAAACCAGAGGTGATGTTGTGACGTCGCTTCCGGGTTACTACAAAAGAGACCTGATCAAAGACAGATATCCTGTCCCCCTCCCCCCAAAAGGTGCCAATTGTGGCACCAGAGGGGAGGAGAAATCAGTTGAGCGGAAGTTCCACTTTTGGGTGGAACTCTGCTTTAAGCACTGAGTACTTTGTCACAATTTATTTCATATGGACTTTTGAATAGATGTATTTTTTGATGGACTTTAACCACTAGGGAACCGCATGCTGTCAAACAACGGCGGGCGGAATACCCTATTGTTCTGACACAACGTGTCATATGATGTCCTGTCGTTAAGAGCCGCTAGGGGGCGTGCGCGCGCCGACGCTGCGTCACTGGGAACACAATGCGCGGTAACAATTGCCCAGTAACTGAGCAGGGACGTGGAGCTCTGTGTGTAAACACAGAGCTCCACGTCCTGTCAGGGAGAGGAGACCGATGCTGTGTCCCTTGTACATAGGGACACAGATCCGTCACCTCCCCAAGTCACCCCCCTGCCCCTACAGTTAGAACACTCCAAGGCTACACATTTAACCCCTTCCCCGCCCCTAGCGGTTAACCCCTTCCCTGCCGGTCACATTTATACAGTAATCAATGCATATTTATAGCACTGTTCACTGTATAAATGTGAATGGCCCCAAAAATGTGTCAAAAATGTCCGATGTGTCCGCTATAATGTCGCAGTCCCGAAAAAATTATCTCAGATCGCCGCCATTCCTAGTAAAAAAAATAAATTAAACAAAATCATATTCATGTCCCACTTTTTTTAGGCAATATAACTTTTGCGCAAACCAGTCACTATACGGTTATTGCGATTTTTTTTTTATTTTTACCAAAAATATGTAGAAGAATACGTATCAGCCTAAACTGAGATAAATATATTTTTTTTTAAATGGGATATTTATTATAGCAACAAGCAAAAAATATTGTGTTTTTCTTTCAAAATTTAAACTCCTTTTTTTGTTTATAGCCCAAAAAATAAAAACCGCACAGGTGATCAAATACCACCAATAGAAAGCTCTATTTGTGGGAAAAAAATTACGTCAATTTTGTTTGGGAGCCACGTCGCACGTCCGCGCAATTGTCAGTTAAAGCGACGCAGTGCCGGAAGCTAAAATTTCGTCTGGACAGGAAGGGGGTGTAGGTGCACATTAGGCAAGTGGTTAATATTTATTTTGTTTGATCTCACACATTAATTCCTCAGATGTTTGGTACTGGTTCATTTGCACTTGCACTTTTCATATATGTTTCATAAGTTTTTTTTTTTTTATAGGTGTTGACATGTATTTATTTGAATTTGCTGGTTTTGTACTCTGAAGCCTCATACACACGACCGAGAAACTCGACAGAATCCATCAAGAAACTTGGTGGGACAGCTTTCTTGCCGGGGAAAACGGTCGTGTGTATGCTTTTCATCGAGGAAACTGTCGAGGAACTCGACGAGAAAAAAAGAGAACAAGTTCTCTTTTTCCTCGACGGTAGTCTCAATTTCCTCGTCGTGTTCCTCGTCGGGCTGGTTTTCGACGAGAAACTTGAGCTTGTGTATGCTAAGAAACCCGCGCATGCTCAGGATAAAGTATGAGACGGGAGTAAAAGTAGCATTTGTAATGGAGATAACACATTTTTCACGCTGTAACAGACTGAAAAGTGCAAATCGTCTCTTAAAGCTGGAGTTTACCCGAATTTTTTTTTTTAACATAGCATGTTTATGTTCTGCTGGAATTCAAGACTCCAGGCACAGCGATCAGCTGCATTTGTACAGTGCTTTTAGCTTCGGTTGCGTTTAGCCGTGGCACGATACTGAACGGGGAATCCGACTTGGATCCCTGCCAATACCAAGCACTGCGTTTGGTATGAATCTTGAGGGGGAACTCCACTCCAAATTTCCTACAGGAGCATACCAGGCCCTTTGGTCTGCTATGGATTTTAAGGAGAACCCCATAGGCTGAAAAAACTGCGTGGGGTTCCCCCTAAAATCCATACCAGACCCGTATCCGAGCAGTAGCCTGGCCGGTCAGGAAAGGGGGTGGGGACAAGCGAGCGCCCCCCCTTCTCAACCGTGCCAGGCCGCATGCCCTCAACATGGGGGGGTAGGTGCTTTGGGGCAGGGGGGCGCCCTGTGCCCCCCCCACCCCAAAGCACCTGTCCCCATGTTGATGAGGACAGGGCCTCTTCCCGACAACGCTGGCCGTTGGTTGTCAGGGTCTGCAGGAGGGGAGCTTATCGGAATCCGGGAGCCTCCTTTAATAAGGGGGCCCCCAGATGCCGGCCCCCCACCCTAGGTGAATGAGTATGCGTTACATTGTACCCCTACCCATTTACCTGCCGAAAAAAATGTAAAAAAACAAACTACACAGGGTTTTTAAAGTAATTTATTAGTCAGCTCAGAGGCCCCCTCTCTTCTTTAGCTCTTTTACGAGATAATGAGACTGTGATGTCATAGGAGGACTATATAAATCGGTGCGAGCCGCTCGCACGGCATTACAGCGGGAGGAAGCGACGTGTCAACATCGAAGAAGAGAAGAAGAAGGCAGAAGGCGACAGAAGCCCAGGCACCCCCCCCCGCAGAACATGTCGAAGAAGCCCGGGAGGGGGCCGCTGTAAAAGAGCTAAAGAAGAAAGCGCCCCCCCGGCAGAAGAGAACCAGATGACAGTGAAGCCTGGGACCCCCCGCGCAGAGGACATCGAAGAAGCCCGGGAGGGGGCCGCTGTAAAAGAGCTAAAGAAGAAAGAGCCCCCCCGGCGGAAGAAAACCAGACAGCGGTGAAGACTGGGACCCCCCCGGCAGAAGACATTGAAGAAGCAGGCCCCCCCTCGTAAAAGAGCTAAAATTTGAAATTTGGCGTGGAGTTCCCCCTCAAGATTCATACCAAACGCAGCTGACACAGTGCACTGCGGTTATGTGCCGATAGCTGCAGGATTTCACAGCTGGACGCATCCAGTTCTATTTTTTTTATCCGCACAAATCTGCGGGTAACAAAACCGCAGGTAGCTGTAGTGTGTGAATGATGTCATAGTGTAATCCGCAGCTAACAGCACCATTCTATCCGTCTGAGTGAAAGGGGCCTTAAAAAAACAAATATATTTTATTTTCTATAAATAAATATATATATATATATATATATATATATATATATATAGCACTGCGCAAACTGTTGGTGCTATATAAATCTTGTATAATAATAATAATATATATATATATATAAAGTTTGACCAGTATTAATTTTAGACAAAAAATTGTTCCTGTGGATAAGAAGTGAACATTTTATTCTATAATTGGTGTATAATGACACCAAAATGTTGTTTCTATTACAAAGCACAGAGAACTTATTTACAAGTGAAATATCAGTTCATTGTTTTAATTGTGCGCTTTAAAAACATCTAAAAATTTCAGGAACAAACAAATTAAAATAGATTTAAATATAAATGGTAAATAATATAGAAATAAAAATAAGCAAAATAGGCGATGAAGAATTGAATTAGGGCTGATTAGAGTTAACTAAATAGTAGGAATAAATAAATTAGGAGCATGTATTTATTGATAAAACTCTACAATAATGCAATAACACTACTACAATTTTTTTTTTTAATTATTCATTTGATCAGTTCCTACTTTAATCACAGCGCTGTCCTAGAGTCCTGTCAAAAACTCCTATAATTGTGTAGTGTAAATTTTACCAATATGACCTACAGTGAATTATTGGTAAGACAAAGCAATCATACTTTTATAATCCAAATAAATGACCATATGCAAAGTGATCCTTATGCATATGTAAAAATACATATGTGCATATGTAAAAAGTGCTTCAGTGCTGTAAACTTTCCTTGCCTCCTCCACCACTCTGTCTTTTAGAACACTCACCAGATCCTTTTGACTTTGTGCCTCTCAGCTACAAAGTCTCCATAGGCTTGTGGATATTACCCTTCTGGGCCTCTACATGGATCAAGCATCTCCTATACTCCAGTTTATATCACAGTATATTCACTCCTCATTACTCATGCAAGGGGAACATAAGAGCGGTCCACATAGTGTAATACCATTTATTAAACGGATGCTATTAAAAACAATAAGTTTGCGCTCACTGACTAGGGTTAAATAAGCCATTTATGCCCCACTCTCTTTTTCTTCTGTTAACTATTTAGAGAGTTGTATTGTGTAGCCAGAATCATAGGTGGTTTAAATTTGCTCATAATCCATTTTTTTTCAAATAAAAATATAAAAGTTCATACTTGCTTAGGTTTTTTTTTAAATATGAAAATTGTTATTGTTTTTAAAGACTTGCTTAGGTTTTTGTGTTCCATTCAAGTCTTATTACTGAGTGTTAAGGAATTCTTTATGTTGCTTGTACTTTCTTCCATTAACCTGCTGTATCAGAAGATTCGAGGCCTGGTAAGTAGTGTTGCTCACGGATATTCGTATTGCGAATATTCGGCTCGAATATGGCATATTCGAGTATTCGCGAATATCTCGAATTTCGCGGTCAATATTCGCTATTCCGAATATTCTGATTTTTTCAATTTTATTTTTAGAACAGATCACATCCTAGAGATCTCCATCGACGTCTAAAAGCATTGCTGGTATGATTAGAGACCTTGGGCCGAGTAGCTGAAGCGATCATTTTATATTGCTGAAAATTCGCAATGCGAATATTCGGCAATAGGAATATTGCGCGATTATTTTCTTCGCCCTTCTTCTGCATCAGAGCCAATCAGAGTGCTCCTACAGCAGTAGTCGAAATTCCGCAATAAATATCGCATTCGCATTTTGCGAAATTTTTATAAAATATCACGAATATTCTGAGCCAATCAGAGTGCTCCTACAGCAGTTGTCGAAATTCCGCAGTAAATATCGCATTCGCATTTTGCGAAATTTCGATAAAATATCATGAATATTCTGAGCCAATCAGAGTGCTCCTACAGCAGTTGTCGAAATTCCGCAGTAAATATCGCATTCGCATTTTGCGAAATTTCAATAAAATATCACGAATATTCTGAGCCAATCAGAGTGCTCCTACAGCAGTTGTCGAAATTCCGCAGTAAATATCGCATTCGCATTTTGCGAAATTTCGATAAAATATCACGAATATTCTGAGCCAATCAGAGTGCTCCTACAGCAGTTGTCGAAATTCCGCAGTAAATATCGCATTCGCATTTTGCGAAATTTCGATAAAATATCACGAATATTCTGAGCCAATCAGAGTGCTCCTACCGCAGTTGTCGAAATTTCGCAATTATTTTTTGCATTCGCAATAGCGAAATTTCGCAAACATTTCATTTCGATAAAATATCACGAATATTCGAATTTAGCGAATATTTCTCGAATATTCGGCTATATATTCGTGATATATCTCGAAATCGAATATGGCGTATTCTGCTCAACACTACTGGTAAGGTTGTGGCAGAGGATAAAGGACCCATCTTAACCAACAACTCTTTCGGGTGGGGGAACGGTACACCTATATTGATAACAAAGTGATTGTAAACCCTCACCTAAAACAACCCATTCAAAGCAGGGGGTCCGGCAGGAACACCAGGGATTTTACACAAAGGAAGTAATACAAAGAGAACATGATATTTTTTCATACAAGTACATGGTACAGCAGGCACATATCAAGAATATGAAATGATCAGTTTACATACCCTTTAATATTAAAGGACATGTATTATATAGAGTTAAATATTTCAAAATCATATGAATGCTATGACAACAGGTAATTTTATTATAAAATTCAACAAGTAATATATTTAACAACATGTAGCTTTAATTTCAAGTTGATTTTTAAATATATATAATGTTTACAGGTAATTGTAATATGCCGTTTCTATGATGTGAAAATTAAATGTTCCCAAATTATAATTATATTATAAATAAATCAAACTGAATGTTGTAATGAGATTGAGGCCATTCAGCAGTTCATATTTATGTGCAATAATAAAGCTAAATAGTAAAGTGTTTTTTAATAGGTAAAGAAAAAACTATAAAACAAATACTGGGTCATCATAGTGTGTATTTTGCATTCAGACGGGATTATAAATAATACGTCCTGGGATCAGTTTCTGAATAGCAAATATGTTCTGAATGTCCTATATATCCTCTCCCTCGGTTTGGGTGTTAGTGTCCCATCCTGTAATGACTAGGACTGGACTAGGACTAGAACTAGGGCTGCATGGCCTCCTAAATGACAGTGTATGGGATGAGAAAACAGCAAGGAGAAATGGGGCCTAAAGAATATGGTTGGAACATTAAGAATGTATATGAACAAGGAAGGAGAGCTGTGCTGTGTGCAGGTGGAGGGAATGTATGCAGTAGTAAATTGGAGTTTTTCAAAGGGAAAAAGAGGAGTAAGGAAAGGGTAGAATGACATCATCAGAGTGATGTTTCTCTTTCAAATCCTCAGGGATTTGTTAATGTGCTGTTGTCAGGATTATGATTAATTGTATATTTATCAGCAGCAAGAAAGATGTCTTCAGGTGGCATAGTGCAAAGGTTGGTTGAAAAGCCAAAGCCCTACGTATGTAGGTACATAGGCTTAGGCCTCGTACACACGATAGGTTAACCAGAGGACAACGGTCTGAAGGAACGTTTTCATCGGTCAAAACCGATCGTGTGTGGGCCCCATAGGTTATTTAACCATAGGTTAAAAAAAAGTCAATTTGCTTTAAAATTAACCTATGGATTGCTAACCAATAGGTCAAAACCGATCGTTAGTAGGCACAATCATCGGTTAAAAACCCACGCATGCTCAGAATCAAGTCAATGCATGCTTGGAAGCATTGAACTTTTTTCAGCACGTCGTTGTGTTTTACGTCACCGCGTTCTGACACGATCGGTTATTTAACCTATGGTGTGTAGGCATGACGGACCATCAGTCAGCTTCATCGTTTAACCTAAGACAACGGTCCTTCAGACCGTTCTCCTCTGGTTAACCTATCGTGTGTACAGGGTTTTAGAGTTCTAAAAGTATAGGTTCATTTTTTAACCTGTTATGTTTATGTCTGGTAGGGCACACCTGTGTGAACAGGAGGACACATAGGGTGTATTTACAATAGGTTCCTCACACTGGCTGTTGATGATGATGGCTATTTTGCAATGCTTGTAATGATATGACTGATAATAAAGTCCCATCTTTAGGTAAAGAAAAATAAGGTTTGGTTGCCTGGAGTTTAGCAATTTGCAAGTTAGTGGCATTAAAAGAGAAGTATGGGTTTACCTTGGTGGATGGAGCATCAGACAGATGCTGCAGCTGTCCCCCGCCATCTCTGCACTGAGAACCGAGCCCCTATCATCGCTGATGGCTCGGTTCCCTTGGCTGAGAAGCACCCCCCTCCCACATGAATGGTCTCAGAATGCTTTACCATTAGCATGTCACAGGACTGATGGTAGCACTCATCTTTGTCCCTGTACCTTTTGCAGAACATCAGTCTGTCCCTGATGTTTTTCCTGGAGAGGAGTGGTTTCTTTGCTGCCCTTCTGGGCACCAGGCTATTCTCCAAAAGTCTTCTCCTCACTTTGCATACAGATGCACTCACACCTGCCTGTTGCCATACCTAAGCAAGCTCTGCACTGGTGGTGGCCAGATTCCACAGCTGAATCAACTGTAGGCACCATGAAGCCTTCTTCACAAATGCAGTGGAAATGTTTTTTATGGGATTAAGTTCATTTTCATGGGGCTTTTGCAATTAATTGCAATTTATCTGATCACTCTTCAAAACATTCTGGAGTATACGTAAACTGCCATCACAAAAACCGAGGCAGCAGACTTTTGTGAAAATTAATAATTGTGTCATTCTCAAAACTTTTGACCACGGCTGTACACTTAAGATATTTCATATTAGTTATAATGTTACTGTAACTTTATGTGTAACATATGCTGATTTCTTCTTCAACACTGTAGAGGCATGCTGAGTGTGTTGTCAGCAGGAATACATTGTTGAAAAGAACAAAAAAGGTAGAGATTCAGATGATAACTGGCCAGGAGGTTGAACCTTGAATGATAATGACATAGTAACAGCTGCTAGAAAATAATGATGAAACATTATTATAACAACATATATGTCATTTAGTTTCCACTGCAAATGTATTGTTGCAGTTTATTCTCAGTAGGTTAAAGAGGATCAGCATCACATATATTTTTCATTACGTGAGTTAATTAAGTGAGTGTTATGCCGCGTACACACGGTCGGAATATCCGTCAACAAATGTTCTATGGGAGCTTGTGGTCGTAAATGCTGACCATGTGTAGGCTCCATCGGACATTTGCTGTCGGAATTTACGACAACAAAAATTTGAGAGCTGGTTCTTGTTGTCGGAAATTCCGAGCGTGTGTACACAATTCCGATTCACAAAATTCCACGCATGCTCGGAATCAAACAGAAGAGCCGCACTGGCTATTGAATGTAATTTTTCTCAGCTCGTTGTACGTGTTGTACATGTTGTATGTCACCATGTTCTTGACGTTGGCAATTTCCGACAACATTTGTGTGACCGTGTGTATGCAAGACAAGTTTGGGCCATCATCCATCGGAATGTCCGATCGTCTGTACACAGCATTAGTGTAAAGCTAGATATACATAGATTGACCAGTTCAGCAGGAACAGGACACATTTTGATTCATCTATGGCCATTCATGTTCATGAGAAGTCAATCTAGTGATTGACTTTCATTAATGGTTCTGCTACAAAACTTCCATTTTGATCAGCACTTGCAGACAAATGGCTGCAGTTCTGATCAGTTTATTCCGATAGAGGGGGAGTCCCATTGTCAGAATACAATGACACAGCAAAGAGGATTTCGCCATCCATGTCAAACGTTTAAATGGGGGAATTGGGTCAGTTTTTTCATCCAACACGCTGGTTTCCGACGAGAAACTCAAGCATGTGTATGCTAAGGAACCCACGCTTGCTCATAATAAAGTATGAGACGGGAGTAAAAGTAGCATTTGTAATGGAGAGAACACATTTTTAAAGCTGTAACAGACTGAAAAGTGCAAATAGTCTCTTACCAAACTTTTACTTAAAGCGGAGTTCGAACCACAATTAGCATTTTTTAAATGTATTTTCCTTCATCCTGCGTTTTTATAATATAAATCTGGTCACTTACTATTTTACAATCCGCCGCCGATCCGCATAGATATTCAAAAAAGATAGTTTATAAAACTATATCTACACCGTTGTCATTTTGCTTGTGGGCATTGTGGAGCCTACAGGCACTTACTTCCTGGAAGTCTTGGATGGGGAGTGATAATTGGACAGCGTTCAACTGCATCCTGGGACTGCATCCTGGGAAATGATGACACACATTTTCCAGGAGCATTAGAGGGAGATGATGTCAGAATCCTAGGTGGTTTCAAAGGCAGATTTCGTGGGACCGCATAGCAACAGGCATTTCCAGATGAGTAAAAAAAAAAATTCTTTTTTTTTCTTTTTTAGTCATAAGCTACAGTTTAAAGCAAAATTGTTTTTTTGATGGAACCTCCACTTTAACATGCAAACACATGAGATTAGCAAAAGCAGCCCCAAGAGTTGTGCAAGTGGAATCGAACTTCCCCTGCCGTCCTATGTGTTGTACGTCACCACGTTTGAGAACGAGGAGATTTTGTCTTGACTGTGTGTACGCAAAGCAAGCTTGTCGAGTTCCTCGACAAGCCTAACAAGGAACTCGACGAGGAAAATTATGTGTTTCGCCTGACGAGTTACTCGGTCGTGTGTACGAGGCCTAACAGTGGTTTGTCTGCAGTTCTTGGCTGAGCTCCAAAATGTCTGCCAGAAACAAGCCACTTGCTGCAGCCTCACTCCTTGCTACAAAATTACAATGTGTAGTCTGTGTGACCCCAAACTGAAGAATAGCATCCTCCTGCCTAAAGCAGGCTAAATATATCATCTTAACCTAGGCAAAGTCACTTAACTAGAGCTCAAAACTTTTAAAATGCTAAAACAACCATATGTATCTTGAATGAGGAGAGGGAAGAAAAGTAGAACTGTCACTGCCAGCAAAAACACATATTGTATTTAGCAATGTACAGTAGATTACAAAGGTTTTTTTGTCACATTTTTCCTCAGGTGATGGAAAAATCATAACTATGGTATTAGGAAGGCACACACAAACGAGTAAAGGAGCCCATAGATGAGTCAGTTTGTTTTTGTTCAACCTGTGGGTTGAACAAAAAGAAAAACTGAATCGATTCCCCCATCACAATGAATTCTTGATGAGCTAATGTATTTTGACAGTGGGTAGAATTCCCCACCATCAGAATGCATTGATCAGCATTGCAGTGTAAAGCTTGAAATGCTGATGAAGCAAGGAAAACCCAGCAGTGTGGTTGTACAGAAGTAGGTCGACTTCTACACGGTGCCCATACTTGGATCGTAATTCATCTGGTCTCTACTGAACTGGACACATTTTGATCCAGTTATGACCGGCTTTAGACAGATAAACAAGAGAATGTGATTTCAAAAGGTTGGATTAATGTTTCCTTTGTAGTGTACAAGCCATATTTGGAAGCCCTATGTAGAATTGTGGAAAAACTTTAGCCTGTATAAATAAAATAGAAGGCTGCTGAATATACTGCAAGAATGCACTCTCCTGGTGTACAGATAACCACTATAACCAAAAACATTTTTTAAACTCTCTTGTGACTTCGTAGAATGTGCACATCTTCCCTATTACTGAAAAGGTATGAAATTGCTGAAAAGGTATGAAACCCCTTTAAGGACTCTATGGGGTTGGTTTATTAAATGCAAATAGGTTGTTCACTTTGCAAGGGAAGTTGCACATTCAAATGGAAGTTTCCCTAGAGCTTAGTCAATGTGGTGAGGTTTAACTTTGCAAGAAAAAAAAATGCATTTTTTCTTGCACATGATTGGATGAAGGAAGTCAGGAGAGCTTTACCTTATTCACTATGCTTTGGGAAAAATCCATTGCAACATGTCTTATTTCCTGCAAAGTAAACTTTAGTTTACATGTTTTTTTTATTGAAGTTTTCCAATAAACAAAACAGACAAAATATAGTTGCCTTACAAAAACCGTAGTACAAAATACAAGAACATACATACAGCCATGGTAGACAACTGTTTCAATTAAGGCACCAGATAAGGCGTGCATGACATTGAATTGGGGGGATCCGCGCTTAGGATAAGGGGATGTTAAGCTGCTGCCTCCCTGACAAGTCTCAAAGAAACCTGGAAATATTAAATAATTGGAATAGAGGGTGGTGGCGCTGCTTGTACTTAAAGTATCCACAAGATGTCCTATGTGTAGTAAGATGTTGTATTTGTAGGGGAGCTCCAATTACTAGGAGAGACCAATGAGGGTGGGTCTCCTAGACCTGCATGTCGTTTGTCCAAACGTCCAGGTGCTACCCCCTATTATTGCTTCTAATCAACACTGGTGACCCAATGATCTGTTGGTTCTTCCAGTGAAATTGATGTATATGTTTCAAAAGAGTATAAAGGCAGCCAGTAGATTAAATTTCAGTTCTGGTGGTATCCTATGTGCTTGTGTCTAATTAGGTAGATGTATCCAATTATATTCAAAGGTGTCTCAAGTGGTCCCAAAGCGTAACCTTAAAATAATAAAATGTGCAATAGGTGTACAAATCCAATGTTCCGTGAGATCAAAATTAAAAAATATATAAAACACAAAAAAAAAAAAATATTAATGAGAAGTGTCCCCCAGGGCACTATAAGTGATAGTTCAGGGTTTGGCACCCTAGAATAGCTGTGATATAAAGTGTCAAACGATTGTATATAAATTGTTAGTGCCTTTTGCCAGGACACTGTGCAGGCGGAAAGTAAAATTAATACTGTCGGCCTTGGTGTGGATCAACTCTAACAAAAGGTGAGTTGAAAAATATGTGTGAAGAAAAAATAAATAAAAAGAAACAATACAGTTTAGTTAGGACCCCCAACAAAAATTGTCAGGTCTTAAACCAAATTAAGTGCAAAGCGACAATTGATTAAATGTGAGTATATACCGTCCCTCGATAGGGTACACAGAATAGAATATTTAAACGATATATATGTTTGCTGTTAATTGTCACTTAAGAGTGAAAAAAACAGCAACAATGAAAAGTGAACATGTAAGGAGTGAAGTTGAACGTCCGGGCTCAAATATATAGTTAATCAAAATAAACAAACACCCTCGGTGGGTATAGGCAATTGATTGCTGGAAAGATCTCTTAGTTGGCCGGGGTCTCAGAGACCAAACAAAAGTTCAGTTGGAAACAATGTATCACTGATGACAAAACATGCACTTTGTCATCAGTGATACATTGTTTCCAACTGAACTTTTGTTTGGTCTCTGAGACCCCGGCCAACTAAGAGATCTTTCCAGCAATCAATTGCCTATACCCACCGAGGGTGTTTGTTTATTTTGATTAACTATATATTTGAGCCCGGACGTTCAACTTCACTCCTTACATGTTCACTTTTCATTGTTGCTGTTTTTTTCACTCTTAAGTGACAATTAACAGCAAACATATATATCGTTTAAATATTCTATTCTGTGTACCCTATCGAGGGACGGTATATACTCACATTTAATCAATTGTCGCTTTGCACTTAATTTGGTTTAAGACCTGACAATTTTTGTTGGAGGTCCTAACTAAACTGTATTGTTTCTTTTTATTTATTTTTTCTTCACACATATTTTTCAACTCACCTTTTGTTAGAGTTGATCCACACCAAGGCCGACAGTATTAATTTTACTTTCTGCCTGCACAGTGTCCTGGCAAAAGGCACTAACAATTTATATACAATCGTTTGACACTTTATATCACAGCTATTCTAGGGTGCCAAACCCTGAACTATCACTTATAGTGCCCTGGGGGACACTTTGCATTAATATTTTTTTTTTTTTTGTGTTTTATATATTTTTTAATTTTGATCTCACGGAACATTGGATTTGTACACCTATTGCACATTTTATTATTTTAAGGTTACGCTTTGGGACCACTTGAGACACCTTTGAATATAATTGGATACATCTACCTAATTAGACACAAGCACATAGGATACCACCAGAACTGAAATTTAATCTACTGGCTGCCTTTATACTCTTTTGAAACATATACATCAATTTCACTGGAAGAACCAACAGATCATTGGGTCACCAGTGTTGATTAGAAGCAATAATAGGGGGTAGCACCTGGACGTTTGGACAAACGACATGCAGGTCTAGGAGACCCACCCTCATTGGTCTCTCCTAGTAATTGGAGCTCCCCTACAAATACAACATCTTACTACACATAGGACATCTTGTGGATACTTTAAGTACAAGCAGCGCCACCACCCTCTATTCCAGTGCATGACATTGAGATTATATCATCTAGGCCTACTCTAGAAAGAGTGCAGGCAATAAGAAAACTACAATTGTTCCTAAAAAAAAAAAAATACAAACACGAACATAGGTATAAACATAGGGAGGGGAGAGTGTAAGTGAAAGGTAAAAGGAGTTGAAATTAAAAGGGAAGAAAAAGAAAAGGAAGAAAAGGGTAGCAGAGGGTATAGGGTATAGTCTCTCCTCGATCAGACCTCCACAAGAACTGAGGAAAATAAATAAGGAAGGGGGAGACAGTTCAAACTACATTAGACCAATCTTTCCATGGTTTCCAATAGCAATCAAATTGTTTCCTATTGTTCAATCTATTAGCCAAAAATAACTCATAAACACAATGAGATTGGGTGGTCTCCAAAACTTCCGAGGCATTGGGGGCTCTATCAGACTTCCAATATTTCGCTATCAGTGTTCTGGCCACCAGCAAGATGTGGGTGACCACAACTCGCAAATCAGGAGGAAAGGACTCTATTCCCACATTCAGCACAGCTAGGCCTGGGTTGGGGGGTGTTAAAATCCCTGTAATATTGGAGATAGTACGAAATATATTATTCCAGAAGCTGGTCAAGTGTTTACAGGTCCAAACATATGGAACAAATTACCCACAGATCCACAATTTCTCCAGCAATGTGATGAATTAGTGAGAGGAAATTTGGACATTCTGTATGGTGTAAGATACCACCTCAGAGCTATTTTTTGTGAAATTTCCCAATGGCTAATACATTTTGAGGCCTTGTATGTCGCTTTGAATGCAGTAAGCCATTGGGAATCTGTGATGGAAATACCTAAATCGGATTCCCATTTCAAGAAAGGGCGGGATTTAATGAAATCAAGCTTGTGTTGTGGTGTAATAACGCCAAATTTCAGGAGGGAGGAATATGCAGTGGGATTTCACTGATTTCAAGAGGTGAGAAATGTGGTTGTATTTGTAGCAATCCCTGTATGGTAAATGATATTGAATTTGGAGGGAGGAAAAAGTCTTAAGAGAGTCTTCATGATATAAATCCGAAACACAGGTAATACCTCTATTTTTCCAATCAGCCACAGTGAGATTTGGAATCAAAGAGGCAAGAAGAGTAATTGGTATAGGGACTTCTACTCTACTGGAGGGGAGTATTGGTAGCTTACGAAGCTCTCTTCATGCCAGCAGAGAAGCTTGTATGGTAGGTGGACGATGTTGAATAGTAAGCGGTTGCCAAATGTCTAAAAGTAAGAGAGAATATAAGTCCTTAGTGGGGCATAAGTCTTGTTCTATATTACACCATGGAGCCATCTGGGAAAAAAACAAACCAATTTTTGAGCTGTGTAAGAAGCGAGGCTTTGAAAAAGTCATGTATGTCTATCATACCCATTCCTCCAACAAGTCTATGTTTGATCAAAAGCGCTTTAGAGCAGCGTGGTCATTTTGAACGCCAAATAAATTGTACGAGCAAATAGTTCAGGGCTCTAAGATGAGTACCTGGCAGAGGAATGGGTAGCGTGCAAAACACATAAAGTATCTGGGGTAATAGAAGCATCTTAAATGAGGCCAGTCGACCCATTCAAGTTAGTTCTATTTTAGCCAGCCTTTGGGTATCTTTGGTTATTTTATCCATCAGAGGTAGATAGTGTTACGGAACCATGAACCAGACGTACAACAAGAGATAAGTGAAAATAAGAAGGCTTTATTGAAAATCAAGCTATAAAGCAAAAGTCCAAACGGATGGTGAAACCGAAGCAGAGTCTTGCGAAGCCAGAGGTCAGGAACCAGAAGGGTAGTCAGACGAAGCCAGGATCAGGAACCAGCAGGGAAGTCAGACGAAGCCAGGATCAGACACCAGCAGGGAAGTCAGACGAAGCCAGAATCAGACACCAGCAGGGAAGTCAGACGAAGCCAGGATCAGGAACCAGCAGGGAAGTCAGACGAAGCCAGGATCGGAACCAGAAGCAGCAGCAGTCTTAGAAGCATGTGAACACAGGAGGACCAAGCAAGGAACTGAAGCCACAGACCTCCTATATATATGAGCCAGGCATCCAGCTCCTCCCAGTGGGAAGGAGGAGCCGCAGGGTGGGAGGCTACAAGAGACCCAGAAACCAACATGGCCGCCAGCACATGTCAAACGAAGGAGACAGGAGAGAGGTAAGACCATGACAGTACCTCCCCCTCAAGGGCCCCTCCTCCGCGGTGCAAAAAACGGTTTCTGAGGGAAGCGTGCGTGGAAGGCTCGGAGCAAGGCAGGAGCATGGACATCTGCGGAGGGAACCCAGGAACGCTCCTCTGGACCATAACCACGCCAGTGGACCAAAAACTGCACCCGACCGCGGACCAGGCGTGAGTCCAGGATATTGCTCACCTCATACTCCTCATGATTGCCCACTTGGACCGGACGAGCCCGAGGAACCGAGGAAGTGAAGCGATTGCACACCAGTGGCTTCAACAGGGAGACATGGAACACGTTGGAGATCCGCATGCCAGGAGGAAGCGCAAGGGCATAGGCTACCGGGTTTACCCTGCGAAGCACTCGGAAGGGACCAACAAAGCGAGGAGCCAGCTTGGGAGTGGGCACTCGAAGGTTGAGGTTGCGAGTGGACAACCATACACGGTCTCCGACCTGGTAGGAAGGAGCAGGCGCTCGTCTGCGATCAGACTGGAGTTTCTGGCGCTGCGCAGAGACCTCAAGGGACTTCTGGATCTGTACCCAAGAGGCGCGTAGGACGGAAAGGTGATCCTCCACAGCCGCAATATCCTGGGGAGAGAATGCCTCCGGTAACACGGCAGGTTGGAACCCATAATTGGCCATGAAGGGAGACGTCCCAGAGGAAGAGTTCACCGCCGTGTTCCTGGCAAACTCAGCCCAAGGCAGGAGGTCAACCCAATTGTCCTGGTGATCGGAGACATAGCAACGAAGGAATTGCTCCAAGGCCTGATTGGATCGTTCTGCGGCCCCATTGGACTGAGGGTGGTAGGCCGAGGAGAAGGAGAGATGAATCCCCAACTGGGAGCAAAAGGCGCGCCAGAACCTGGACACAAACTGACTCCCCCGATCCGACACTATCTCCTTGGGCAAACCGTGCAACCGGAAGACCTCCCAGGCAAAAATCGTGGCCAACTCTTGTGCAGAGGGTAACTTCTTGAGAGGAACACAGTAGCACATTTTGGAAAACCGATCCACAATCATGAGAATGACCGTATGGCCTCGGGATGCAGGGAGGTCCACAATGAAATCCATCCCCAGGTGTGACCATGGGCGCTCCCCGGTGGCTATGGGTTGCAGCAGGCCCAACGGAAGGTGCTGAGGGGACTTACTTTGGGCACAAACGGAGCATGCCGCTACATATGCGGCGATGTCGGAACGTAGGGAAGGCCACCAGAACAGACGTGAAACAGCCCAGGACAGCTGATTCTTACCAGGATGCCCCGCGGTCTTGGAGTTATGGTAGGTTCGCAAACAACCGAGTGCGCAACTCCTCAGGCACAAAACATCTGCCGTTGGGTCTCCCAGAGGGAGCACCAGATTGAGCCGCCAAAATCTGCTCACCAAGGGGAGAGGTCAGGCTGGTGCGAATGGCGGCCAGGATCTGATTCGGAGGTATGATCGGTATAGATTCCTCCCTGGACAGCTCGGAGTACTGCCGTGATAAGGCATCCGCCCTGATGTTCTAGGAACCGGGTAGGTAGGAGACCACGTAATTAAAACGTGACAAGAACAGAGCCCATCTGGCCTGACGTGGTGTCAATCTCTTGGCCTCAGAAAGGTAGGTCAGATTCTTGTGGTCCGTCAGGATGAGAACCGGAACCACCAAGCCCTCGAGCAAGTGCCTCCACTCTTTGAGAGCCTGCACTATGGCCAATAACTCCCTGTCACCAATCTGATAGTTGCACTCCGCGGGTGACAGTTTCCGGGAGTAAAACCCACAAGGAAGCAGCGGACCCTCTGGTGTTCTACGCTGAGACAGAAGGGCGCCTACTCCCGTCTCAGACGCGTCCACCTCGAGGACAAAGGGCAACCCAGGGTTGGGATGAGACAGAATCGGAGCCGACACAAAGGCGGATTTTAGGGCCTCAAAAGCCCGGATGGCCTCGAGCGACCAGACCTGGGAATTACTGCCCTTCCTGGTCAGATCCGTGAGAGGCTTGGCCAGCATGGAGAAGTCCCTGATGAACTTCCGATAATAATTGGCGAAGCCCAAAAAGCGCTGCAAGGAACGAAGACCACTGGGCTGAGGCCACTGTAAGACAGCCGAAACCTTCTCAGGGTCCATGGAGAACCTGGACACAAACTGACTCCCCCGATCCGACACTATCTCCTTGGGCAAACCGTGCAACCGGAAGACCTCCCAGGCAAAAATCGTGGCCAACTCTTGTGCAGAGGGTAACTTCTTGAGAGGAACACAGTAGCACATTTTGGAAAACCGATCCACAATCATGAGAATGACCGTATGGCCTCGGGATGCAGGGAGGTCCACAATGAAATCCATCCCCAGGTGTGACCATGGGCGCTCCCCGGTGGCTATGGGTTGCAGCAGGCCCAACGGAAGGTGCTGAGGGGACTTACTTTGGGCACAAACGGAGCATGCCGCTACATATGCGGCGATGTCGGAACGTAGGGAAGGCCACCAGAACAGACGTGAAACAGCCCAGGACAGCTGATTCTTACCAGGATGCCCCGCGGTCTTGGAGTTATGGTAGGTTCGCAAACAACCGAGTGCGCAACTCCTCAGGCACAAAACATCTGCCGTTGGGTCTCCCAGAGGGAGCACCAGATTGAGCCGCCAAAATCTGCTCACCAAGGGGAGAGGTCAGGCTGGTGCGAATGGCGGCCAGGATTTGATTCGGAGGTATGATCGGTATAGATTCCTCCCTGGACAGCTCGGAGTACTGCCGTGATAAGGCATCCGCCCTGATGTTCTAGGAACCGGGTAGGTAGGAGACCACGTAATTAAAACGTGACAAGAACAGAGCCCATCTGGCCTGACGTGGTGTCAATCTCTTGGCCTCAGAAAGGTAGGTCAGATTCTTGTGGTCCGTCAGGATGAGAACCGGAACCACCAAGCCCTCGAGCAAGTGCCTCCACTCTTTGAGAGCCTGCACTATGGCCAATAACTCCCTGTCACCAATCTGATAGTTGCACTCCGCGGGTGACAGTTTCCGGGAGTAAAACCCACAAGGAAGCAGCGGACCCTCTGGTGTTCTACGCTGAGACAGAAGGGCGCCTACTCCCGTCTCAGACGCGTCCACCTCGAGGACAAAGGGCAACCCAGGGTTGGGATGAGACAGAATCGGAGCCGACACAAAGGCGGATTTTAGGGCCTCAAAAGCCCGGATGGCCTCGAGCGACCAGACCTGGGAATTACTGCCCTTCCTGGTCAGATCCGTGAGAGGCTTGGCCAGCATGGAGAAGTCCCTGATGAACTTCCGATAATAATTGGCGAAGCCCAAAAAGCGCTGCAAGGAACGAAGACCACTGGGCTGAGGCCACTGTAAGACAGCCGAAACCTTCTCAGGGTCCATGGAGAACCCCTCAGCGGAAATGATGTAACCTAAGAAGGTTACCTGGGATCGGTGAAATTCGCATTTCTCAAGCTTACCGAACAGCTTGTTCTCTCGTAACCGTTGCAACACTCGCTTGACATCCAGAATGTGGGCCTCCATGGATTCAGAGTATACCAAGATGTCATCCAAATAGACCACCACACACTGCTGCAACAGGTCACGGAAAACATCGTTGATGAATTCCTGAAAGACTGCGGGCGCATTGCACAACCCAAAGGGCATAACCAAGGATTCATAATGACCGGTCCTGGTGTTAAACGCGGTCTTCCACTCATCGCCCGCCTTGATCCTTACCAGGTTATATGCCGCCCTCAGGTCGAGTTTGGTAAAGACCGTGGCCCCCTTAAGGCGATCGAACAGCTCGGAAATCAAGGGTATCGGGTAAGCGTTCTTGATCGTGATGCGATTAAGGCCCCTGTAATCGATGCAAGGCCTCAACTCACCGCCCTTCTTTCTCACAAAGAAAAATCCAGCCCCTGCCGGGGACGAGGATTTGCGAATGTGACCACGGGACAGCGCCTCCATCACGTACTCCTCCATGGCCTCATTCTCTGCAACTGACAGTGGATAGACCCTGCCGCGAGGAGGAACGGCACCAGGTTGTAACTCTATGGCACAATCGTATGGGCGGTGCGGAGGTAGGGCAACTGCGCGCACCTTATCGAATACATCCCGGTACTCCTCGTATTCAGGAGGCAACAGAGAGTCTGAGGAAGTACACAGCAACTTGACAGGCCCATGGATGCAACTAGCCCCACACTGTGGTGACCATGAGAGGATCTCGGCCGATCTCCAGTCGAAAGTCGGATTATGCTTCTGGAGCCAGGGGTACCCCAAGACCACCGAGTAGTGTGGAGACGAAATAACCTGGAGGCAGACCGACTCTCTGTGAACGGCACCAATGGCTATCCCCACTGGAAGGGTCTCATGAGTCACGTGTGACGGCTGGAGGGGTCTGCCGTCTATCGCCTCTAGAGCCAGCGGGGAACCTCGAGCCTGCAGAGGAATGGAATTGGCGGCAGCGAACTCACTATCAATGAAAAAACCACCAGCACCAGAGTCCACCAACGCCTGGGTCGTTACCGAGCCCCCGACCCAGGAGAGGACAACAGTGATCAGTGGTTTATCAACACAGGAAACCGGGGACGAGGCGACTCCACCCAAGATCTGCCCCCGACAGGATCTCAGGTGCGAGCGTTTCCCGGACGGTTCAGACATGCCAACCGAAAATGCCCACCGAGACCACAGTACATGCATCGGCCCTCGCGTCTCCGGAGTACCCTCTCCCCCTCGGACAGGCGAGCAAACCCCAGCTGCATGGGTTCACCCCCAGACAAGTCAACCCCAGGAGGCGTGGGAGGAGAGGGAGGCACGGGTGGGACAGCAAACGTAGGCGCCAAACTGTTAGGAGGCCTCCGCAGGCTCTCCTTAAAGGAAGGTCTCTCCCTGAGTCTGGTGTCAATCAAAATCAGGAAAGAAATAAGAGCCTCGAGCTCCACTGGTAGGTCCTTAGCTGCAACCTCATCCTTCAAGGCATCCGAGAGACCATGAGAGAAAGCAGCGACCAGAGCCTCATTATTCCAGCCCACCTCTGCTGCCAGGGTACGAAACTCAATGGCGTATTCGGCTACGGATCGTGAACCCTGTCTGACGGACATAAGGAGCTTCGCAGCAGAGGCGGCGCGAGCCGGCACATCGAATACCTTCCGAAGAGAAGCAACAAAACCGGAAAACTCGGCAACCACCGGATTGTTGTTCTCCCATAAAGGGCTGGCCCAGGCCAAGGCCTTGTCCGAGAGCAGCGAGATCAAGAAGCCCACCTTTGATCTCTCAGTGGGAAAGGCATGTGGCAGCAACTCGAAATAAATGCCCACTTGGTTAAGGAAACCTCGGCACTGAGTTGGCTCTCCCCCAAATCGCTGTGGAAGGGGGGCAGAACCGGTCATACCCCGAAACACCGCAGGCGCAACAACAGGTGTCGGGGTAGACTCTGGCGCAACAACCGGAGCGGCAGTAGGAGCGGGCCCAGGAGCGACAACCGACCCATCGGCAACGGGAGCGAAATGAGCCGTGCGTTCAAGCAGGGTTTGCAACGCCACGGCGAACTGACCCAACAGGTAATCCTGCTGATCAAGTCTGGCAACCAGCGTGGGTAGCGAGGATGGCCCTGTACCGTCAAAATTCATGGCTTGGTCCTAATGTTACGGAACCATGAACCAGACGTACAACAAGAGATAAGTGAAAATAAGAAGGCTTTATTGAAAATCAAGCTGTAAAGCAAAAGTCCAAACGGATGGTGAAACCGAAGCAGAGTCTTGCGAAGCCAGAGGTCAGGAACCAGAAGGGTAGTCAGACGAAGCCAGGATCAGGAACCAGCAGGGAAGTCAGACGAAGCCAGGATCAGACACCAGCAGGGAAGTCAGACGAAGCCAGGATCAGAACCAGAAGCAGCAGCAGTCTTAGAAGCATGTGAACACAGGAGGACCAAGCAAGGAACTGAAGCCACAGACCTCCTATATATATGAGCCAGGCATCCAGCTCCTCCCAGTGGGAAGGAGGAGCCGCAGGGTGGGAGGCTACAAGAGACCCAGAAACCAAGATGGCCGCCAGCACATGTCAAACGAAGGAGACAGGAGAGAGGTAAGACCATGACAGATAGTTGACGTCAGCCAGATGTTGTAGATCAGCCGTGAGCTGTAAGCCTAAATACAATATAGAGGAGTTGCTCCATGAGTAGGGAAAATCAATTTGAAGTGTGGAGCGTAGGGGAGATGGAACATTTAGCGCTAAAATAAATTATTTCGTAAAATTAACTTTGTAAAAGGAGATCTGGCTAAACTCAGTCAGGATAGCATGTGCATGAGGGAGGGATGTGAATGGGGAAGTCAAGAATAAAATTATGTCGTCTGCAAAAAGATTTAAGTTATGGGGAGTACCTTGGACAATAAAGCCCGCTATACCAGGGTGAGCTCTTATCCTCTCCGCCAATGGTTCTATAAGAAGGTTAAAAATAGAAGGGGAAAGGGGGCAGCCCTGTCTCGTACCATTAGAAATAGTAAAGGGAGATGAAAGAATATTAGACGTATAAACCTGTGCAGACGGGGACGAATATAAGGCTAGGATGGCGGAGAGGATAGGCCCCTCGAAGCCAAACCTTTGCAATGTGTGGGACATATAGCCCCAATGTATCCTGTCGAACGCCTTCTCCGCATCCAAGGAAAGGAGCAGAGAAGGCGTCCGACAGGACCGAGCATACTGCATGACATTGATAACTCTTCTTGTAGCATCTGATGCTTGTCGACCAGGGGTGAAGCCTGTTTGGTCAGGTTTAATAAGAGTAGGTAAAATAGGGAGGAGTCTATGGGCTAAGATTTTTGCGTACAATTTAACATCCGTATTGAGAAGGGAGATGGGCCTAGAATTTTGGGGAGAAGTGGGTTCCTTACCAGGTTTAGGGATGGTGACAACATAGGCCCTAAGCATTTCTGAGGGGAAAGAGGCAGAGGACATTGCGTCAGCATAGACCATCTGAAGTGGTGAAGATTTAACATTGTGAAAAACTTTAAAGTAATCGTTTGTTAAACCGTCAGGGTCCGGTGATTTCCCAGACGGAAGAGTTTTTATTGCTTTCCTGAGCTCAGGCTCCGTAATGGGAGAATTAAGGGAAGTCAGTTGTGCTTGTGAGACAGTGGGAAGATTGATACTGGCTAGAAAGTCTTGTATGCTTTTGTTAGTGGGTTGGGGAGTAGTAGGGTTACCACTAAGATTATATAACGAAGAGTAGTACTCAGCGAAGGAGTTCGCTATGTCCTTTGGATTAAATATTTTTTTGTTGCCATTGGGGTCATTGAGATAAGGAATTTTTGACTTAGTCCTACAGACTTTAAGCCTTTGGGCGAGAATTTTGCCAGCCCGATTACCCGATGAGTAATGGGATGGTTTGAGGGCATTAACATGTTTATCAAATTGTTCAAGGAGCAGGCACCTGAGATCAGAATGGAGCTCAGAGAGTTTATTGGACATAGGTGCAGTGGGAGCTACTTTATTCATAGATTCTAGGGATCTAATATCCTCAAGAAGACGATCAAGCTGTTGAGTCCTCCGCCTCTTTTCCCGAGAGCAAATTTTCAAAATAACACCTCTGATGAACGCTTTATGAGCGCACCATAATGTAGCAGGATTCGAAACAGAATGAGCATTAAAAGAGAAAAATTCTGTCAAATTAGCAGTAATGGTATTCATATGAGAAGGCATATGGAAAATTCTAGAATTCGCACGACATATATATGCAGGACCAGGTGCATGCTCCTCCGCCACAGATATAGAGACAGGTGCGTGGTCGGACCACGAAATGTCATGTATGGCGGAGGAGGATACCGCCTGCAGCAACAACTTATCCACCCAAATCATGTAAATCCTAGAGTAGGTATTATGCCTGGCTGAATGGAAGGAGTAATCACGTTCATCCGAATGTTGACATCGCCAGGCATCATAGAGATCTTCTGAGTGTAAAAGAGGCTGGAGAATTGGAAAAGGACACTTAGATTTGGATGTAGTGTCAATTGTATAGTCTACAGTGGCATTATAGTCTCCACATACCACCAGTGAGCCTTTCTGGACAGATGATATCCTACGAAAGAGCTTCCTTAAAAAATGTATCTGGTGGGAGTTGGGTGCATAGAGGTTCACTATAGTGAAAAGCTTGTTGTTCAGTTCAGCTGTCAAGATGAGGAAACGACCCTCCGGGTCTGTCTGGATGTCTAGTAAGTTAAAGGCCACAGAATTTCTGACTGCAATGAGAACGCCCTTTGTTTTTGTAGCAGCCGAAGCTAAAAATAGATGCGGTAATTGCTTGTGGCGGAAGGGAGGCATATTAGAGGAGGAAAAATTAGTCTCTTGTAGACAGAGAACGTCAGCCTGGAGTTTCAGGGCTTCCTTCCAGACAGAGGCTCTCTTAACCGGATGATTCAAACCATGTACATTAAAGGATATCAGTTTAAGAACCATGGGTGCAATGGAGATAGTAATGCTGACAGTACCTCGCTAAAGAGCCAAGGGATGATTGATAGCTGCGGATCCAAAAGCGGGCAGAGAGGAAGCAATCGAGCCAGTCCAAGGTAACGACAAGTGAGTTCAGACCGTGGAGGTCAGACCGGTGGAGGGAGAGACAAAACAAAAATGAAAAAAAACATAGAATAAAAGGAGCACAAAACAAGAAGGTAAACAAGTCTGTAAAAAGGTAGATTCAAGCAAAAATCCGGGGGCAGAACAGCTGCCCATTTCTGGTAACAGGGGGAAAATAATTTGCGCACCACGCGCTCAAGAGTGTTAAGGGAATCTGTCAGTCGTGGTAAACATGGTACAAGGGGTACTAAGCATTTTGCTTCTTGCTCTTGTTTTTATGTGGCACTGTTTGCCACTCACCTTGAGGATCCAACTTTGCAGAGGCAGGAGAGCTCTCAGAGGTCCGGTCGGGTATGATGTCTAGGGAGCGTAGAAACTTTAGGCTCTCCTCCAGCAAATGAGCAAATTTTTCTGGAGGATGAAAGTTCATGCGGAATGCTGTCATGAGCTGCTCCTTAGCGCGATAAAAGTGAACTCTCATGAGGACATCTCTAGGGATGTTATCCGGGAGGTGGGACGGCTTGGGGAGACGGTGGATCCGATCAATGACCAGATCAGTCTCAGGTGCAGCGGGTAGCGTCATGAGGTCTCTGGCGTATTCCTGTAGTTGAACTGGCAGTACGGTCTCAGGAATCCTGCGTATCTTAACGTTGTTTCTTCTAGACCTATCTTCAAGGTCGGCCATTTTGGCCTTGAGCCAGGCTATATCCTCAGACTGATCCTCATGAGCATCTATCAGAGTGTTATGTGAGGAGGCAAAGTCCCCCATTTTCCGCTCTATGTGGTCAATTCGTCTCCCCAGCTCTCCCACCTCAGTTCTAAGAGTAGTCATGCACTGCATCATATCTCCATGCAAAGAACTGCGGAGGGAGATAAGCATATCTTTTAAGGTGGTGTCAGAAAGCGGCTTGCCCGCAGTAGGTAACTCAGTGATACAGTCAGCTAACTCCCTCGTATCCTCCATAGACTCCTGGGCTGGGCTCACCTGCTGTGTGTTGATCGCCATCCTGGGTCTCGACTTCGGGCTGCCAGAGAGCGGTGTGGAGGCTCCAGAGGAGCGCCGTGTGGTGTTGTCCAGTGAGCCTGGGCTGGATGCAGCCGAGTTAGTGCCGCTGCTGGAGGACGGAGGAGAGCCATGTGCTGAGCCGGCGCCATTTTGGCTGTGATCGCGGGCCGCCGGCGGGAAGAAATCCGGCAATTTCTTTGGCCTGGTAGACTCCTTCCTCTTGCGGGTCATCATGGGATGTTGTCCGGGTCCTCAGGAAGGAGGTGGATGACTTGTGAGCGGGCAGGCGTACCCCTAAAG
This sequence comes from Rana temporaria, assembly GCF_905171775.1. Taxonomy (NCBI): domain Eukaryota; kingdom Metazoa; phylum Chordata; class Amphibia; order Anura; family Ranidae; genus Rana; species Rana temporaria. Next base: position 147,219,856 of record NC_053489.1, on the reverse strand, counting down.
CTGCGGATTCCCAACGCTGGAGAGGAGCAGAAGGTTCAGACGTCCATGCTGCTGCGCGGTACCCACGCCCCCCCCAAAGTAAACTTTAGTAAATTAACCCCATGTGAAATACAGTATTAGATTTTCCTAGAGGATGAACTCATACAGGTTTGAGATCAGTCAAGATCATAAATATGTTCCCATGTCAACACCGTAAAGGAGCTCTGCCCAAAACATTGTAGTCCTAACTATAAAGAAGTGATGGGGAAGCTGTAAAATGCAATTAGATTTAAGAGTAGAAATCAAAGCTAATTCAGAAATAAAAGACCCTACAGTGAGGTCTGAATAATGGCACACATTTAATTTTATATGTGTCAATATCAGTGTTATTCAGAAAACTCTGATATAGATCTGGGTCTGAAGATCTTCAACTTAGCAATCACATATAAAATAACACTGATTTAACATGGTCAGGCCTGTATATGAAACTCATCATCTTGAATATCGTCTTAATATATATACAGACAATTCCAATAAACAACCTAGCTAACTTGAACATTTTAACACAAGGCACTGGCTGTATATAACCTTACTTACCACCTCCTCTAGTATTGGTTAAATACTCAGTATAGCATAAATCCAGTAAAATCTGATCTTTTTTTTATGATTTTAACACAATTAAGGACCATTTTAATTATCTATAATGGTTGATAAAGTTGTGAATGAACTTTGAGAATAGTAAATGACTTCTAATAACAGGTCCTGGTTACATCTGTATGTTTTCTAATTAGGGATTTTGAATATTTCACTATTGCTTATTACTCACCTAGGAAGTATTTATGACAAATACTGTACCTGTTAATTTATCGGCTTGCACTATTTTAAACAAATACATTTATAATACAGATATTTGTTCTTAAAATCTTTAAAAAAAAACTGAAAAGTGTTATTGTTACCAAGTGATGTTGGACCAGCATCACAAAACCTGGTCTATTTGAAATAAACTTTAGGATCTACTATTTTACACATTCACTAAACCAGCAAAACTGTGTTTACTGCAACAGTTAAAGAAGCATCTATAAAATAGATATCCCCTAAGAAAAAAATTATTTACTAGTCTGGATCAAAAATCATGTTTTTAGTTCTGAAGATGGTTACCGTGCTGGTACTCTAAAGGGGAATTGCAGCTTATACTGAAATTCCCTTTGTGATTCTGACACCATCTATAGTAAATAACAACTGATCTCAACTAACTGATTACACTTCTTGTTGGATGAATCTAGATACAATATACTGGATCCCTGTGAGCATATGGGTCATATAAATGTAGCAGACTCACCAGTTGATTGTACCAGCTGTGCCAGCTGAAAGTCTACTGAAAACCTTGAAGTTAAAATCACATGTGATGGTAGAAGTATGTTATTAGTATACAGAGGTAATCAAAGCAGCTGGGGCATTTCCAATTAAACAGAAGAAAATATAAGATTAAAGGGGTTGTAAAGGTACAATTGTTTTTCCTAAATAGCTTCCTTTACCTTAGTGCAGTCTTCCTTCACTTACCTCGTGCTTCGAACTTGCTTTTAAATATCCTTATTTCTTCTGAGAAATCCTGACTTCCTGTTCTTCGGTCTGTAACTCCACACAGTAATGCAGGGCTTTCTCCCTGGTGTGAAGTGTCATGCTTGCCCCCTCCCTTGGACTACAGGAAAGTCAGGACCCTCTCTACGTTGCAGACAGAGAAAGGAGCTGTGTGTTAGTGGGCATCCTGACTCTCCTGTAGTCCAAGGGAGGGGGCGAGCATAACACTCCACACCAGGGAGAAAGCCTTGCATTACTGTGTTGAGTTACAGACAGAAGAACAGGAAGTGAGGATTTTTCAGAAGAAATAAGGACATTTAAAAGCAAAATCGAAGGATGAGGTAAGTGAAGGAGGACTGCACTAAGGTAAAGGAAGCTATTTAGGAAAAAAAATTGTACCTTTACAACCCCTTTAAGCAACAGCTCATAACTTTTATTAAAATAGAACTACCATATGTTTGAAAGCATTTAATATCTTTTATTTGTTTATTTTTAATAAAAAATATTTACAGTAGTTCATTTTTAATTTTAGGCATTTTTTAAGATAACAATAAATAATCCACTGAAATTGCAATAATTCAACAAGGAGACATCAGTCTTTTAAATCTAGATTCTCATTTCATGTAAATTGAACAAGCTAGTAATTAATAAGAATAATGGTTATACCAAGTCAAACAAAGAGGGTATTGTATATGGGGAAAATAAGAAACACAATCTCTTATTCTTGAAGAAAGTACTGAAAGAACCTTAAGGCTAGAGATTCCTTGCATTGATTAGATCGTGGGAAGGTATGGCACCATGAATTTTAGCAGAGGTCATATGTAACTTTATGATAAAACTGATTAGAAAAACTCTCCTTTATAAAAAGAACTTATTGCTTGATGTAAAGCATCAACCTGACATCCTTATCTCAGTGTATAGCTTGAAAGTGCAGTAGATGTAATATGAACTGACAATTTTTCTACAAAGACTTTGTTAAAAATTGCTATCAGTAAGAAAAATGATAATAGTTACGCTAATGAACCTTCTTCCAGGCAAAGGAAGGAAGAAGTATGCTATAAAGCCACAAAATCCCAGCTTTTTGAGAATGGTGATTGATATCAGCTTGATTCTTCAAAACTGATGCTTGCACTTGTCTGGGATTGTGGTGGTTATAGAAATTTGGACTAGGCTAGAATGAAATTATGCATTCTGAAAAATGAGCTCGGCAAACAGATCAAAACAGAACAGAAAATAAAATATTATATCATCAACATTAGTAGAGACGTTTTACGCCAAACAATATATTTGTGAAAAGAAAAGGAAAGCACTTTACAGCTGAATCCTTCACTAATGTGCCTTCATAGGAAATTAGAAATGGCATAATATTTTTCATGCTATATAACAAGTAATGTAAAATGTACTGGTATTTATTATGTCTCACAAAGATCATAGTTCTCCCCCTGACAGTGTCTTTTTCTTTTTCTTTTAGAGGGACAGGGACATCTTGTTCAAGAATCATCCAGGGTCTGACATGAGACACCAGCAGGCTACCAGGGAATCCAGAAGCAGTGCTTTGAGTTAGGAGACAATCATAGGCTTGTGATACTGGTGCAGCCTAGCACTTTTAATTGTGAGTGTATTGGTTTAGGTTCTTTTTAATAAAGTGCCGTACAGTATTACACCACGATTAGCGTATTCGTACCTACTTAAAAAATAAGGAGTCATAAAATTCTGGGAAGTGAGCTCTGTCTCAAGTACTTTTGGGACAGAAGAGGTAAAGGCCGTGAAGAGGGATTGTTCACAGAGTGTCTCACTGTTTTTATTTATTGGTTAAGAAATATTGCATTCCACTTGCTGTCACTGATTGCAAAGGGATCTTTGCACACTTTAAATATTTTCATATTATCAATTCATGTGTTGTAATTAATTTTTATGCGGGAAAATAGCGCTGGGTATCTCATCTAGATAATACAAGTCACTGGCCACCAGTATTAAAGCGGGCCTGAACTCAGAAAGTGAGGTTTTTATCTAATGGGGAGCATATAGAATGGTAATTGTGCCTAAACATTTTGCCTTGAATTTCTTCAAAACTATTGAGTGTATTTCTTTCATTGGATACTACTTTGGCAGTTCACTAAAATACATTTAAAACATATTTTTTAACGTTTAATTTCCAACAAAGGTGGGATTTGCATACAGAAATGACATACATGCATTGTAAGGGAGAAACATACATAAATACTCTTTTACCACTTGCCGACCATCCCCCGCAGATATACTGTGGAAGGGCGGCTCTATTGTGTGTATCGCCTTACCGGAATGGCGCTTTGTGTAATAGCTATAGCAGGTGCCCATGACGTGTCGCCAGAGCCAATGCGCATGGACGGCGGCCGCAATATCCACCGCCCACCTGCGATCGCTCCACAGAGAGGCAGAACAGGGATCTGCCAGTGTAAACCAAGCAGATCCCTGTTCTGACAGGGAGTGGAGATATCGCCTGTTCCTAGTAATCAGGAACAGCAATCTCTTTCTACTCCCAGTCAGTCTCACCCCCCCACAGTTAGAAACACCTCTCTAGGACACACCTAACCCCTTGATCGCCCCCTAGTGTTAACCTCTTCCCTGCCAGTGTCATATATACAGTGATCACTACAGTGATTGTAGTTTGTGACGGTGTTAACAATAAATGTGTATATTGCCTTCCGTAAGTAGCATCACATCCTATGCATGCTCAATATAAATAATCATCCATATATACTCATAAAAAAATAATAACAAGTAGTCTTATGTAAAAAAGTGCAATGTGCTAATAGGGCAAGAAGTGACCAAAGTATTTCAGTTCATCAAGATGGAGTAAACTCCATAACACAAGATATCCTCTAGTGCAAATAAATCACAGTTTATTAACTAAAGCTGGAAAGCGCAAAATCAGGCTCACTTCTGCATAGAAACCAACAAGCTTCTAACCCCAGCTTGTTCAATTAAGCCTGGTAATAATACCCGGAAGATCATTGGTTACTGTGCAGAAGTGAGCCTGATTTTTCGTTTTCTAGCTTTAGTAAATAAACCCCATTGTGTAATTAAAACACCTATTTTGTCATTTATGTTCTATATTTTGGTGATATGTCAGTCCTTTACAAAGAAAACATGTACAGTAACTCTCACTGTTTATATAACATGATAAGACACAATAGACAGGCAATAGAAAAGCAAGTAAATATAAAGTAAAAATGTACCAGCATTTTTGCATGTGGTGAATGAAATTTCAGGTGGACTCAATAATTCATTTTTAATGCAATACCTACAAAAACAGCATTAAATATTAACTCAGTTCTTCTGTATTTCAAATTTCAGTGCATCAGAGGAAGCCCAAACGGTATTTTTGTATAGATTAAACCACTGTGAATAAATGTATCAAGCCAACATGTTTCAAAACATACCTCAGATAATCGAAAGACCATATAAATAATAGCCTCAATTGTTTTCAGTACAATGTAACAGCAACATTTTCTTCTTAGCTTTTGTGCTGCCACAGAAGCCGACATATTATTGGTTTTATTTTTGCCTTAGTACCTTCCTCTATTCCTACCCTCTGTTTTGATTCTAGTTAGTATAACTATACAATACCTGCCCCACCCTACTGTACAGTTAGTTCACTTTACCCTGCAGAAGCAGGGCTCAGGAAAGTAGTTTTCTTTGTACAGTCACTCACGTTCAAATAAAAATGTTGTTTCTTTTCCATTTTCCTTGCAAATGATTGGGCATTCTTTGCAAAGTGAAATTCCATTGCATTCACTAACCGTTGGGGCCAATTTCCTTGTAAAATACAACTTTTCTTGCGTGAACAGCTAAGTGAAAAGCTTATTTGCCTGTAGTATGGCATCCCCATTGTCTCAGTTAATAAAATTTGAGGTAATCCACTGATAGTAACGACTGCAAAGAAAGGTGAAAAGATTTAAACTCCTACTGTCTTATTCACAACAAACCAAATCCTTTCTGAAAGCGTCAAGTGTTCAAGGGAAAACAGTTTGAATAATGTAAAAGAGTTTCTTAGGAACTGTTCCATTTGCTTCAGATATCATACTGCCAGAAAGCACTTTGCTAGAGACTGCAAGGCTATGGAATGCGACAGTGATATGCGTGTATTAGCCTTAAACTGAGGCCTCTTCACACCGAACTCTAGAAGATCTTACATCCTTGTCAGATAACTGCAGGAAGAACCATGAGCAGAAAACTCCATGATCGTATCAAAATATAGTGAACTATGTCACAAAAATGTTTTTGAATAAAGAGTTTGAGGTCAACCAAAGAAAGGTGGTAGAATATATGTTGTTCTAGATTAGTGGTCTCCAAACTGTGGCCCGGGGTCCTTTGTTTGCCTTTATCTGGCCATTGGGGAACTGTCTTCTCAGTGATACAAGACAATATTCTTCCCACTGATACCAATGATGGGGCATTATTCTTCCTATAGGCACCAATGATGGGACACTATTTATCCCACTGACCCCATTAGTGGGGTACTATTCCTCCCACTGACCCCGATTGGGCATTATTCCTCCAACTGACACCAACGTCCAGCCCCCCTATAGTCTTAAGAACCATAAACTGGCCCTTTTTCTAGAAAGTTTGGAGATCCCTAGATGATCAAAACAGCCATTGACCATCTCAGTACCAGAATGTTTCACTCCCTTCAATACCTAGACATTTTTCTCCCAACTGTTTTTTAATGTTTGTAAATAAAGCAACCAAAGATTCTATACATCTATACCAGGTCTTTAACTTACGCATTCTTAATTTATATTTTTTTTTTACATTTTAACATCCAAGAAGGGTTACAAGCTCAAAAAAAGCAGAGTAATACAATCCAAACAACCCTACAGTAGGTGTAGTAAGGACCAAACACAAATCACAGGTAGATATGGGTCAAATGGCTTGTAGATTCAAAGTTTCAGAATCAAAGTTATGGTCTTTCCATGACAACAGTAGGACAGGCCACCTATATTAGTAAAAAAACATGCAAGTAAATAAGACCTTTACTTTATCATAGATGAGGGTGTCATATAGATGTTATTGTGGGATCCTCGCACATTATTATTTTGCGATACCACACTCCGTCAATTTAACTGACAATTGTGCGGTCGTGCGACACTGTACCCAAACAAAATGTATGTCCTTTATTTCCCACAAATAGAGCTTTTTGTTGGTTGTATTTCTTCATCAGTTTAGGCCAATATGTATTCTTCTACATATGTTTGGTAAAAAAAACGCAATAAGTGTATATTGATTAGTTTGCGCAAAAGTTATAGCGTCTACAAAATAGGGGATAGATTTGTGGCATTTTTATTATTATAATTTTTCTACTAGTAATTGTGGTGATCTGTGATTTTCAGCGAAACTGCGACATTGCGGTGGACAGATCGGACACTTTTGACACATTTTTGGGACCAGTGACATTTATAGAGCGATCTGTGCTATAAAAATGAACTGATTACTGTGTAAATATCACTGGCAGGGAAGGGGTTAAAAGTGATTTATAGGAGGTGTTTCGAACTGAGGGATGGGACTGACTGAAGAAGGAGAGAGATCTCTCTTCCTAATTACTAGGAACAGCAGATCTGTCTCTCCTCCCCTGTCAGAATGGGGATCTGTCTGTTTACATTGACAGATCCCTGTTCTGGCCCTCTGTGGAGCGATCCTGGGTGGCTGGCTGACATCGCGGCCACGCACAGGTCCTTTTTACACTCCTATACACATCTATAGAGCCCTGACAGGTCCTTTTTCTACTCCTACATACATGTACAGTGGGGATCGAAAGTTTGGGCACCCCAGGTAAAAATTTGTATTAATGTGCATAACAAAGCCAAGGAAAGATGGAAAAATCTCCAAAAGGCATCAAATTACAGATTAGACATTCTTATGTCAAAAAAAGTTAGATTTTATTTCCATCATTTACACTTTCAAAATTACAGAAAACAAAAAAATGGTGTCTGCAAAAGTTTGGGCACCCTGCAGAATTTATAGCATGCACTGCCCCCTTTGCAAAGCTGAGACCTGCCAGTGTCATGGATTGTTCTCAATCATCATCTGGGAAGACCAGGTGATGTCAATCTCAGAGGTTTTAAATGCCCAGACTCATCTGACCTTGCCCCAACAATCAGCACCATGGGTTCTTCTAAGCAGTTGTCTAGAAAACTGAAACTGAAAATAGTTGATGCTCACAAAGCTGGAGAAGGCTATAAGAAGATAGCAAAGCGTTTTCAGATGTCAATATCCTCTGTTCGGAATGTAATTAAGAAATGGCAGTCATCAGGAACAGTGGAAGTTAAAGCAAGATCTGGAAGACCAAGAAAAATATCAGACAGAACAGCTCGCAGGATTGTGAGAAAAGCAATTCAAAACCCACGTTTGTCTGCACGATCCCTCCAGAAAGATCTGGCAGACACTGGAGTTGTGGTACACTATTCCACTATAAAGAGATACTTGTACAAATATGGTCTTCATGGAAGAGTCATCAGAAGAAACCCTCTTCTACGTCCTCACCACAAAAATCAGCGTTTGAACTTTGCAAATGAACATATAGACAAGCCTGATGCATTTTGGAAACAAGTTCTGTGGACCGATGAGGTTAAAATATAACTTTTTGGCCAGAATGAGCAAGGGTACGTATGGAGAAGAAAGGGCACAGAATTTAATGAAAAGAACCTCTGTCCAACTGTTAAGCATGGGGGTGGATCAATCATGCTTTGGGGTTGTATTGCAGCCAGTGGCACAGGGAACATTTCACGAGTAAAAGGAAAAATGGATTCAATAAAATTTCAGCAAATTAGGATGGTAACTTGATGCCATCTGTGAAAAAGCTGAAGAGAGGATGTCTTCTACAAATGGATAATGATCCTAAACACACCTCAAAATACACGGGGGGATTACATCAAGAGGCGTAAACTGAAGGATTTTTCATGGCCTTCACAATCTCCTGACCCCAACATAATTGAAAATCTATGGATAGACCTTAAAAGAGCAGTGTGTGACAGGCAGCCCAGAAATCTTAAAGAACTGGAAGACTTTTGTAAGGAAGAATGGGCAAAGATACCTCAAACAAGAATTGAAAGACTCTTGGCTGGCTACAAAAAGCGTTTACAAGCTTTGATACTTGCCAAAAGGGGGCAGTACAAGATATTAACTCTTCAGGGTGCCCAAACTTTTGCAGACGCCATTTTTTTTGTTTTCTGTAATTTTGAAAGTGTAAATGATGGAAATAAAATCAAATCTGTAATTTGATGCCTTTTGGAGATTGTTCCATCTTTCCTTGGCTTCGTTATGCACATTAATACAAATTTTTTCCTGGGGTGCCCAAACTTTCGATCCCCACTGTATAGAGCCATAACAGGTCCTCTTTATACTTCTACATACATGTATTGAGCCATGACAGGTCAATTGTATACTCCTATATACATGTAAAGAGCCATGACAGGTCCTCTTCATACTTATATGTACACAATTTCCATCATACTCACACCAAAAGGCTGTAACTAGAAAATGTTTAAAAAAAATTCCTACCACCAATTCTTCTAGAAATAATCAGCCTCTTTAAGCATGCTAACATCCATATCCAGGTATACCTTTAGGTATACTAGGTAATAACTGAAGTACCTGGTCCACTACCTGGGTAGTGGCCTGGGTGTTTCTAATGGCATATCTTGCATCAGTAGTCAGATGTAAATAAGCAGTCAGCTTTAATTAAAACTTTATATTAAGTATTGTTGGACCTAGCCTAAGATTTGGTGTACTAGTATCACTAATGGGCCTTGTTGATCAATGTGTCTTAAACAGAGATTCTGTTACCCACAGTAAAACATTATTTTTTTTTTTTTTAGTCTCCCATAATGTACTGAAAAACACCCAAAGATAATTAGACTGGCTGCTATAAACAAAGCAAAAAAGTATTTTATTTTATACACATGGATGGGTAACGGCTTGGAAGCCACATGTGGCTTCCATCTATAGTTGATGCTCACTGTAGGCTTTAAGCTTCAAAGCACATATCAATTTGAATACTTGTCTTTATATAGAGGTAAACAATGTATCTATGATACCAAGTTTCTCTAGTTTCTTTAATTTTGTAAACGTGATTACTATTATTATCAAACTTTTTTAATTTCTTATTTATTGTATTTCGGTGTGATTAACTGTTAATGTGTTTATTTAACTGTACCTTATGAGCCAAAATCATTGGGAGCCTTTTCAAGGCAAATAACTATACTAGGTACTGTAATGCATAAATTTAACATAAAGCACAAGAAAACACCCAAAAAAGCTCACAGCCCTATGTGTCTCAAATTAACTACAGAGTAAGGAATCCACAGAAATACATGCAGTTGTCATAAAAAAAAGATAAATAGAAATGAAAAATGCATGCTTTTCATCCAGGAGGTTTGCTTTCCAATTTCTAATTTAATTTTTTAATACAAGTGGATATCTTCAAAAGAACACATTTCATCTAAGTATATATTAATCATAGCTGTCTCACCTTGCTTGAATAATTCATGTTTAACAAATAAAAATAATTCTGCTTGACTGAATTTTACTTGAAAATAGGTTGCTTGCTTGTTATGGTTGTTTACCTATATTTTTACCTATTAATTTATTATTGGGCATATCAAAATTATACAGTATATTTATTTGATTTCATACTTTCAGATGTTGGCTCAGTGTAGCTTAGATGTTTACAACTCTTGGTTATGAATGTCAATCTTAAATATGTTTCTTCCGCTTTCTTTCACAGACTGTGAACGACGGTATCCCTTTATACACTGTGCATGTATGAAGCTCTGCACGTTTCCCCGCCCCTGACGATCGTTCTTGTACTTTCCCTGCGCCATTTTCGGTCGTTTAATGCAATACAACATGGAGGACACTCGACAAGTTGCAACCTCAAGCCAGGAGCGAAGCCAGGTGGTAGCACACACCAGATACAGGAGGTAAAAGGCCACAAATATGGCGTTTGAGGAGATGGTGGAAATGGTGGCAATATTAGGGAGGGAGGATCATGACGGAAAACATGGCCATTACAAGAATCCAAACAAGGCGAAGGCCCAAATCATGGACAAAGTGCTGAAGAGTCTCCACCATAAATTTGGGGTGTGCAGGTCAAAGGAACAGCTACGCAAAAGGTGGTCTGACCTAAAATTAAGAGAGCCAGAGAAAATGGAGAAGATTAAAAAAGTCATTAGAAGAAGTAATTTTCACGTGTACTCTGATTAGTTTGTTTTATTATTGTGCGGCATGTGTTTTTTCTTTCAGGTTGTATATACAGATCAAGAATAGATGTCTCAAGTTTCATGTTTGTGGGCACAATAATTAGTCGTATGAGTTGACGTTCATTCGCTCACTAATAAAAAAATACGATCTTTTTGTCTGATACAGTGTTTAGGAAATGGCATCATGCCTATTTACGCATGGACAAATGGGAGTTTACACTGTATCAGACAAAAAGATCGTATTTTATTAATAGTGAGTGAATGAACGACGATTCATACGACCAATTATTGCGCCCACTGCCCACAAACATGAAACTTGAGACATCCTGATCTATTTATGTGAGACCAATTTTTTATTTAATGTAGATGTGTTCTTAACTAGATTTAAATAATCCAACTTTAGTCAATATACAGTAAAAGGAGAGTATGCTCAGCAGTTGGTTACACATATGGACTCAGTAGCACAAGTCTTGGCCACAAGAACAACCTATTTAGGGTGTTACACACAGGTGATCCAGTGGATACTTGGTGTGTTTCCATGTAGGAAACTTGACCAAAGATAGAGCAATGTAGCAGCTTCGGTAATGGATACAATCCTGTGTTAAGCTTAGAAGGATTGTAAAAACAGACAATTGTACCACACTTTATAAAAATAATTATTCATATTCCTCTTTCAGGCCTCTAATCTTTTAAAATCATGTGTCCCTTTTTTAAAATCTCATAGGATGCAATCAAGCTTCCAGACAGAAGCAAAGAAACACCATACATCATACCCAAGCCCCACCCCCGCGGGATGTGCAGGAAGTGAAAACTGCCACCACATCAGGTCAGTGTCATACACCACAGCTTCAGGTAATAGATGTAGGCCTGCATAATTTTAATACATGGTTTGTTTACAAATTTCAGGAGGTTTTCGTGCTGGTGATGGTGGCTTGGACACATACAGCGCCCAGCTGTTAATTGGAGAGGTGTTGGCCTGCAGGGCTGAAATCGAGGACATCCACATCTGTTTGGGGCAGATGAGAGAAAAATGAGAACGGTAGAGCAAAAAATAAAAAATGTATTGGATGTTCTGGGGAGGGTTTAAAAAAAATGTTTTTAATGTTTTCTTTGTTTTTATATGTATGTTTGGTTTTATATTTTTTAAAGTGGAATCTCTAGTTTTCTGGCTAAAACGCATGAACAATGACAAATGCTAAAAAGTTGGTCATTGTTCATGCGTTTTAACCAGAATGTTTTTAATTTTGGGATTCTCAAACAAAATACACAAAAAAAGATATCTAAGAAAAAATAAATAAAAATATATCTCTAAAAAAATAACAAAAAAAATATTTTAAAAAAAATTATGTTGACAAATATTTCTAGCCAAAAATATATTTCTTGATAATAAAAAAAATTCTAATAAGATATGTTTGGATAAAAAAAAATGACACATTTTAAATGTGAAACAATAAATATTTTTGGATACTCAACAATGTGTGGCTTATTATTATATCAATGCTGCCTAAAAGAACAAATCTAGATTTGTGGTGTTTACATTGACAATGATGAGTATTTAGTACGGGAAAATAAACATGGCACTATGATAACCTAGGAGAAAGCTACAATAAACCCAAATTAGAAAATAATCAAACAAAGAAAAATACTAGAATTTTTCTTTCCAAAAAAAATGTTTTATTCACCCAAGATCTGGCATTGGAATGGCCCCCCCACCCTTAAAATAATCTACATATTGTTGCCGCACAGCACGTGCGCTTTGGGGGGCCAAGCCTGTATGGCCGTGAGGGGCCGCCACTGGAACATCAATGGCCTCATCAAGCACAAGTGTCATGTAGTTTGTTGAGTGTCTCTTTAGGAAATTGTGCAATATGCAGCAGCAAAGTATGACATGGTTCAGATTCTACTTAACAACAAACCTACAGTCCCTTTTTTGTTTGCACCGCCTGTATACTGCTGTTCAAAGTATTTAGGGCCAAAGGGGCTTGTAATGACCTGGGCGGAGGGGGGCGGGGAAACCCATGCTATTTTTCTCAATGATTTTCATCCATATGGCAGGGACCAAACATTACATTAAAGCCGCAAGCAGTCTTAAATTACTTTTTTCTTATAGTAATCTCATGTTGTACAGGGACAGTTCTAAACACGTGCCACTACTATAGACACCCAGCAGGTACAATATTTAAAGGATTTTTTTTTTTCACTTTAAGCATCATTAAAATCGCTGCTCCAGAAAAAACGACAGTTTTTAAAACTTGTTTTTCCATTGATACATGTTCCCTGGGGCAAGACCCGGGTTCCCAAACCCGTTTTCTGACAATAACTTGTATATTGGGCTTTAAAATTAGCACTTTTGAATTCGAACGTTCGAGTCCCATAGACGTCAATGGGGTTCTAAACGTTCGGTCCGTTCGAAGGTTCTGATGCGAACCGAACGGGGGGGGGTGTTTGGCTCATCCCTAACTATGAGAGATCCCATAGAGACAACATGAATGGTCAGGATAGACCATACAGGGATGACCATAATGGACCTAGAATGCCTAAAACCCGGTGGAGAAACAAGAACACCCAGAAACCTTGGTCTAAGTCACCAAAAAAAACATTTTGGAAAAATAACAAGAATAATCAAAAACCCCATAACCCTCCATACAACCAACAGGGTAATCAAGCGGGGTATGAGCAAGGATACTATCAGAACCAGAGCCAGTATAATCAGGATAGAAGGGACCCAAGAGATGCCTATCCCTACCAATCCAAACATTACCAATATCCAGGAGGCTCTTTCCAGCATTATCAGCAGGGTGGACAATCCCATAAGGATCAATACCAACATGATAATAGGAGAAGTTCGATTCATACCCACAATAGGTATGAGCCACTAAGCAATTATAGAGAAGACACACTGGCCCGGATTCAGAAAGGACTTACGACGACGTATCTCCAGATACGCCGTCGTAAGTCCAAATGTGCGTAAGTCTCCTACGCCGTCGTATCTTGGGTGCATATTTATGCTGGCCGCTAGGGGCGCTTCCGTTGATTTACGCGTTGAATATGTCAATGAGCTAGATACGCCGATTCACGAACGTACTTGCACCCGTCGCAGTAAGCTACGCCGTTTACGTAAGGCGTATGTCCGGCGTAAATTTACCCCTCATAAAGCAGGCGTAAGTCATGTTAAGGTATGGGCGCAGGAACATCGTCGTATTTTACGTCGTTTACGTAAGTCGTACGTGAATGGGGCTGGGCATAGGTTACGTTCACGTCGCATGAATGGACCCGGTGTATCTTAGGGAGTAAATTCGATGTGATTCTGAGCATGCGCGCGCATGCGCTGTTCTTTCGGCCATGCATTTACATGGGGTCACGCTTAATTATAATACAACACGCCCACTGCCTTGCTACTTTGAATTACGCGGGCTTACGCCGGCCCATTTACGTTACGCCGGCGTAAATATGGGAGCAAGTGCTTTGTGAATACTCAGCTTGCCTCTCAATGTTACGTTGGCATAGCGCATATGAGATGCGCTACGCCTATCTAAAGATGCGCCGATCTCTCTGAATCCGGGCCACTGTCTTTTTTAGAGTACAGCAGGAGCCAGAGATCTCCACCCCGGTACGAACAAATGACAAACACCAGAAGTCCAAACGGAAGAGGGGATGCCGAGGGGGATACAAGATCCAAAAGAAGAAAAGTACAGTAGGTAAAAGGCATCTATAACATCAGTGTAGTTGAATTAACACGGACTGAAACGATCACATTGGATACAGGCTTAAAATTTGAACCCAAAAGGAACTTGAACAAATTTGATGTATATGTAGATATACAAAAATATACAAGAAAGCTCAACATAAAAAAAAGTATATGTTGAACAAACCACCAAGAAGTGAACCAGACAGAATTAATACACTAGGAAGAGTACAGCCTAAAGAACTAAGGAATACATTTCTTTTCAATCCACAGGTTCACAATAACCACCATGTGGAAGTGTTCAACAAGATGGTATTAAGGGATCTGGATAAACTCAAAGTTAAGAGAATGCCTGATCCGAAGGCCATACATAAAGGTATCAAAGAATTGGAAGATAATAAACAAGTAGTTATTAGGCCTGCCGACAAAGGCAGAGCTATTGTGGTTCTATCTAAAGAATACTATCATGAGGAATTGTGTAGCCAACTTAGTGATACCAATACATATATCAAACTCAGAGGAAATCCTACAGAGGAATACAAAGAAGAACTATCGGAGCTTATCTTAAAAGGGAGGATGAAAGATATTCTAAATAAGAGAGAAGAAAAGTATCTAATCCCGGATGTGTGCAGGGTCCCCATTATATATACGGTCCCGAAAATACATAAGGATTCACATAAACCACCGGGGAGACCCATTATTAATGGGATTCAATCTATCAATTCCAGATTAGGGGAGTATGTTGATAAATTCATGCAGCCATTGGTCCCCCAAACCCGGGAATACCTTATAGATACTAAACATCTCATCTAGATTCTAGATACTGTAGAAATTAATGCACAACACAGGTACTTGATAGCCACAGCGGATGTTGCATCGTTGTATATGGTCATCAACCATGAAGACGCCATAAAGGCCTCCAAGTGGGCTCTAAATAATTTTAGCCAACTTGTCTCTAAACAGAAGTGTTTTATTTTGAGATGTTTGGCCTTTGGTCTTCAGCACAATTATTTTTGGCACATGGGATGGTGATGAAACCACTCTGGCACAATTTTTTGATAGGCTAAATGACAATCAAAAGAATATGAAATTGACCTATACAACTAGCGCCAGAACTATCCAATTCCTGGATCTGGAAATAACATCGGAGGCATATCAAATTACTACCAAAACATATTTCAAACCAGTAGAAAAATACAGTTATATCCCGGTGGATAGCTGCCACTTCGATCCTTTGCTGATCAATATACTGAAAGGACAGATGATAAGACTGTGCAGAAAATGTACAGATTCTAAAGTATTCCTAGAACAAGCTAATATGATTGGGAAGACATTTATCAATAAGGGCTACAATGAAGAATTTATACATGCTGAGATCAAAAAAGTCCATGAAATACCAAGGGATACCCTCATACAGGATAAGGGGAAGACAATTAGATTGAAACAGGAACTACCAATTATTTTGAACTACAGTATCCAGCATAGGCAATTAGAATCAATCTTTTTGAAAACATTGGCCTATTCTTAAAGCAGACAGGCAGTTACAAAGTTTATTACCCAGTTTACCTAGGGTTATATATAGGATAGCCCCTACTTTGAGGGATTTGGTGTCAAAAAATGTTCCGGAACCCCCAATCAGAAATAACACACTTACCTTTTATCAGGGGGAAAGGCTTTTATCCATGTAGGCCAGGGGTGTCAAACTGGCGGCCCTCCAGCTGTTCCGAAACTACAAGTCCCATCATGCCTCTGCCTGTGAGAGTCATGCTTGTAACTGTTAGCCTTGCAATGCCTCATGGGACTTGTAGTTTTGCAACAGCTGGAGGGCCACCAGTTTGACACCCCTGATGTAGGCGGTGCTATGCATGCAAAAAAAACAACTTTAATGGTCAGAAATGTTCAAAATTTATATCCAATTTGACTTAAGAAGAATACAAAATAAAGGACATAATGTGCAGGACTGAGGGTGTGGTATATGTGCTGCAGTGCTCCTGTTTATTGCAATACATAGGGCGTACGAAAAGACCCCTATGGAAACGAATAAGGGAACATGTGCAAAATATAGAAAAGGGCTTCCCCAAGCACAACGTTTTACGTCATTTTTCACTATGCCATGCAAACAATCCGAAAGATCTGAAGTTCTGGGCCATAGACAAGTATAAACCCCATTGGAGGGGGAGTCACAAAGTTAGGGAATTAAGCAAGAGCGAATCAAGGTGGATACATGACATTGGTTCACTTGTGCCTAATGGCCTGAACATAGATTTTGATTTAAATTGCTTCATATCGGATTATTAATCATGGGTTTTACATATGTATTTTGTTTTTAGTATATGAAATTTATGTGTTTTTTGGCTG
Source organism: Rana temporaria (assembly GCF_905171775.1). Lineage (NCBI taxonomy): Eukaryota > Metazoa > Chordata > Amphibia > Anura > Ranidae > Rana > Rana temporaria. The sequence continues at coordinate 147,203,017 of NC_053489.1, read as the reverse complement.
ATATTTATATATTATATATTTTATATAATCCATTAATTTCTATACCTTCCATATTTGCTGTTTTTATATGTAAGAGCTGTGTATGCCAGTTTTTTTTTTTTTTTTGGTAGTGATTATATACATATCAATACCATTCACATTTTTGAATATATCGTTGTTGGCCACTGGAGGGAGCAGGAATTCCCCAGTGTTCAGGTTTTAGCTACAATGGATTTTAATAATTCGTTTTACCTTGCTTCTTAATCTATTGTTATTTTAGTATATTATTAAACATGTGTTATGTATGTTTTCCATGATGTTAAGCACAACTTTTTAGAATGATTTGCCAGCTATGATGAGTCCGATGACCCCTCCATTTCCGTGACAACAGGCATGCAGCTGGATAGATATAAACTCAGCCGCTTGTGTCACATGGCTACGATGATTAAGTCACGTGACGAGTGACGTAACGCGTAGGGAGAGGAGCCATTCGACGGTGACGGAAACCGTATGAGGAGATCGCTACACTGAGCTGTATCAGAGGCTGCACATTTTTTCTGTCCAAGGGTTTGTGAGTGTGATTACTTCGCTGTAGTCCCCGTTCTTCTCATTGGCTTTACTTATTACGCTATGAGCACTGCTTTTTTTGTCTCTTTTTTTCTATGAGCCATCTTTCTGGACCAGCAAGTGTCAGTAATAGGCTGTGGTGGGAAGCGCTGTGGACGCGGCGACGTGCGCGACGCTGTAATATAAAGACTTCCACGTATGCGTCGCATCATTACGACGCATGCGAGGGAGGGAATCGGACGGATTGATCCGGTGAGTCTGTACAGACCAGCGGATCAATCCGCTGGACTGGATTCCAGCGGATAGATTTCTTAGCATGCTAAGAAATTTTTATCCGCTGGAAATCCATCGGCCCAAAAAATATCCGCGGATAAATATCCGCTGGGTCATACACACCAGCGGATCTATCCGCTGAAACTGATCCGCGGATAAATTCCAGCGGATAGACCCTCTCGTGTGTACGGGGCCTCAATTGCATATTGGCACAGATTTATTCACATCATGTTATTGCTTTTGAGTTTATTTACGTAGCATATTTTTTTAGCACTTATGATGTATACCGCAAAGATTTATAAATTAATAAAAAAATACATATTTTCTAACTAGAGTAGTGGTGGCTGGACCATAATGGGTGCATGTGTGCAGGGTTTATAGATTTCTATGAGGTTTTTTTGGGAAGCAAATGATTAGAGCCTCAGGCTCTAAATAGCTTCAAAAGGGTTGGACGCAGAGCACTGCACCCTGAATCCACCCACTTGTGACATTAGCGAATCAATATACACTATTGTCTTCCAGGTTCTCCTCCCGGACAATCAGGACAGGAGGCGGATCTTAAGACCAAATTAGCTGGGAGGAGTGTGAGTGCGAACCTGGTGAGGGGTTTGTTTGCCACCCACCAAAAAATTGGAGCAAAAGCTGCCACTGAACTAGAGTGTATTTTTATAGTAACATCACAAACTTATATTGACTATTCATCTATAATATGACATTATGTGCTTTATGTTGTACAGTACATTCATAGGAAATAGGTACTTTTTCTGATGGAGCAACTACTGGTTTCATTTCCTTTTCTTTAAGAATTTTGTATTTGCTGATTAAAAATTATCTCAATTTAACTAATTGATAGGTGTGAAACTAATCTACCTGTATTTCTGAAAGGTCAGAAATGTATGGCATTCCTCTAGAATACTTAAAGGAAATGAATGAAAACTGTGTCATGAAAATAGAGTTAATAAGCATGCGGCCCCAGGTAATTCTATGTAAAGCGTACAGTAAATAGATTGGACAATCTTCCGGGACATAATACAAACTCTCAGGTTATGTATCTGTGATTGAATTGCTCCTGGCAATTTTCTGGGAAGAAGAGAACATTTTAAATTACTTATCAGTTATAAGTAAGTGACTAACCTACAAGGTAAACTTACAGCAAACAGAGCATTTTAATAAAAAATGCTGCATAAAAAGATATCTAAACTGCATCAAAATACATTTTTGATAGCTGTATGCAACACCAGGGGCTCCCGGGCATTAAAATACACCAGTTTGTTTACACTTTAAGAAGGAATGTGTGCATGTCAGGAAAAGTAAAGCAAACAACCACACACAATAAAAATACATTCAGTCCATCTCTGCAAAACATGTGCATTTCTTCATGTTTGAGCCCTTTAGAGACCCCACACCTTGTTTTTTTTACTATTTGATTCTTTTTATTCTCTGGAAACACAATCCTATTGTATTTCCCCAGGAAGTGAAAGACAGTGCAGAGTTCATTAAATCTGTTAATGCTCCAGTCCTAACACACTGGGGGTTATTTACGAAAGGCAAATCCACTTTGCACTACAAATGCAAACTACAAGTGCACAGTGCACTTGAAATTACACTGAAAGTGCATTTGGAAGTGCAGTCACTGTAGATCTGAGGGGGACATGCAAGAAAAAGAAAAATCAGCATTTTAGCTTGCACATGATTGGATAATAAAATCAGCAGAGCTTCCCCTCACTACAGACCTACACCTTAAGATTTACAGTGACTGCACTTCTAAGTGCACTTTCATTGCAATTTCAAGTGCACTTTGCACTTGTAGTGCAAAATGGATTTGCCTTTTGTAAATAACCCCCATTGTGCATCTCAGAATATTTTCAGTTATAGGCAAAAAAACAACAACAAAATGAATCATGGACCTTGCGCATTTCCTACAATGTTATATATATTTTCCAAAGCCAGGGGATATTTGTTGTACCTGTCAATAGAAGTGTATTCATACTCTCCTACTAGAAGGCCAGTATTAGAAGGCCAGTATGGTGGCCTGAATTTATGGGAGGAGACCAGGGAAGGGGGGGTATTTAAGCAGCCCCCTCACCTGTGTTTCTTGACAGTACCAGTGCGCGATATTACACGTCACTAGGTCGACTCTCCCCAGCTCATCCTGTGTTCATGAGTCTGTGCGTTTGATTTAATGTGTGTTGCAGTTTCTCAGTTTGTGGACTTCGTCGGCGGTTCTTGCTTGCTGATGCAGGTAGGATTCAAACCTTTTTTGGTTTCAGACGCAAAGTTACAATTCATTATGTTTCCTATCCCACATCCCTTTCGTACTTAGCTGACCCCGAGTTGTTGTCGGACACGTCACAACATCATTTAGCACAGGCATAGTGAATTTGTAGGTTCCCTCTGCCTTATTTGTCACCCTATCCACAAACATACAATTAGTTCATAGATCCAAGCCTCTGAGCTGCTGTTGGACATTGTCCGATATCACTTGACACAGGCCTGCTGGTTATAGGTCACTGTCTATGGGGTTGCCGCCTTATCCATTGGAGGTTAGCATGTATTGATTGCATGGGTTCTGTGGGTGATTGAGGTGGTAATTAGACCCACCTGGTGCCTTATCTGCACTTTGATTAGCCTCAGGAGCTGGGTGGTTGGTGTGTGTTCAGTTTTGGAGGAAAGGGTGGCACCCTAACACTCTACGACGGCCCAATTCGAATCCCGGTCGCTTCAGCGACATGGTGTTTTATATGCTCGGCTTGATTTCAGTTGTCACACACTTCATAAGCTTCCTGCAGCTCGGTCTCTCTCGTTAGGCTCCTGCCACAAGCAACCACTTGTTACTCAGACCATTCATATGGTCGCACTTTCATACATACACTATACTCCAGCTTCATAACTCTAACCCGAGTTGGCACGATTTGTCCTTGTTTTGCCTTCCTGATGAGGTTACTTTCTTGCAGTCGTTGCAATCACATCTCCAGTGGCACACGATCCGACCACTCATTGTCTCCAGTGGCACATAGTTGTCGAGGTTAAAAAAGTCCATCAAGTCCAACCTGTGTGTGTGCTTTCATGTCAGTATTGCATTGTATATGTCTATATGTTGTGGTCATTCAGGTGCCTATCTAATAGGTTTTTGAATTCATCGATGCTCCCTGCTGAAACCACTGCTTGTGGAAGAGAATTTCACATCATTATTGCTCTTACAGTAAAGAACCCTCTACGCAGTTTAAGGTTACACCGCTTCTCTTCTAGTTTTAGTTTTATGTCTTTTTAAATTTACTTTTCGCTGAAAAGTTTTATCCATATTGTGGGGTCACCAGTATGGTATTTGTACATTGAAATCATATCCCCTCTCAAGCGTTCAGTGCTTGTAATCTTTCCTCATAACTAAGGTCCTCCAGTCCCTTTATTAGCTTTGTTGCCCTCACAGTTGTGTTCAGGTTGTTCCATCCTTCACTAGGTTGGACATGCTTTCTACAAAAAAAAAAAAACTTTTTTTAATATAATGAATATATTAAAAATAATAAAAAAAATATATATAGATATAATACATTCTTCCAACAGGCACTGTGCTTCGGCAACACAGCCTCCCCCATGAGGTTTCTGCCACAAGCTCTCAGTTGCTGCTCATACCACTCATTACCTGTTTACAGGCACCACAAGCCACACGGCCTCCTTCTCAAGGTTCTTAGCCACAAGCTCTCAGTCGCCACTCACACCACTCATTATCTGTTTACAGGCACCACGAGCATCCGCAAAACAGCCTCTGCAACAAGGCCTCCCCCATGAGGTTCCTGCCATATGCTACTCATTTACCCGTTTACAAGCAACCACAAGCTTCTGCAACACGGTCTCCCCCATGCCACGAGGTTCTTGTCCTCTGCTGACTCTGCCCACCCTCTCTGCCCATTGACTCTGCTTACTGAATCCGCCCGCTGACTTACAGTTGTGTGCAGCCTCTAATTCCGCCTGCCTCTCCCAGGTACTGGATAAGGCATCGGGAGCATTTGTGCTAGTACAAGTACTCATGCAAATACTCGGTATCGGTCCCGATACCAATACTAGTATCGGTATCGACACAACCCTACATACAATGCTTTGGTTCACAGTTCCGACACAAGTCGGCACGTTTCATTCTCATGTTGCATACATATGATCACTACAAACGAATAGCATGGTCTATGGTTCCTCCCCACACAGAGTCCAATTTCTCTGCTTTCTTGTTTTCTGCCTCAATCATGAAGTTCCTTTTGCAACACGTTATAGCAACTTGTCTTCTAGTGGCACAGGTTCATGGCTGCTCATCATCTACCAGTGGCACATGTTCACCGCCACTCATTCGCATGTCTGTCTTTCCTCTTTTAGGTCAGTTGAGTTCCAGTAAACTGGTGTTCCAACGCGGAGTCCATATGTTCCCCAGCCCTTCCCTCCACCTCTAGTGCTGTCTGGGGCATGCCAGCCCCATGCGGTGGACAGGTTGGGATGGCCTCTCCTGTCACTAGGGGTGTGTAGATCTGCAAAGCGCAAGTTTTCAAGCATTCAAACTACTACCCATCGAGCCCTCTCTCTGGCAGTGGCATGGCATCAAATGGAAAGGCTCATACGACTTCACTTTTGGTTCTAAGAGCAGTCCATGTCTGTTCGACACTCTCACTCAGTCCCTTACCTGGATCCTGGATCATCAAGCGCAGTACCAGAAAGTCATCCACTACCTTGATGACTTCCTGCTGATCAAACGATCTAGTGAGCCCCAGTTAGACTTGGACAAATTAAGAGTAGTATGTAGCAATCTCAACGTGCCCATAGCAGAGCATAACATAGAAGGCCAGACACAGTCTATCACCTTCCTAGGCCTCACTCTTGACACTCGCTCCTTGCAGGCTAGCCTACCCCCTGACAAGCTGTCCTGGATTAGGGCTATCATTCATGCCTTCACCACCTCACAAAGTTACACCAAGAGACAGCTGCAGTCCCTAATGGGCATGTTGAACTTTGCTATGAGTATTGTCCCTCAGGGGCGTTCCTTTATTTCTGATCAAACCATCAGACTAGACCAGTCAGCTGCTACAGATCTAGCAATGTGGGGCAACTTCCTTAAGAACTGAAACGGCTTATCAATGTTCATCCATGCAAGTTTCAGCCTCCCTACCTCATATAGAACAGATGCAGCAGCCTCCACAGGCTTTGCTACCATTTTTGGCACCCATTGATTTCCAGGTCCATGGTTGCAGGAGATCCTCCTGGTCCCTGGATTCAGCCAGACATCCTCATTGTTTGAGCTTTACCCTATTGCCATGGCAGCTCAGGTCTGGAGACACACCTGAGCATGGCAGACCGTGGTCTTCTCCACTGACAACTTAGCCACGGCTGAGATTGTCAACAAAGGCATGTCCAAGTCCCTGACCATGATGTTTGTCCTATGCAGGCTGGTACAGATATCCCTTCACTACAATTTCAATGTGCACTGTACTTATATACCTGGCAAGTGAAATCTTGCAGCAGATGCACTGTCCCACCTCAATTTTCCTTTGTATTTCTTACAGAGACCCGGATCCGACCCAACCTCACAACACTATGCTGCTCGTAAAACGGTCACAGTCCTCAACATGCTAAAGGCCTACACCTATGGTAAATTCCTAGCCACATGCGCCTGAGCGGGTACAGATCCCATCAAGCACATCCTGGCCTTTGTGTCTTACTGCCACACTCATCTGAGCCTGTCCCACAACACTGACAGACTGTACCTAGCTGGAATCCAGCATTTCCTCTCCCTACAAGCCCCTGGGAAACCCTTGTAGTTTGCGACCCATGCGGTCAAAGCCTTGCTGCACGGCATCCAGAAACATCAGCCTGTAGCCAGTAGAAAACGCCTGCCCCTATTAAGTTCCATGTTTTGGGACATTGCAGCCACCCTGTCACGGTCCCCTTTTGGGTTGCTCCCCAGTCTGGTCATCCAGGCAGGCATCTTAAGTAAAGTGAAGCCGGCAGTGAAGCTTAGCGGCTTCACAGACGGTTTTCTACTGAGCATGCCAGAGCAGTGCTGTGCTTTGTGAATGGTCCTGTAGTCTTCTGGGACCTGTGATGTTTGCCAGAAGGCTGCCAGGTAAGGAGGGGGGTCAAACTTCCAGCTTAGATCACTGTGTCACTTCTGACTGGAAGTGGAAATACCTGTCAAAATCAGGTACCTTCCCCCTTGCAAAACAGCGGAAGTTCTGCTTTAAGATCGATTTTTCAGGTTTTGGGTTTCTTGTAACTTTCACTCTATCAGAGATTTATAAAAAGGTGTCTTCATTCATGTGTACATGCACTACATAATACTCTAATATTCTGTATATAGTACAATAAATACTAATTATTAGGTATTAAGGTTGTAATAAGGAAGAGCCTGATATTATAAAGCACCTGGATTACATTTTCATGTCCATGTTTATTAGAGATGGACAATTAGACCTGAACAAGCTTAAAAATGCATTTATTATCATTTCTAATCTACAGTACTTCTTGCATAAATGTACTTTTGAAACAAACCTTAAGTTTTATTGCTGGCAATGCATAATGTAGAAAGGGTTACCTATAAGCAAATCAGAAGCAAACTGTTCCACTTGAAATGCAATGTTCTGCATAGTGACTGATTTCCTCAGTACCGAAATCAGCTGAAGGCATTCAAGTGTAACTTGACTTGGCTGTCAAAGGGCGTTGCTACAAGAAGATGGTTGGTTTGAATTGTCTGAATAGGAACGAAAAGAAAGCATTCTATGCAGTGTGAATTATTTAATGAATTGAAACAACAATACTCTAACTTCAGTATGTAGAAATAGGCTCTAATATGGTTCATCATATGCACGTGTTATTTTTTTTTTTTTCCTTCAGCCTAACTTTCTAGATAAAAACCATAGCTCCCAACTGTCCCTGATTTTGAGGGACTGTCTCTGATTTGGAACAAAGTCCCTCTGTCCCTCTTTCCTAATCATTTGTCCCTCATTTTGGTCTGATCTATAGAGTTAGAGTATATAAAATGCACTTTTTATCTATCAAAAAGTACTTCATCCAATCTCTAAATGGTTGCATTTGTAAATTCCATAAGCCAGTATAAAGGAATAGTAGTGGTAAAAAAAGCTTTTAACTAATCAACTTTTGTTGTTGTACAGTTCTCCTTTAAGGGGGCGTGACAGGGGTGTGTCATATGTCTACATACTTTTGCTAATAGGAGTCCCTCGTTCCCATCTTAGAAAGTTGGGAGGTATGCAAAAACACAACTGTAACAAAAGTAATACACATAAGTCCTAAAGACTTTTGTAAATATATAAATTAGGCCAAAACTTCTTATTTACATACAGGTATATATTGACCAGTGTTTGTTTTAAAGTAAAAAAAAAAGTGCACAAGCAGAGGTTAAATCTTTACTTTCTTTACATACAGGAAATGGATCTTGGCCTTGTCTCTTTTTTTTTTTTTGCTCAATGAATTTCAAGATTAAAGAGGCACTGTCACTTTACCTATTCTGGACAAAGTGACAGTGCCTATATAAAGAGCCTCTCCTAATGCATGGATACTCACCTCCCAGCAATCCCCTGCTACTTCTTCCTCTGCTGTATTCATAAAAACATAGCCGGGGCTTCCAAATATGGGGAGCATGCTACCTCCTCCAAGGATGCATTGTTCAGGCCTAGAGAGCACTGTCACATGACTGAGGGCCAAAGTCAACACTTCCTCTAAGCTTTAAAACCAGACAGTGGTGGCGGCTATGACAGAAGGACCACAAAGAGGTTTTAGTGGGTCCAGCAGGGGTGCAGACCCTCTAGTTTGGAAATAATTCCTCTCACTTCCTTTTGTTTCTCCAGGACAAAACGTCAGACGAAACAATCCCAAGAAAACACAGACAGAAAAATAAAACCTTACAGAGATTGTAGCACTACCCCTCTCTAGCCAAACCTTAAAAAAATGTTTTGGCTTTTGGTATGTACACTTAAATTGATGACATGAAAGCTCTGCTATTAAAATAGGAATATACATTTGGAAGAGTCTTTTGCTTTAAACCTTACTGTTCAGTTCTATATCTATACTGGTCTGTCCTGCTCTTCGAAAATTTGTGTAAAAGAAAATTGAATATGAGACAGAAATATTGCATTTGCAGGTTGTGCTGCTGCATGGGGACAATGAATGGCCCAGCATCATATCATAGAGAGAGCTACACTGTGGCCTACTTGATTTGACTAGAGAAGAGCCTACTTTTCTGTTGATGACAATCATGGGACAAACACCAGTAACAATGCTTAAAGGGGTTGTAAAGGTTTGTCTTTTATTTTCTAAATTGGTTTCTTTAAGCTAGTGCATTGTTGGTTCACTAACCTTTTCCTTCGATTTCCCTTCTAAATGTTTTTTTTCTTTGTTTGAATTTCTCACTTCCTGTTTCTCCTCAGTTAGCTTTCCACAATCATCTGAGAGGTGGAAAGTCATTTAGAACAGCTTACTGAACACCTTACTGAGGAGGAACAGGAAGTGAGCAATTCAGACAAAGAAAACAAAAAAAAAAATACTTTAAGAAGAGAAAATGAAGGAAAAGGTAAGTGAATCAACAATGCACTAGCTTAAAGTAACCCATTTAGAAAATAAAAAACTAACTTTTACAACCCCTTTAACCTCCCTGGCAATATGATTATGTCAGATTTTAGGTGCTGAAAGCAGTACCATTATTTTGTATGGACATTTGGCGTTTTACACTGTAGGCCTGTAATTCTTAGGAATAACTCACTTAAATCTCTCCAAACCAGAGTCTAGTAGACATCTTGGGTATGATAAAGTTTGAAACACAAAATCATAAATTATAATATAATACATAACTATAACAAATAATAATATAATAATAATAATAATAATAATAATAATAATAATAATAATAATAATAATACTTTGTATTTAATACATTTTAGTTAATAATATAATTAAAAACACTGAATTTTTTTTTGGCCAAACAAGGGTGCAATATTAGTAGTCATATTGCTTCAGTAAACATCCCGGGTATGGAAAATTTTAAAACATGGTACAGCACAAAGTCCGACGTCACAATCAGGACAATAGAACCTGGTTTCTTTTCTGATTTTCCTTCCAGTGTCATCACACTTAGATCCTTGTGGGTGCTGACTTCCTTTCCGTTGGTGGAATGTGGTCCATAAAGTGACGACCAGTCAGGCATTTCAGGTTCACTACCCCAGCAGCACGACGTCCAGATCTATTTACAGTCGTTGGTGTTTGGTGCTTGAGAAATATAAGTTCGGCAACCTTCCAAACAAAGTCCGCATGAACCACAGACATATAGCATATATAGAATATATACAGTACATTGTAAGGGGGGGGGGGGGGGGTGGGCAGGCTCAACTGGTACTGGCAGTGGTAAACCATTAATGAGAAAGAGAAACCAAAGAATAGTCCGAACAGATTTTCCTGCACTTTTATTTAGCAAGGAAACCCGCAAACACAGTTTTATTGCAGAAGGGCTTTTTTTTATAACAAGTCAATAGCATAAAACAAACTCGGGAGCCCTGTGTATGAGAAACCAACTAAACTCAGGTCGGTTCCTGATTAACAGGGAGCCGGCTAATGGGTTACCCAAAATAAACAGGAAGCACAAGTGTAATTTTGTGTTCTCCCAGCACTCACTCTTTTTATACAACAGCAGCCTCACACAGCAAAGAGAGCAAGAGACAAAGCCCTGTGCATCAGTTAGCTAATTTATATAAAGGTACAGTTTGAGAAATACAAGGCAAGAAGCTGGGAGTTATAAGGATGAACAAGTGTTCCTTAAAATCTCAGGTAGATAAGGGCAAAGTCAAGGATTTTAGCAAAGATTGTGGGAGGAGATCTAACTTTTGGGGTATCCAAAACATATAAGAATTCAGGGGGTGAGTCAACCCACCAAGCCACATTAACAATTTAGTAAATTACTTTAGGGTGGATGATTCATTAAGAAATAATGTTAGATTATTTATAATTTATTATTGTAACACAAATGTTACAAAGCTTTACATAAGAAAAAAATATTTGCATATTTTCAACAACTGATACATAATTACTTTTAAGGTAATTTAAAGGGAAAAATCACAACAATGTAACACCATATATATATGATTGCTACACGAGTCATTTTGAATATAACAGCCAAAAGCCTTTGCTAGTTCATGTGATATGTAAAATTAAATGATATATAGTAATATTATAAATATTTTAGTGAGACAAAAGAGTGTTCAGGATCAGCCCTAAGTTATTGTACAACCTATAAATTCACTCAGCTAGATTTTTAAGACAAAAGTGCTGAAAATGCAGGTACACATATACAAAATTGTACAAAGAAAAAAACAATAATCAAAAGGCTAAAACATGCTAAAATGGATGTGTCCTGAAATTACAATTTACAATTACAATGAGAAACTATAAATTATATGAAATAGATACAAGAGAGATGCATGTCATTTAACAACATTAGCCCCCCAATTAGTAATAATAACAATTAGTGAAAATTAAAGGCTAAAACAGGAAATGAATGCAGCAATACATCTGAAACCAAGTTGCTGGAGAGACTGAAAAAAGTGTTAGTTAAAGATAAAAAAGAAAGAAATAAACAAGGAGAGAATTTATCTGAGAACTGAAGTATTTTGACTAATGGAGGTTGTCCATATCACCATCATTCACATTCCCCAGAAACCAGTAATGTAAAAAAGAAAATTAATACATCTGCCACCTCTCAGGACTGGTAATCTGAAATATATGAAATGTTTTGGGGTTTAGATGCCTGAATAAAAGGCAGTTGTCTGGAAGGAGAACTCGAAACTGTCAATGGGTCTAGAAAAAGCACTGTTCAACAGAATAACTCATTGTGAGTACATATTACTGAAATAAAGTTTCAAAAGCAGTAAGTACGGTAACTGTATTGTCCTTCTAACAAATTAATTCACACCAACATCAGCACAACAGATTAGGCATCAAAGAGTAATTTCTATAAAATGTTGTTTTATGCTGTGGCATCATGCATGCTTTGTCATGCTAATGGTGCAGTTATAAAAAAATATTAACTGAAAGGGCTATAACTTGATGTGTATAGATTATACCTGTTAGAATGGGGGAAGATTAACTAATAATTTGCAGTTTGGCTTCCTCTGAGTATGGAAGTCTTTGTGGTGGCTCCAGTTATATCACATACATAACTTACTACTATATGGGAGTCAGTCTAAACTCACATGCAAATAAGTAAACCCAAAGTTATACGATATGACTGTCATGCCTTCTTCTGCCTTATCAAAAATGCCATATAACACCCCTGCTACTAGTAATCCAATAAATGTATATAGTAATTTTGTAATCACACATTCATAAGATGAAATTCTGGAGTCTTTGGGCCAAATCCACAAAAGAGATACTCCGGCGTAAGCCGTCGTATCTCTGGTTCTAACTTTGGAACTGATCCTCAGAAGCAGTTTTCCTAAGTTAGGCAGAAGATCCGACATCTGTAAGGGACTTACACTGCCGGATCTTAGGATGCAGTACCGCATCCGCCACTGGGGGCATTTCGAGTCGAAATGCCTCTGTTAGTATGCAAATTAGCACTTAGGGCGATCCTCAAAGCTTTTGTACCTAGTTTTTTCGCCGTAAGTGTTAGTTTGCCTGGTGTAAAACTAGGGCTGCTTTTACAAGGTGTAAAGTTAGTCACACCTTGTAAAGGCCCATTCAAGCGACAGCATTTGGTATGCATTCCCGAGGGAGAACTCCATGCCAATTTTCAATGAAAAAAACGGCATGGGTTCCCCCTCAGGAGCATACCAGGCCCTTAGGTCTGTTATGGATTGTAAGGAGACCCCCCTCCGCCGCAAAATTGACGTAGGGGGTCCCCCTACAATCCATACCAGACCCGTATCCAAAGCACGCTACCCGGCCAGCCAGGAAGGGAGTGGGGACGAGCGAGCGCCCCCCCCCCCCTCCTGAGCCGTGCCAGGCCGCATGCCCTCAACATGGGGGGTTGGGTGCTCTGGGGCAGGGGGGCGCACTGCGGGCCCCCCCACCCCAGAGCACCCTGTCCCCATGTTGATGAGGACAGGACCTCTTCCCGACAACCCTTGCCATTGGTTGTCGGGGTCTGCGGGCGGAGGCTTATCGGAATCTGGGAGTCCCCTTTAATAAGGGGGCCCCCAGATACCGGCCCCCCACCCTAAGTGAATGGATATGGGGTACATCGTACCCCTATCCATTCACCTGTAGGCAAAAAGTAAAAGTTAATAAACACACAATACAAGGCTTTTTAAAATATTTTATTATTCTGCTCCGGACGCCCCCCCTGTCTTCGTTATTAGCTCAATTACCAGGGGGGGCTTCTTCTTCCACTCTCCGGGGGTCTTCTCCGCTCTCCGGGGGTGTTCCGCTCTCCGGGGGGGGCTTCTCCGGACTCCGGGGGGCTTCTTCCATCTTCTCCCCTCTTCCGCTCTTGACTCGGCGAACCCCGGTTCTTCTGCAGCTCTCCGGTGCCTTCTTCTTCAGCGCTGGCTGCCTGCTATGTTTGTGTGTTAGCTCGATTTCAAACAGGCAGCCGGCGCGGTCTTCTGTGGCGTCAGGGTCTTCTGGTCTTCTGTTCTTCCTATGTTGCCTCGTCGCCTCTTGTCGCTGTAATGATGGAAGCGCGCCTTGCATCACATTTATATAGGCATCGCCGTCCCATCATGCTCCGGCAGGTACCCACGTGGTGGGTGCCTACCCACGTGCACCCACCACGTGGGTACCTACCGGAGCATGATGGGACGGTGATGCCTATATAAATGTGATGCAAGGCGCGCTTCCATCATTACAGCGACAAGAGGCGACGAGGCAACATAGGAAGAACAGAAGACCAGAAGACCCTGACGCCACAGAAGACCGCGCCGGCTGCCTGTTTGAAATCGAGCTAACACACAAACATAGCAGGCAGCCAGCGCTGAAGAAGAAGGCACCGGAGAGCTGCAGAAGAACCGGGGTTCGCCGAGTCAAGAGCGGAAGAGGGGAGAAGATGGAAGAAGCCCCCCGGAGTCCGGAGAAGCCCCCCCCGGAGAGCGGAACACCCCCGGAGAGCGGAGAAGACCCCCGGAGAGTGGAAGAAGAAGCCCCCCCTGGTAATTGAGCTAATAACGAAGACAGTGGGGGCGTCCGGAGCAGAATAATAAAATATTTTAAAAAGCCTTGTGTTGTGTGTTTATTAACTTTTACTTTTTGCCTACAGGTGAATGGATAGGGGTACGATGTACCCCATATCCATTCACTTAGGGTGGGGGGCCGGTATCTGGGGGCCCCCTTATTAAAGGGGACTCCCAGATTCCGATAAGCCTCCGCCCGCAGACCCCGACAACCAATGGCAAGGGTTGTCGGGAAGAGGTCCTGTCCTCATCAACATGGGGACAGGGTGCTCTGGGGTGGGGGGGCCCGCAGTGCGCCCCCCTGCCCCAGAGCACCCAACCCCCCATGTTGAGGGCATGCGGCCTGGCACGGCTCAGGAGGGGGGGGGGCGCTCGCTCGTCCCCACTCCCTTCCTGGCTGGCCGGGTAGCGTGCTTTGGATACGGGTCTGGTATGGATTGTAGGGGGACCCCCTACGTCAATTTTGCGGCGGAGGGGGGTCTCCTTACAATCCATAACAGACCTAAGGGCCTGGTATGCTCCTGAGGGGGAACCCATGCCGTTTTTTTCATTGAAAATTGGCATGGAGTTCTCCCTCAGGAATGCATGCCGAGCGACGCTGTCATTTTTTTTTATAATTATTTGTTTTCCCGGCGCGTCTTTTTTTCACCCGTCGTAACTTTAGTGTCCCGTCGCAATCCACAAAGCCGCCCGGCGTCAATTACGTTCGCGCGATGCACGTCGGGAAAATGACGTCACACGCATGCGCAGTACGGCCGGCGCGGGAGCGCGCCTCATTTAAATTGTAAACGCCCCCCGGAGAGGAGGAACGCCTTACGACGGCGGCACTTAACTTACACTGCTTGAAATTTTTACGTAAGTGCTTTGAGGATCAGGCACTTAGGTAAAAACTTTAAGTCAGTGTAACTTAACTGCTGAAAGTTAAGTTACGCCGCCTGGCTGAGGATTTGGCCCTTTATTCCTTTTCTGTCAGTACTTTAAAACATATTTAACAGAATATTTGGGAATATTTAAAATCATAAATACTACAAATACTGCAAAAAAAAAAACTCCCTAGTTTGCCATGATGACTAATCGGGTGACCAAAGTATTAGCCATTGTAAAATGAGGGCTGGAAGGGTGCACTGTTGTTATGGGAGGACATCATATGACAGGGCCACGCAGCGGCTTGATATGTCACCAGCTGAGTGCGCCGGTGACTGATCACTGCACTGACCCACTGTCAGTGTCATGTGATCCTTGTGACTAATCAAAGCAGATCACATGACAGTTGTAAACCATGCATGGCTTCCTTTCATGCTTTTTCATGATTGTCACAGGGAGCACATGGTACAGACAGGCCAATCACAGCCCATCTGTGCCATGTGATTCATTTTGACCAATCACAGCTAATCACAACAAAAGACACTGAATTGGCTACTTTTATTCAGTAAAAATGGTTGCTTATACCAATAAAATTCATTGGTATATGCAATCATTATGTGTAGATTTTTTAAAAAACAAATCTTTATCACTTCCCTAGAGTAGTACAGTGTTACTATGGTAACACTGTATTGCTCTGGTCACAGTGTGTTAGAAAAAAAAATCATAAAAAAAAAAAAAAAAAGTAATCCAAAAATTTTTTATAAAAGGTGTTTACATTTTTTTACATACTGTCACCAGTCAGTGTCCCTGATCACCACCACACCAGTTATATGATTACACTATACTGCACTGGTGACAGTAGGCAGAAAAAAAATTGTACATTTCTTCATTTTTCAAATAACTGTGACAAAAAAAAAATACAACTTCAAAAAACTTGCCATGCTCTTACTAAATACATTGGACTGTCTACTTTCCAAAAAAAGGGTAATTTGGGTATATTTGTTCTGTCCTGACAATGTCAGGATTCAAGAAATGAAATAGGGTGTCAATACATCAGGATTGATCAATTTTCATAAATACAGCACACAGTAGTACCTTGGATTATGAGCACAATTTGTTCCAGAAGCATGCTTGTAATCCAAAGCACTCGTATATCAAAGCGAGTTTCCCCATAAGAAATAATGGTAACTTGGATTATTCGTTCCACAACCACTACTGGTGGATGCAGTACTGTATGTGGCCAGAGGGGAACTGGTGACACTCAGAGATGCTCAGAGACACTCAGGAACTGTCGACACTTATGGGTGCTTCGACACACGTTACGCCCGCCCCACCCAGCTGGGAGTGGCTCCGAGTGTCTCTGAGCGTCTCCAAGTTCTCCAACGCCCTTGGACCTCTGGCCACATACGGCAATACATACAAAAGAGGCTGCTCGTCTTGTGAGACAGCGCTCACAAATTAAGTTAGGATTTAAAAAAATATATAACTCATCTTGTGAAATGCTTGTATACAGCGTTACTCGCAAACCGAGGTATCACTGTATACCATAGTTTGTAGACTCTATAACTTTCCTACAGACTAAAAAATACACACTTATTTGGGTAATTTTCACCAAAGAAATAGAGCAGAATATATTTTGACCTAAATTTATGAAGAAAGATGATCTATTTGCAAAATGTTATAACAGAGACTTTTGCCGCGTACACACAATCAGAAATTCTGACAAGAAAAGTCTGATGTGAGCTTTTGGTCAGAAATTCCGACCGTGTGTATGCTCCATCGGACTTTTGCTGTCGGAATTTTCGCTAACAAAAGATTGAGTGCAGGTTCTCTATTTTTCCGACGGAAAAAATTCCTATCGGAAAATCCGCTCGTCTGTATGCAATTCAAACGTGTAAAAAAGCATGCTCAGAATCAAGCAGAAGAGCCAAAATGCCTATTGAACTTCATTGACAGCGTACGTACGCTCATCGTACGTCTTGTACGTCCCCGCATTCTTGACGGTCGGAATTTCTGACAAGATTTGTCTGACCGTGTGTATGCAACACAAGTTTGAGCCAACATTCCGTCAGAAAAAATCCACGGTTTTCTTGTCGGAATTTCCGTTCGGGTTTCCGTGGCATTAGACACTTTCCACCGTTGCTTGTTTATTTAGCAAGACATAAAAAACCCAGTGGTTATTAAATACCACCAAAAGCTATTTGTGTGAAAACAATTATAAAAGATTCTTATGGGTACAGTGTTGTATGGTATTCAAAGTGTGACAGAGCTAAAAGCTTAAAATTGACCTGGGCAGAAAGGGGGTAAAAGTTCTCGGCACTGAAGTGTTTAAAATATACAAAAAAAAATGATGGCTAATCAGGTGACCAAAAGATTAGCCATTGGGCACCTGCTCTCTGCTGAAGATGAAAGTCAGCCAACCATTGGTCCTGTCTGACAAATTCACATGACAAATGTTGTGACTTTTCTTCATGAGAACAGCTATCAAAGGATCTTGAAGCAGAAGTTTCTTCACTGAAATGTTACCCATTTTTAATTATATTTTATTATTTTTGTTGGGGTGTAAAAGGTAGTGTGGGGGTCCTATTTAACTATAGGTGCCCATAACAAATGCCAAGATTGTACTTTCACTTATAACTTTGCAACAGAAAACAGTTAGTTAACTGATAGACAGCAGGCCAAATTCCTATAGACTTCCTAAACAGCACTCACCTTTCAAGCACAGATTCCTAGACAAATCCTCAATAAAGACATATTTCCTATACACACTTTATTATTGTATAGGTATTTTTTCC
Organism: Rana temporaria; assembly: GCF_905171775.1. Classification (NCBI taxonomy): domain Eukaryota; kingdom Metazoa; phylum Chordata; class Amphibia; order Anura; family Ranidae; genus Rana; species Rana temporaria. The sequence goes on along the minus strand of NC_053489.1, from coordinate 147,185,394 downwards.
TTTTTCTAAAGCAAATTTTAGTATAGTCTGATTCCAGTAGATTTAATCATTAGTCAATACCACGGAGAAATGGAAAGGTAGTTGCAGTCATTACCAGACTGGAGGTGAATAATGAATTGCTTGAACTTGTCAGATGTAATAGTCTTGGTGCTTTTTCAGTGAACAAATAATCCATCCACTTATTTGAGATTCTGAGAACTGCTTTTTGTGGTTTGCAAGGATTTTTTTTATCAGTATGTCACTCTCTGCTGCCTTTAAGAGCATTTGTTTTCAGGTATTTTCTGTTCAAGATTTCTGTGAACAAGAACTATTCTAAGTCCCTTAAAGGAGTTGTAAAGGAAAAACATGTTTTGCCTAAAATGAATGTCTGCAAGGTAGACAGACAGAATAGTGTAATGACTCTGTTAAAAAACGAGTAAATACCTATTAACCACTTAAGCCCCGGACCTTTAGGCAGCTAAATGCCCAGGCCAGGTTTTGCGATTCGGCACTGCGTTGCTTTAACAGACAATTGCGCGGTCGTGCGACGTGGCTCCCAAACAAAATTGGCGTCCTTTTTTCCCCACAAATAGAGCTTTCTTTTGGTGGTATTTGATCACCTCTGCGGTTTTTATTTTTTGCGCTATAAACAAAAATAGAGCAACAATTTTGAAAAAAAAATGCAATATTTTTTACTTTTTGCTATTATAAATATCCCCCAAAAACATATATATATATAAAAAAAAATATATATATACATTTTTTTTTCCTCAGTTTAGGCCGATACGTATTCTTCTACCTATTTTTGGTAAAAAAATCGCAATAAGCGTTTATCGATTGGTTTGCGCAAAATTTATAGCGTTTACAAAATAGGGGATATTTTTATTGCATTTTTATTAATAATTTTTTTTTTACTACTAATGGCGGCGATCAGCGATTTTTTTCGTGACTGCGACATTATGGCGGACACTTCGGACAATTTTGACACATTTTTGGGACCATTGTAATTTTCACAGCAAAAAATGCATTTAAATTGCATTCTTTATTGTGAAAATGACAGTTGCAGTTTGGAAGTTAACCACAGGTGGCGCTGTAGGAGTTAGTGTTCACCTAGTGTGTGTTTACAACAGCAGGGGGTGTGGCTGTAGGTCTGATGTCATCGATTGTGTCTCCCCTATAATGGGGATGACACGATCGATGCGCCGCCACAGTGAAGCACGGGGAAGCCGTGTTTACATACGGCTCTCCCCGTTCTTCAGCTCCGGCGAGAGATCGCGACAGAGTGGCTATAAACGAATAGCCGCGCTGTCATCCTGGATCGCTCCCCGAGGGAATCCGCCCGCCGCACGCAGCGGAGGGGGGCCCGATCGGACCCCCGACCCGTGCAAAGGCAAGGACGTATATATACGCCCATCTGCCTGTCCGTGCCATTTTGCGGACGTAAATAGTCGTGCGGCGGGCGTTAAGTGGTTAAATTCCTTCATCTATATCACCTCCGGCATTCTAGTTTCTGTTCTCTCATTCACTTCCTGGTTTGCGGCGCTCGTTCATGTAAGAACTACATTTCCCAGTATGCATTGCGGCACGCCCAGTAATTCACACCTCCTTGAAATCTCTAACATGTAGAGAGCGTCCTGCCGCACAGATGTAGTTCCCAGGAGGGGGCGAGCACGTTACTGACCACCGCTGTAAAGCCTCCCTTCACGGTGGTGAGTAACAATCAGACAAGCAGGAAGTGAAGAAAACAGAGAAGAAATAGAGCAACTTCTGAGCAAAAACGAACAATGAGGAAGTGAAAAGAGGAATGTCTGCAGGTAAAGGATGCTTATTATGAAAAAAATGTTTTTCCTTTACAACCCCTTTAAGGTAACTTTACTTGTTCAAATATGGTTTTAGTTAAGAGGATAACTGATTTCTGTCCTGTTTTATTGAGTGAAGGCAGTCAAAATAAAGGATTTTGATATCTGTATGTTTCCTGTGTCCCTCACTAATAACTATTGGCTTGCAGTAGTCAGACAATACAGGGATGTCTTACAAGCCAAGTAATGAGCACTGACACGGGACAGAAATTATAATAAGGCAATGGTGTCATATAACCATTTTAATTTAATTAAAAAATACTTTTTTAAATTAAAGTAAAATCTGTCTGTCAGCTACGAGACTTTTAAAACTTTAACTTGACAGACAGAATGACTGTAACTCTTGCAACCAGCCATGATTTCAATATCTGAATACAAAAACAACCATATTTTCTGCAACCATTTCAATTATCTTCATTTAGAAGGAAAGGTTTCTTAAACCCTTTACATGTAGTGGGCTCACTGCTTGCCCCAACATCTACACAGAGCTTTAGGCTAAATTACAGGCAGAACGTCACATTTGGTATAACTAGCAACGTCTTTATGGGGGTTATTTACGAAAGGCAAATCCACTTTGTACTACAAGTGCCAACTACAAGTGCACTTGGAAGTGCAGTCGCTGTAGATCCGAGGGGGGTATGCAAGGAAAATAAAAAACAGCATTTTAGCTTGCACATGATTGGATAATAAAATCCAATCCAATTCAGTACAATTTCAAATGAACTTTGCACTTGTAGAGCAAAGTGGATTTGCCTTTCGTAAATAACCCCCATATTTATTAACCTGGGAGTTTATTTCTTCTAAGTCTACTTACAGGCCCATTCACACAAAAGCAATTTGTTGTGGTGCATTAATGCATTTGTGGCAATATGTGTTATGGCATATGTTAATTTGCGTTGCATTTTGAATGTGCGGCCAACACACCAAAATGGGTGAAAAAATGTGCATGACCCTTTTTCAAAATGCAGTTCACCACAATACAGTTGCCATGCATTGTGGTTATGTGCCTTGACAAGTGCATTTTAGTATGAATTGTCACAATGCTTCAGTGTGAATGGGCCCTCACTGAAAGCCAGGGTTCTAAATAGCCAACAAGCAGGGCTCAAGTCCTGCGGGAACGCGTGGGAACGGAGTTCCTGCACTTTTTTCACAGCAGGAACGCAGTTCCCTTTGCAGGACTAGAGCAGCCGAGCCGTCCGAGCCAATCCTTCACTAAGCGGCGATGCCCAGCTCGAGTCACTGTCAGGGGCAGGCAAACCTTAGTAATCCTTTGTTACTGGCCGCTTCCTGTATATGGATTCATCAAGTCACTTCCTCGATGCCGCAATGTCTCCTGGGAGCTGTTGTCATTGTTCCCAGGAGACATTGCGGAGGTCTGCCGCGAGTTATTGCAGGATTTAGAAAGAACTTGCTTAAAGTTGTGGTTTAGTAATTATGCATATGAGCGTATCATTTTTTTTTTGGTGGGGGGAGTGGATCTTGGGTGGGAGTTCCCACACTTTTTTCCCCAGGACTTGACCCCTGCCAACAAGGACTATGGCCCTGGATGGCAGGGATTCCAAGGACTACATGTCATGTTGCTTATTCTCAGCATTCCTGTGTATAATCAACAATTCCAGTGTACCCCTATGCCTGCCAGCACCAGCCAGCTGGGTCCATATTGTTAGTGTCCCTCTACAATTTGTAACATTTTTGGTGCTGGAATATTTCACAGTGTACTTACAGGTCACCCAGTCTAGGTCTACAAAACTAGATACAAAATTGTACACACATAGGGGTGGATTTACTAAAAGCAAATAGGCTTTGTTCACTTTGCAAGGGAAGTTGCTTTTTGCAGTGGAATTTGCCCCAGATCTTAGTGAATGTGGCAAATATTTACTTTACAAAAAATACCCAATCATGTTCAAAGAAAATAACAAATATTGCATTTTTGCTTGCACATGATTAGATATTGGAAGTCAGTAGAGCTTCACCCCATTCACTAAGCTCTAGGGCAAATTTCCTTGCAAAGTGAACAACATATTTTCCTTTAGTAAAGAAACTTTATAATGACAGTTTGAAGACATAGGGGTTGATTTACTAAAACTGGAGAGTGCAAAATCAGGTACAGCTGTGCATAGCTTTAAGTTTTTTGGGGGTCAAAGCTTAAATGAACAAGCTAAAGTTAGAAGCTGATCAGCTACCATGCACAGCAGCACCAGATATTGCACTCTCCTGTTTTAGTAAATCAACTACTCAAATTGTGAAAAATGTCCCCTTTAGATTCTCTGACTGAGTCTCAGAATGCCTTATATGGCTTTGACATCTGACCTTGCCAGTTTGACATTAAGGCTAGCCAATTGACTGGGAGTCCTAGGACTATTAATGTGGTTTTTACTGACCATACTGTATATTCTTGTCTCAAAAAAGTTAGCAATGGTGTGAATCATGACACAAAGAATTATGAAGGTTATAAAGATTTGGTTTGTAAAGGAAGTCTGGAGTCTGAAGCATCTTGTCTTTTTCCTGACCAACGATAGTGTTTCATGGTGGATCAGTGGTCAGCCATTATGATCCTGGGTTACATTATCTCCTGGACACTATCTGTACATGTTTGTAAGCTTGCCTTGTGTTTGTGTGAGTTTCATCTGTGCTATGGTATCCTTCCATACCATTAATAATAAATTACTGGTATGTTAATTGGCTTGTACTAGAGATTGGTGAAATGTCTGGGCCGAGCATCAGTTCGGCCTGAACGACGCCCATTCGGGGGGAATTTTCGGGGCGCTCGATGGGATGTTCTCCCATCGAGCGCCCCACAATGCACTGCACGCTGAACAGTGCATTGTAACAACCCTGATTGGCTGAAGCAAGGCACTTGATCAATGGTCAGATGCAAGGCTTTGCCCAATCAGGGCACAGAACACTGTGAGACCTCTGATTAAACAAAGTCATGATGACTTTGCCCAATCATGGCTCAGTGCGCCCACCCCACACTATAAAAGGTTCCTTCCCACGGAACCTTTTGCAGTGTGAAGTTGGTGATAGATCAGGGCTCAGCCACCTAGTTAGTGTTAGTGTGAGTGTGTAGTGTCGGTGTTGTGCAGTGTTCAACAGTATTACATTTAGTGCTGTATACACACTTTTTTTTGTTCCCCTGCCCTCTTTTTTTAAATTGTCAGTCGAGTTTGTCTTACTGTGACACTGGTATTCCCCCTTTTTTATTAATATATATATATATATATATATATATATATATATATATATATATTTTTTTTTTTTTTTTAATTTGTGTCAGTGGCAGTCCCCAAATGTAAAGAGTTTATAGTGCACCAAACACCACATTTTTTTTTTTTGTAGCTGCATCCTGTTTTTTTTCTTTTTATTAATGTTGTTGTTCACCTGCCCCCTGTTTTGAAATTGTCAGCCACAGTTTGTTTTACTACTATGGTGGCGTTCCCCCTTTTTTTTTGTGAATGTACAGTAGGTATTTGTGATATTGTGTTTTTAGCACGACAGCATCGCGCTGATTCTCGGCGACATGGTGCCGAGATCTCGCCGACATCTCGCCCTCACTGGAATAGTGACAGCACATCCCAGCAAGCGCGTCATAGAAGCGACGGGAGATCCGACTTGGATTACCGCCAATTCTACACGTGTGCGGCGTTTGTTATGAATCCTGAGGGGGAAGTCCCCGCCGGATTTTAAATAAAAATTCGGCATGGGTTCCCCCCTCAGGAGCATACCGGGCCCTTAGGTCTGTTATGGGTTGTAAGGAGAGCCCCCCTACGCCGAAAAAATGGCGTAGGGGGTCCCCCTACAATCCATACCAGACCCGTATCCAAAGCACGCTACCCGGCCGGCCAGGAAGGGAGTGGGGACGAGCGAGCACCCCCCCTCCTGAGCCGTACCAGGCTGCATGCCCTCAACATGGGGGGGTTGGGTGCTCTGGGGCAGGGGGGCGCACTGCGGGGCCCCCCCACCCCAGAGCACCCTGTCCCCATGTTGATGAGGACAGGGCCCCTTCCCGACAACCCTGGCCGTTGGTTGTCGGGGTATGCGGGCGGGAGGCTTATCGGAATCTGGGAGCCCCCTTTAATAAGGGGGCCCCCAGATACCGGCCCCCCACCCTAAGTGAATGGATATGGGGTACATCGTACCCCTAACCATTCACCTGTAGGAAAAATGTCAAAGTTAATAAACACACCACACAAGGGTTTTTAAAATAATTTATTTTTCTGCTCCGGAGGCCCCCCCTGTCTTCTTTATTAGCTCTGTTTACCAGGGGGGGCTTCTTCTTTGACGTCTTTGGGTGGGTGGGGGCCGCCGTCTGGTTCTCTTCCACCGCCCGGGGGGGGTCGCTTTTAAAAAAGCCCCCACCCCCCAGCGGGTTTCCTCCGGCGTCTTTGGCGGGGGGCTTCTTCTTCCGCTATCCCGACGGGTCTTCTCCGCTATCCGGGGGGTCTTCTCAACTCTCCGGGGGTCTCCTTCTATGTTCGCCGCTCTCCGCTGTTGACTCGGCGCACCCCGGTTCTTCCTCCAGCTGTCCGGTGCCTTCTCCTTCAGCGCTGAACGTCTATCTTCTTCTTCCGTGCTGTGAAGTATTCTTCTTCTTCCGGGCTGTGACGTCATCTTCTTCACTTCTCCAGATGTTGACACGCCGGCTCTTCTCGCTGAAATGACGGATGCGCGCCTTGCATCGGACCTATATAGGCCTCACAGTCCCATCATGCTCTGTACCTACCCATGTGATACCTACCCACGTGGGTAGGTATCACATGGGTAGGTACCAGAGCATGATGGGATTGTGAGGTCTATATAAATCCGATGCAAGCCGCGCACCCGTCATTGCAGCGAGAAGAGCCGGCGTGTCAACATCGGGAGAAGAGAAGAAGAGAAGATGTCACAGCACAGCGGCCTGAAGGGAGAAGTAGAAGACGTCACAGAACAGCGGAAGAAGAGGAGAAGACGTCACAGAACAGCGGAAGAAGGAGAAGGTACCGGACAGCGGGAGGAAGAACCGGGGTGCGCCGAGTCAAGAGCGGAGAGCGGCGAACATAGAAGAAGACCCCCCCGGAGCGGAGAAGACGTCACAGAAGAGCGGTGAAGACCCCGGAGAGCAGGAGAAGACCCCCGGAAATCGGAAGAAGAAGCTTCCCCTGGTAAAAGAGCTAAAGAAGACAGGGGGAGCCTCCGGAGCAGACTAATAAAATATTTTAATACCCTGTGTTTTTTATTTGTGTTTTTACCACTTTTCCTCCAGGTGAATGGGTAGGGGTACGATGTACCCCATATCCATTCACTTAGGGTGGGGGGCCGGTATCTGGGGGCCCCCTTATTAAAGGGGGCTCCCAGATTCCGATAAGCCTCCCGCCCGCATACCCCGACAACCAACGGCCAGGGTTGTCGGGAAGGGGCCCTGTCCTCATCAACATGGGGACAGGGTGCTCTGGGGTGGGGGGGCCCCGCAGTGCGCCCCTTGCCCCACAGCACCCAACCCCCCCATGTTGAGGGCATGCAGCCTGGTACGGCTCAGGAGGGGGGGCGCTCGCTCGTCCCTACTTCTTTCCTGGCCGGCCGGGTAGCGTGCTTTGGATACGGGTCTGGTATGGATTGTAGGGGTACCCCCTACGCCGTTTTTTTGTAGGGGGGGCTCTCCTTACAACCCATAACAGACCCAAGGGCCGGTATGCTCCTGAGGGGGGAACCCATGCCGAATTTTTATTTAAAATCCGGCGGGGACTTCCCCCTCAGGATTCATAACAAACGCCGCACACGTGTAGAATTGGCGGGAATCCAAGTCGGATCTCCCGTCGCTTCTATGACGGCTCTGTCTCCATCGCGGCAAGCCAGCTCGGCGATGGGGCTCGTAGGTGGTCAATCTCGCCGAGAAAGGGAGCGAGATTGACACAATATCGGGTTCACCTACTGTATATTTTTTTATGTTTTTCAATTTGTGTCAACGGCAGTCCCCAATTGTACACAGTTTATAGTGCACCAAACATCACATTTCATTAAATAAAGTGCATTCAACCACTCATCATAAAGACTGGCTCCCCAAGTTGTTTGCAAAATAAAGAATGCTTTAAGGGAAAATTTGTTTAAATTTAATTTTTTTATATATGTCAGTTTTGCTGCAGGTTCTATATATGGTAGAAATGTGCCACTTTACAGGAAGACTAATGGCGCGTACACAGGATCAGTCCATCCGATGAGAACGGACCGATGGGCCGTTTTCATCGGTTAACCGATGAAGCTGACTGATGGTCCGTCGCGCCTACACACCATTGGTTAAAAAACCAATCGCGTCAGAACGCGGTGACGTAAAACACAATGACGTGCTAAAAAAACGAAGTTCAATGCTTCCAAGCATGCGTCGACTTGATTCTGAGCATGCGTGGATTTTTAACTGATGGTTGTGCCTACTAACGATCGTTTTTTCCCCATCGGTTAGGAATCCATCGGTTACATTTAAAACAAGTTGGCTTTTTTTTAACCGACGGCTAAATAACCGATGGCGCCCACACACGATCGGTTTTGACCGATGAAAACGGTCCGTCAGACCATTCTTATCGGTTGAACCGATCGTGTGTACGCGGCATTAGGGGACCCTCATGCCAGCATATTTAACCACTTGCCTACTGTGCACATACACCCCCTTCCTGCCCAGACGAGATTTTAGCTTCCGGCACTGCGTCGCTTTAACTGACAATTGCGCGGTCGTGCGACGTGGCTCCCAAACAAAATTGACGTCCTTTTTTTCCCCACAAATAGAGCTTTCTTTTAATGGTATTTGATCGCCTGTGCGTTTTTAATTTTTTGGGGCTATAAACAAAAATAGAGCGTCAATTTTGAAAAAAAACACAATATTTTTTACTTTTTGCTATAATAAATATCCCATTTTTTTAAAAAATATATATATTTTTTTCTCAGTTTAGGCCGATACGTATTATTCTACATATTTTTGGTAGAAAAAAACTGGTTTGCGCAAAAGTTATATTGCCTACAAAATAGGGGACATAATGATTATTTTTTTTTTACTAGGAATTGCGGCGATCTGCGTCATTATAGCAGACACATCGGACACTTTTGACACATTTTTGGGACCATTCACATTTATACAGTGAACAGTGCTATAAATATGCATTGATTACTGTATAAATGTGACTGGCAGGGAAGGGGTTAACCACTAGGGGGTGGGGAATGGGTTAAATGTGTATCCTGGGTGTGTTCTAACTGTGGGGGGTGACTGGGGGAGGTGACCGATCTGTGTCCCTATGTACAAGAGACACATAGATCGGTCTCCTCTATCACTGACAGGACGTGGAGCTCTGTGTTTACACACAGAGCTCCACGTTCCTGCTCAGTTACTGGGCAATTGCGGGTGCCCAGCGGCCACCGCGGCCGCCGGGCATGCGCACTGTGTTACCAGTGACGTGACGGGTGCGCGTGCGCGCCACCAGCGGCGCGCGGTAGCGCCCTAGAAGCTTTAAATTACAGTACGTCATATGACGGCGGGCGGGTGTCAAGTGGTTAAAGGATTTTTTAATTTTTATTGTTTCACTTTAACCACTTCAGCCCCGGAAGTATTTACCCCCTTCCTGACCAAGCCTTTTTTTGCACTTTATTTGACAATTGCGTGGTCATGCGACGTTGTACCCAAACAACATTTTTTTCTACCACAAATAGAGCATTCTTTTGGTGGTATTTAGTCACCTCTGTTGTTTTTCTTTTTTGCGCTATAAACAAAAACTTTTTGCTATAATAAATATCCCCAAAAGAAATTATAAAAAAAAGTCTTCCTCAGTTTAGGCCAATATGTATTCTTCTACAAATTTTTGGTAAAAAAAAAAACCCACAATAAGTATGTATTGATTGGTTTGTGCAAAAGTTATTGCATCTACAAAATAGAGTATAGATTTATGGCATTTTTATTATAATTTTTTTTATTAGTAATGGCGGCGATCTGCGATTTTTATATATTAGGTATTCCTACGCTAATATGGAAAAACAGCTATAAAAACTAAAGGTCAAACACTACCCACAATATAGTATAAGAAAAAAATCAATGATCCCCATTGAAGTCACTTGAGAGTGACGTAACGCGTAGAACAAGGTATATGGACACCGGAAGTGACGCGCTAAGGTCTCAAGCTCGCTTCTCGTATGTTACATTGCACAAATATTTCATTCCAAATGTGAGTACTTTTGTAAATTTCTTTAATAAACCACAAACTTTTCAAAACGTACTGCATCAAGAGGCTCTGTATTGTCTCAAATCTCTCCATACATGCCCGCCTCTTGGACGACCCGTATCATATACCTATACTACATGAAGTGAATTACCAATTAGGATCCGCACACACTGGGACACCTTGGAAGGAAGGGACACCTCCCCCATCCTGAGTGATCAACCCCCCCCCCATTCTATTTAATATGCTGCTTACCTTACAGCAGTAAGGTAAGAAGGTAGTATACCCACGGGTGTTACTTACACCAAAGAGTCACCCATAAAGGATGTCACAGTGCTATTTGTCAATATTACAGAGCACTTATACACTGCACTTTGCACCTTGGATCCAGAAGAGTTTATTTTCTCTTCTTTTTTGAGATTCGTCAGCACTTTTTACATTATTGTCAATTTTACTATGAATTTAAATTTTGTCTTTTTCACTCATCGTTTTAAAAAAAATATGAATTTATGCACTACAGTTACTTGTTACAGCATGCAAGCACTTTATTGTTTATTGCATATTTATGCTCATTTTATTTGATTCAATAATTGCTGTGGTTTAAATTTACTGTGCACAGGTTTCATATAATTTATTTTGCGATCGCAACACCAATTATTGATCTGCGATTTTTATTGTGACTGTGACATTGCAGTAGACAGATCAGACACTTTTGACACTATTTTGGGACCATTGATCAGTGCTATAAAAATGCACTGATTACTGTGTAAATGTCACTGGCAGGGAAGGGGTTCAACACTAGGGGGCGATCAAGTGGTTAAGTGTTTTCCCTCAGTGTGTTATTGAGTGAGTGAGTGAGAAACGTATACGCAACACATGCGAACTGAATCGCCTCTGGGCGCTTGGTATCCATTCCCTGGGCCCTCAGAAGAGATGGGTCTTGATATTTCTCCTGAAGGCCAGGTGGTTTACCTCCAATCGGATGCTGGTTGGTAGAGCGCTCCATAGTCTGGGTCCTTGGACCGCAAATCTTCGTTCTCCTTTGGACTTGTATCTGGCTTTGGGTATCTGGAGTAGATTTTGGTTGGTGGATCGCAGAATGCGATTGGTGTTGTGAGCTTTTAGTTTCTCGCATAGATATTGGGGGGCATTTCACAGAATACACTTATGCGTTAGACAGAGAGCTTTGAAAGTGATTCTGTATTTTACGGGCAACCAATGAAGGGATCTCAACGAAGGTGAGATTGATTCCCATGTTTTTTTCCCAGTAACAAGTCGAGAGGCCGTATTTTGAACGACTTGCAGACGAGTGATTTGGTATTTTGGGAGTCAAGTCTGGAGTTGATTAGTGTCCCCACCACGACTGCTATGTCTTTTTTTGGGATAAAGGGAGTGAGTCTGCGTAGAAGGCGCAGCAGATGGTGCGATCCGCTGACTACTGACCCTATTTGTGCATCCATTGTCATGTAGGTGTCGAAGATGACTCCGAGACTTTTGACTTTGGTGCTGGGGGTGATGGATTGACCCAGAATGGGCGGGGGCGTCCATGTTGTTGCGGGATGAATCTTCCGATTGGCCTGAAACAGGAGAAGTTCTGTTTTTGAGCCATTGAGTTTAAGGTAACTCTTTGTCATCCACTTTTCTATCAAAGAAAGGCATTTCTATAGTCCAAGATAATGATCCTTTTTGTTGCAGATGCGAAAATACAGTTGTGTGTCATCTGCATAAGAGTGGTAAAGTAACTTCTGGTTGCTGATGATTTCAAAAAGCGGGTGGAGATAGATATTGAAAAGAACAGGCGACAGAGCAGATCCCTGGGGGACTCCGCATGACACCGTGCATTTTTCAGAAGTGAAAGGGCCCAATTCCACTATTTGTGATTGGTTTTCCAAGAAAGAGGAAAACCACGATAAATCACATGCCATTCTGGCTACTTCAACTAGCCGTGTCAGCAATAATTTGTGGTCTACCGTATCAAAAGCTGCGCTTAGGTCCAGCAGTACTAGAAGACAAGATTCTCCTTCGTCTGTGGCCTCTAGAGCGTCATCCCATATTTTGAGCAGTGCTGTTTCTGTCCCGTGACCCGGACGGAAACCGGACTGGAATGGGTCAAGTAATTTATGGGTGTCTAAGTGATGTTGTAGCTGTTGTACAACTTCTTTCTCCATTACTTTGGAGAAGACATTCAGGCCTGTTATGGGGCGACGGTGGTTAGGGTATTACTTTAGGGGGGATGGGCTCACTAGAACATGACAGAAATCACTGCTCCGATCACTGGGAGCAGTAGATCCATGTCATGTTGCTAGGCTGAACAGGGAAAGGCCTTGTTTACATAGGCATCTCCCCGTTCTGCCTCTCCGTGCCATGATCACGGGCCACCGGTGGACATCGAGTCAATGACAGAGTGACGTAAAGGTACGTTGTTTTGCGCACCCGTGCCACTTTGCCGGCATGAGCTGGTTAGCAAGTAGTTAAGCATTATTAAAATCACTGCTAATTTAAAAACAATATTTTTTGAAAGTTTATTTCTGCATTGATACATGTCCCCCGGGGCAGTACCCAGGCCCTCGTAACCTTATTTTGGCCAATAACTTGCATATAAGCCTAAAAATAGGGACTTTTGATTTATCAAGTTCTGGCTTTATAGATGGTTTTAGGTTCTAGTCAGAACCTTTCCCTGTTCTGGAGTCCTGGTGTAGAACTGAACCCGTGGGTGCTCTGCCCATCACTAGCTTATATGTTATATTGATCCTAGAACTTGCACACAATATAATGGTTTATATGTGATACGTGCCTCTGTATGCACTGTAAAGGTACTTAAAGTCTAAAGGTAGTTGTATTTTTAAATAAATACAAAAAAGATTTGAAGTGTATGTAAACCTTAACCATTAACTTATCTTTGGTCCATTTTGGTCTGTAAAATATAACAGTTAAAGGTGTTTGATATATCTCATTGATAAGTTCAAAAAATACCTGTTGATCTTGCCTGAAATCTTTGACAAACTTTCTGTGGCCTATCCAATTTCAACCTCATATATTGGCGAAAGGAGAAAAAGGAATGCCACAATGATCTCCTAGTTGCATCATCCCAAAACTTGCAACTGCACAAAATGAAGGATCAAAAATGGGCCTCCAAGGAAATCATATAATGACATACACAAATTACTACAGTATAAAAGCCAACAAATTGTTATTATAAAGCTGTATTAAAATTGTGAAAGGAATGCATTTTCCATAAAATCAGCTAGATACAATAGTTGCAATGTTATAACAATATGGGGTTTATTTACTAAAGCTGGCGAGTGCAAAATCAGTCTCACTTCTGCATAAAAACCAATCCGCTTTCAGGTTTTATTGCCTGCAGAAGTAAAGGCCCGTACATGCGATCTGACTTTTTGACAACAAGCCTCCGACGGACCTGTTTTTGCAGACAATCCAGCCATGTGTACGCTCCATTGGACAAACTTTTTTGCTTTTTCATCAGACCAATGTTCGCTGTATGAACAGACAAACTTTCTGGCAACAAATGTCATACGTTGGCTGATCTGATCGTGTGTAAACAAGTCCATCTGACTAAAGTCCAAAGTAAAAACACGCATGCTCAGAACTAATGCTAAAGATCAGACAACAATAGCAGAAGTTGCCCAAAGGGTGGCGGTAAAGAGCAGAAAAACCATGTAGTGCGTCTATTAAATTACTACATTCGTGTTTGTTGGCTGAAAAAGTCCTACCATGTGTTTGCATACCAAGTTCACGGAAAAGTCAGTTGGAAGTCCGATCTTGTGTACTCTCCAGCTTTAGTAAATAACCCGCTATGTCTCCTGGCAGTAGAGTGTCAAATCATTCACGGACCATTAGTGGCCTTGTTAGGACATCAGACCCACTGTACGTATCCAAAAAAACTCTTTGAAAATGAACAAATAAGTTACCTAATCAAAGAACATAAATGATACATTTCCATAGCAGATATACAGCTAAACAAAAGAACATGCTGTATATCAATACTATAATATAAAATCTAAAAATCACTATAGATAACATTGGGGCACCTCCACTGGAAGGAGGAGAGACAAAAGAAAAAAAGGGGGGACACAATCTTTACCAACAATCGCTGTGTGAAAGTATGGTGCAGATCTAGAACATCCCCTGCCCTCTGGGAAAGTTCTGGGGCTCCGAACAGCAAAGGAGATTAAACAAAACCTATACCGTGAATGAAAAACAATAATTAACACAAATGTATAAATACCGTATGTAAATTCAAAGCTAAAAATTCAGATGTGAGATAGTGACCTAAAACTTAGTGAGCTGAAAACCTCATCTGGTTTAGGTTTCACCTCCCAAGTAGTGGGTCTGACCACATATATAGTGATTATATACATATAAAGTTACAGTATAAATTTCTGGTGAGTTATTCTGGCATGCACCAGGTGGAAGGTGGATTTCTACACAGTAGTGTGTTGTTTTGTCTTCGACAGAGGACAGTTTTCACAGTGGTGGATCATGAAAAAGAAGAGAAAGAAGAGTCGCCCCCAAAGTCGTACAAGTACCTTTTTCTAAGTCGGAGCGACTTGCGTAGCTCCTATTACAATGATTCTATTGAATGGAATGGGACACGACTTGTCAGGCGGCTGAGTCGCCTGACGAGTCGCCCCAGTGTGAACCAGCTCTTACTGTTTTTTATTTTTTTTTATTTTATTTACTAAATGTTTCTTATACAGACACTTTTTTATATTGGACTTTATTCACTAGTCACTTTTTTTTGTTACAGATTTATACTATTTGCAATTTATGTGTGATTTGTAATATTGTAACTCCATGTTTTAGTGAACTTCAAAACATTTGTTTGGGCCAAGCTGTGCTTGTTGTACCATATACTTGTGTTAAAAAGTATCCTGTTGTCTTTGTTTTTTTCCAGTCCCCCTGCTTTCCTATTTCAAAATGACCATGCTAGGCATAGAAGCACTCCCATCCTTGTGTGGTCAGATTTCTGGTTGTTCTGGAAGCCTGACACTTCTGACATTTCTCTGACATTGTTTTCGTAAAGATATTAACAAAGGCAACCCTGGTTATTTTTTATGACATGTTTAAATTAAAGTGAACATAAAAGTAAACATTAATTCATTCTCAATTTCTGCTACTGTCAAAAATAAACTGACAGCAGCAAGGCCATGAATAAGGTAAATTTTGAAAGTCTATATAGTAGTTAAAGCGATTGTAACGTGATTGTAAATCAATGAAAGCTTTCCCCAGTGCACTGGGGAGACGGTGAAAAAAATTCTGCAAGCAGAATCTTTGGAGCAGGTTTAGAGCGCTAAAAAAAGTGCCTTAAAAATTCCCCTCTCCATTGAAATGAATGGAAAGTGCCTCAAAAGCGCCTCAAAGCACCTGAAAAGCTCTGAAAAGCTCTTTTCTAAAAGCGCCTGAAAAGCACCTGAAAAACGCCTGAAAAGTGCTGCAAAAGTGTTTTACTGGCAGTTTAGAAGTACCTCAAAGTGAAAGTACCCTTAGGCCCCTTTGACACTGGGGCAGCGGTGGCGGTAAAGCACTGCTATTTTCAGCGGCGGTAAACCACCATATTTGCTGAGGTTTTCGGCCGATTAGCTAGCGGTCGAAAAAGGGTTAAAACCACTCGCAAAGCACCGCTGCCCATTAATTTCAAAGATGCTGATGGCAGGAGTTTTTTTTTATGTCTTGCCAGTACAATGTCTCAGTGTGAAAGCCCTCTGGTCTTTACACTGACACTGCAGGGGAGCTGTTTTTCAGGCGCTTTACAGGCGATATTTTTAGCCCAAAAGCGTCTGAAAAACACCCCAGTTTGAAAGGGGTCTTAGGATCACACTTCCTGCGAGCTCTGGCCATCATGGACACACCTCCTGGCCTTGGTCTGTGCTCATATTACTGCAGCATAGAACATTCCGCACACATAGTAATATTCTATGTTGCAGTAAAGCCTACCAACCACCACCATTGTAGAAAGAGATTAACAAATATATTCGTATCACACAATTGTCAGTTGAAATGTATAGTTAATAAAATCATCTTTTCATTTTAATCCGCAAATGTTGTTATTTTCTAAAATTGCTATAAAATTCCAATGTTGCTTTCTTTTAAAAGCAGGAACAAAGATTGTCTCTGGACAGCCGCACTCTGAACAAATTTTAGCCTTTTATTGAAAGAAGGACAGCACTACAAGTCACAGCAAAATAAAAATAAAACCTGACTTCTGACGCATTTTGCACTGAAACTAGTGCTTAGTCTTTAGCTATGACTAAGCACTAGTTTCAGTGCGAAACGTGTCAGTAGTCAGGTTTTATTTTGCTGTGACTTGTAGTGCTGTCCTTCTTTCAATAAAAGGCTACAATTTGTTCAGAGTGCGGCTGTCCAGAGACACTCTTTGTTCCTGCTTTGCTAAGTGCATTGCCTGTACCTGAGTTGTCTGCAACGGAGGATATTCATCTGGGTTCCCACCTGGAGCAGCCATTCCCTTTCCCCTTGCTTTATTTTAATATGGTAGTCTGGGACCATTCACTGCTTTTCCCAGGAGCCTGTTCTGAAATGTATCTAAAGGGATGCAGACACTGCAGCTTTTCAACTGAAATTGCACCAGGGGTATAATGAAGGCTGGCACTTCAAATCAAAAATAAGTTTTGGAAAGGCTGTAATAAGACAGACATCCTACAGGGGTTCGTTTTTTATCAAGAAAATGTAGGTTACATTTGAAGGACTAATTTATGAAACACATAAGATACTTTTTTGTGTGTACTGTATACTGTATACTGATATTGTTAAAGTGGAACTTTACATTCAACATAAACAATTTTTTATCTTTATGCTGCTAGCCAAAATAAATAGATACTTAAAATGTCAGTAACCAAACTACACAGTAGCTATGTAAGCTAGGTTTACGGATGTGTGATGTGAGAATATATGAACAATCACATGCGTTCTGGCAAAGCATAAAAAAACATGCATAGTTTTTGCAGGCGTGTGGCAATGTCCTTAATTCTTAATATCACCCCAACACACTTTGCTAGCATGCACTCTAAGTATCATGTGTTTTGGTGTGGCTAGAATAAAAAATGGGTTATGCACTTCTTTTATGCAATTTTCAAGCATAGGGCAGCCCATTGAAATGAATGGGCTACCTTAAACTTGATACATGAAATTGTGCATGCACCATTGCACCTACATGTGTGATTAGAGCCTTATTTCCCGAGATAATGGCATCCTGTGCAATTTAGTGGTCTGCCTGTGTGAGCCCAGTAACTGAACAGGACCGTGGATCTGTGTGTGTAAACACACAGATACACGTCCTGTCAGGGAGAGGAGACCAATGGTGTGTCCCTTGTACATAGGGACAACCATCGGTCACCTCCCCCAGTCAGTCCCCTCCCCCCACAGTAAGAATCACACCTAGGGAACACATTAACCTCTTGATCGCCCCCTAGTGTTAACCCCTTCCCTGCCAGTCACATGTATACAGTAATCAATGCATTTTTATAGCAGGGATCGCTGTATAAATGTGAATGGTCCCAAAAATGTGTCAAAAGTGTCCGATGTGTCTCCGACGCAATATCGCAGTCACGATAAAAATCGCTGTTCGCCGCATTTACTAGTAAAAAAAAAATGCTATAAATCTACCCCCTATTTTGTACCTGCTATAACTTTTGCGCAAACCAATTAATATACGCTTATTGCGATATTTTTTTTACCATGTAGAGGAATACATATCAGCCTAAACTGAGGAAAAAAATGATATTTATTATAGCGAAAAGTCAAAAATATTGTGTTTTTCAAACTTGTCCCTCTTCTTTTGTTTATAGGGCAATAAATAAAAACCGCAGAGGTGATCAAATACCACCAAAAGAAAGCTCTATTTGTGGGGAAAGAAATCAAAATCTAAATTTCATTTAGGTACAGTGTTGTATGACTACGCAATTGTCATTCAAAGTGTGAGGCCCCGTACACACGACCGAGTTTCTCGGCAGAATTCAGCCAGAAACTCGATCGGAGCCGTATTCTGCTGAGAAACCCGGTCGTGTGTACAGTTTTGGCCGATGAAACCGACGAGGAACTCGTCGAGCCAAATAATGAACATGTTCTCTCTTTCCTCGTTAGTCAATGAGGAAACTTGGCTCGCCGAGATCCTCGGCAGGCTTCACAAGGAACTCGACGAGCAAAACTATGTGTTTTGCCCGTCGAGTTTCTCGGACGTGTGTATGGGGCCTGACAGCGCTGAAAAATGGCTTGGGCAGGAAGGGGGTGAAAGTGCCCTATAGGCAAGTGGTTAAATACATGACATGGGGAAGCTATTTATGTTAACTTCCCTGACTCCCAAAACATAAAGGGAAAATGATTGATGTTACCCATAGCTACAAGATTTCAGCTGACCTAATTTCAGGGAAAAACATTTTCTAAATTTCTATGATACACACAGCTCTTTTTATTACAGTTTTGTAAATTAGAACCATTGAGATAGATTTACTAAAGAAAAGTCACTTTAGAAAGCAAACAGCTTGGATGTCTATAGTAAATCAACCTCACTAAAATATTAAAGCATTAAAAACATTCAAACCAAATAAAACAATTATTCCTGATGTCTATTACTGAATTAAGCTATATTGGGTACTGAAATAATTTATTATTGTTTATGTGAACTATTAAGTCCCAGAGCTCAAACTTTGAACCGGTTGCCCCACAACTTGACAATATTTATGGGGGAAGTAAGACATATCTAATTTTAAGTGCCTATTTCCTTTGTCCAATTAGTACACATTAGGATAATAAACTCCACTGCTTGCATTACCCTTCTCAATTCACTGCCTGCTGTCTGTCAAATTTATTGACAGCCATTCAACACATGTAAGCCACATGTTCAGATACGTGTCACTAACAGCAGCTCTCATGCTACTTAGGGGACATGTTTTCTTTACCTATTGTGAGATACACATACCAGCAGTAAAAAAAATGTTTACACAGGTTGCTCCATTTAGAGAATGCTTAAGGTTAAGGTGTAGGTCTAATTTAACAAGAATAGTCTGTTAATTTAATTAAGACTTTCATATCAATATACACTAATACATGAATTGGTGAAATAAATGTAAAAGTAATTGTTGCTATTTAGACCTAATGCAGCACTAAAGGGTATATATTTATGTAATACAAATTAGACTTCTATCCATTAAAAAAGACATGTCCTGTTTGGAATTTTGCTTCATCTTGTGTTCTGATTGTCTGCGCTGTTCTTATCTTGTCTATCCATCGCAGAAAGATGGTTTCAACTGAAACAAATATAACACTATATTTATCCCAATTTCTACACCTGCATACAAATACATGGGATACAGAAATGTCTTCAATATGGGTAACCTTTCATTTGTGTTAGTCCAAGTGTTCTTGATGTTCTGCAGTTAGAAGAACCCATTAGGTAAACTAAGGTTGGCCATAGACGGAGCAATTTTCTTTCCTGCAACCACGGGTTACAGGAAAGAAAATCACTTGATTCCCCCATCAACACTATCAGAGTTGATGGGGGAATCCCTCCCTGCTGGAAGGCAGTGGAAACACCCCCAGCTGGAGTGGAAACAGTGTGATTTTTGTTAGCGCTTATAACAGCCGCTAGCAAAAATTTTAATCTGATAGGCTGGTTGTACCCAAGTTGATTGATCAATCAACTTGCATACATTCAGCCTGCCCATAGGTTTGAGTTTTGGCTGGTTTCTGCTGAGCCAGACGAGATTCCAAATGTCTATGGCCGGCTTAACAAAAGTGTAGTGCTACCCCCTGGGGGAGCCACTAGAGGAATGGGTCCCTCTGGTCATTTCAATGATAACCTGCTTTGGCTGAACCCAATCTCACCAACATACCTATGGCTTGAAATGGGCTTTATTGTAAGATAAAACAAAATAAAAACAATATGTATTCCGGTGCTACCTAGGCTAAACAATATAAGGTATTTGGTTGCAGCAAGCACCGAACAGGTCAAACACCACCCAGCAAATAAAATCCAAGTAAACCAAAATATGGTGCTGCGCTCCAAAATAAAGTGCTACCGTGACCAATAAAGTACTAAGTGTATACAATCATAAACAAATACATGTGAAAATAATCATGATTCCATACATCAAAATGACTATGTGATAGACAGTATTCACTGGGCAAAGAAAAGATTCATAAAATATGCTACGTTACTATCCACATGTAATAAGGTGCAAATAGTGAAAACTTCACAATAATTGAAAAGTTAAAAGGTAAATAATGTCTTCAGGAAGGTGCCGGTGATTTAAAGTGCTGAATATCAACTGACAAAAAGTGACAATGTGACTTAAGTGATCTTCTGTGCGATTTCACCTAGAGGTACAGTGGCTCCTTACCTTACTACTGTAAGGTAAACAGCATAAAGATAATCAAGGGTAATCCAGATTCTTGTGTCCTTCAAAAAATCTCACTAAATCCTTAACAGTTTCAATCTGTGTGTACCTAGTAATTGCTTCCCATGCATAGATTCCCCTCAAGGCAGTATATCAGGCAAATAGAGAAAGAAAGGGGAAACAGGGAGCCCCAGTTGTGAAGTATATACAACTGATGTTTATTAAAGACAGCAAATGGTGAGGTACTCGCAGTTAAACAAATAAAACAGGATACAACAGAAACGAGAAGTGAACTCACGGCCTAGCTTCACTTCCAGTGTCCGTATGTTCGGTGTGTGTCAGGAAATTAAGTCACGTGAAACACCCCCCCATTGGAACTCATGCATCCGGCATCCAGACTGTTTCACAGGCCTTCTGGATAGAGTCATTTTGAAACCTGATCTGCTGTACTTATAAAAACTGGTATGAACCGTCACAGGAAATTATTTTACCTTCAATTTGTGAGAACCACAAAAATGATAAGGAAAAAAATATATCATTGCTTGGATGTCCACCTATGTCTTTTACAGTACCTGGAATTGACAAAAACACTTAGATGATCTATTCCACTTCTGGTATTTATCAGTAGCCCTAGGAAGGGCCTCCAAGCATCAAAAAGTTCAGTGAATAGATGGACAGGAGACACCATTACCTTTGTTTATAAATTAGATATCTATCTTCAGGGACGGTGCATTCCACTTGGACCTTGGCAACGTCATGGAATGAAAGAGCAGGGTCACCAGTAGAATAGATATGTCGAGCTGCTACATGGTCAGAGGATCTTTGTCAGCATGACCTAGCATTCAGTAGAAAAGTTCTACAAAGTGTTGTCATGCTCTCATTTCTTTACCTGCTTATTCTCCCATGTTGCTGCTCTGGAAGATGATTAATGAAAATTCCCTGTTAGTCTTACCAGTAACAGTCATTCTAGGAATCTTCCAGGACAACATTCATAGTACCCAACCTAGGTCTAGGGTTTGTTTCTTTTTATTTACACGTGTGCACTGGTGGAGGTATCTACTTTTAAATTAAACTAAGGGTTAAGGGGGATGTGAGCCATTTTAATATGTCTGGTCTTATCCATAGACAGACCAGATATAGTATAAAAGGTAAGTTTATTACAAAAATACGTTATAAAAACAAAAAAATAACATTACCGGTATTAGCGTACACACGGTCGAACATGTCCGCTGAAACTGGTCCGCGTACCAGTTTCCGCAGACATGTCCGACCGTGTGTACGGCCTAGCGGACAGGTTTCCAGCAGACAAAAGTTTCTTAGCATGCTAAGAAACTTGCCCGCTGGAAACATGTCCGTCGGACATGTCCGATGGTTAGTACACCTAATCTGACATGTCCGCTGGTTATGACGTGTAACCAGCGTCCCGAAATCCCGTGAAATCAAATTGATTCGACGCATGCGTGGAAGCATTGCACTTCCGTGTTTGAGAACGTCGGTGTTTTCTACGTCACCGCGTTCTCTGTCCGCGGGGATTTTGGTCTGATGGTGTGTACACACATCAGACCAAAAGCTCCCAGGAGACATCGGACATGTCTCCTCGTGTGTACGGGGCCTTATACTATATCTGGTCTGTCTTTTAAAATCCTGAGGTGTACAATCGTGCCGCTTGGCACCAGGTTCTTGTTTTGCTGCTTTTTTGGATTAGACAGACACATTTACCAATCCTCTTTCTTTTTTTTTATTGGTCTTATCCATAGAAAACACAAGTAATGTTGCTGTCCTGGATATCGCTAAAAATTATGTTAGAGTAATGAGGAATTTACCAATCCTCCTTTTATTTTATTGGTCTTATAAATGGAAAACACAGCATTGTTGCTGTCCTGGATTTCGCTAGAAATTCTGTTATGGGGGATTTCTTATAAAATACTAAACTTTTTTGCTTCAATTGCTGCTATGCTACATTTGAACAGTGTAATTTATGCAGTATGGTGCATACTCTACTTCTGATGGTACATGGTGGCATATAAAGTTATTACTTGAAATGACTCAGAAGCATAACTGAAGTGTCACGGCATGAAGCATTATTAGGGCTTGTCATGCTGTTTATTTTTAAGGAGTTAATTACGAAAAGCCACATTCATTTAACGCAGTCCAAAGAGCCTGTTCTGAATCAACTGGGGGTTTATGTGTCAAGAACTGAAAAAAAAAAAACATTTCAGTAGTTTTACAAACACATGTCTTAGCTATAAATCAAGTATTCCTGTCTTTAATTACTTACAAATCATAAACCTGTCTGTTTTCCCTACATGTTTTCCCTACATGCAAATTAAAACATTTACTGTGGTTTCTGTATCTTAGATGCACAGATTCCTATAAAGGAAATATAAAGTTTTCTTATGCAGCTTACACACAACCATTTTTAATGGTCTAGAAAAAACGACGTTTTTTTCAACCCGATTATTGTTAAACTGGCCTTGCCTACACACGATCGTGAAAAAAAATGCTCTAGCAAAGCGCGGTGACGTACAACACGTACGACGACACTATAAAGGGGAAGTTCCATTCAGATGGTGCCACCCTTGGGGCTGCTTTTGTTGATTTTGTGTTAGTAAAAGATGATTCGCGCTTTTCTGTCTGTTACAGCGTGATGAATGTGCTATCTCCATTACGAACGCTAGTTTTACCAGAACGAGCGCTCCCGTCTCATAACTTGCTTTTGAGCATGCGCATTTTTTCACGTCATTAAAGTCTACACACGGCCATTTTTTACGACGTTAAAAACAACGCTAAAATTTAGAGCATGTTCTAAATTTTTAATGCCCATTTTTTACGTTGTGAAAAATGCTCTGGAGCCCACACACGATCGTTTTTAATAACATAAAAAAATACTTCATTTTTTACATCCCGAAAAACGGTCGTATGTATGCGGCATTAGAGTAATAATCCAGGTACACTGCTAAATACACAGTCAAAATACATATATGTATTACCTCTTACCTGCCAAATGATTTGCATTTTGGTTATCCAGTCCTGAAATTTTCACAGCTTGCCACACAGCCCAGCCCAGTCCTACCTGGCAGGGGAGGAGACATTTTTCTGTGCCAGTTTTAGTTTTACTTATAGGTCCAGTGTAAAACTTCTGGCTCCCCTGCTTCCTGGGTATTGAGTTGCCAAGCTTGGGCTACATACAGTTGTGTTCAAAATTATTCAACCCCCCAATGCTGTAAAGGGTTTTAGGGAATTTAGTGTACATTTGTAATTGTATTCAGAATGAAATCCTACAAGGACTTCTTAAAAAACCATATGCAACTAAAATGACATCAATTGGTTTTGTAATACAGTAGTAAATGTTTATTTTGTGAATTCTTCATTTTCACAATTATTCAACCCCTTAAAGACTACCACTCTGAAGAACAGAGGTTCATTGAAGTGTTTTCAATCAGGTATTGAAAACACCTGTGGATGTCAGGGAGCAGCAATAAAGCCTAATAAGCACCAATCAGGCAGCTTTAAAATGACTGTGATACTCAGCTCCTCCTAGACATTTACTGGTGTGGTTACAAACATGGTGAAGTCAAGAGAATGGTCCGGGAAGACAAGAGAAGAGGTGATTACTCTTCACAGGAAGGGCAATGGCTATAAGAAGATTGCAAATATGTTAAACATACCAAGAGACACCATAGGAAGCATCATTCGCAAATTCAAGCCAAAGGGCACTGTTGAAACGCTACCTGGCCGTGGCAGAAAGAAGATGCTGACTTTGACTGCTGAGCGCTACCTGAAGCGTAGAGTGGAGAAAAGCCCCCTTGTGACTGCTGAGGAACTGACAAAAGATTTATCAGATGTGGATACTGAAGTTTCTGCTCAGACAATACGGCGCACACTGCGTAATGAAGGCCTCCATGCCAGAACTCCCAGGCGCACCCCCTTGCTGTCTCCAAAGAATAAGAAGAGTCGACTGCAGTATGCAAAAATCATGTGGACAAACCACAGAAGTTTTGGGATTGTGTTCTGTGGACTGATGAAACAAAATTAGAAGTGTTTGGGCCCATGGATCAACGCTATGTTTGGAGGAGGAAGAACAAGGCCTATGATGAAAAGAACACCTTGCCTACTGTGAAGCATGGCGGGGGTCAATCATGCTTTGGGGCTGTTTTGCTTCTGCAGGTACAGGGAAGCTTCAGCGTGTGCAAGGTACCATGAATTCTCTTCAGTACCAGGAGATAGTGGATAACAATGTGATGCAGTCCGTCACAAACCTGAGGCTTGGGAGACATTGGACCTTTCAACAGGACAATGATCCCAAGCATACCTCCAAGTCCACTAGAGCATGGTTGCAGATTAAAGGCTGGAACATTTTGGAGTGGCCATCGCAGTCACCAGACTTACATCCGATTGAGAACCTCTGGTGGGACTTAAAGAAAGCAGTTGCAGTGCGCAAGCCTAAGAATGTGACTGAACTGGAGGCCCATGACGAATGGGCGAAGATACCCGTAGATCGCTGCAAGACACTTGTGTCAAGCTATGCTTCAAGTTTAAAAGCTGTTATAACTGTAAAAGGATGTTGTACTAAGTACTAAGATTGAATGTCAATTGGGGGTTGAATAAAACTGATAATGATGTGAGCACAGAAAAGACATTTGTGGTAATTTCATTATAAATGTTATGTTATATTTGTCTGACCTACACGTGCCTCTTTGATTTAATTGTAAGCAGGATGACATGATGATCAAAATCAATGTCAAACTGGGCAAAACAATCAATTTCAGTGGGGGTTGAATAATTTTGCTCAAACACCTTCTCTCACTGTAGATGCGAGTGGCCCACCGACTTTTTTTTTAGTAGTTAGTCTGATCCAATCACCTTTCTCATAAGTCTGGACCACAACCCTGCATGTCTGCTCACACACAGATGCTGCTTTCTGCATCACATGACAGTTATATTACCACTGCTATTATACATGAGGGTTTCCCACTGTCAATGGCTGTTGAGGATGTCAGCAAGTGCAAGCACCGCACTGATTCCTTAGAAACCACAGGGATCACTGGCCTCATTCATTTACATGGCCATATAAAGGCTCATACACACGGTCAGACATCCAACAAAATTTCCCTTGGATTTTTGTCCTAATTGATTTGTCCGGCCACACCCATAGCATACACACAGTCAGACTTTTCTGCAAACTTTTCTAAAACTTTCCTAACATCACATTTATTTTGTTTCTTTGCATGCAGTCTCTCTCAAAATTGAGCTTGCCTGTCAGGCAAAGCTTGGTTTCTGAAGTGAATTTGAAGGTAAGTCGAAGCTGGATTTCCAGGTGGCAGTAGTGCACATCTCATAGTTATTATTCAACAAATGAGAGGAATACAGGGAGTGAAATGTTTGTTTCCCCCTTATTTTCACTGAGACACTGACACTGAAATGCATGAAATTATGTTTTGTTAATTGCTGTGCATGTGTATTTTTTACAGAAATATGGTGACCAGGAAGGGAAGTGATGTCTTTTTTTTTTTTTTACATGAGACACTGACACTGAGACACTCTCATTATTTTCTGTTCATCTGTTTATGTATTTTACCTCCATACATTATGAATATTGTCATGTAAAGAATATATGTGTGGGACAGAGTTTCATTCCTGCCTGACAGGTCTGTATGGCCTCTACTGTGCATACACATAATCTCTGCATCATACTGGGTAGAGGCACCATAAGTGTCGCTCTTAACATTCTGCCAACTCTCCTCCTCTCTTTACCTGTATCCTGCCCCACATGATGATCTCAGACCCACACCCTCCTCATTTTTCCACCAACTACCCTACCATTACCAGTATACACCACTTGCATTAGAGCCACATTCCTCTTTGATATGTCCAGTCCCCCCCCCCCCCACATCCTAACCACTGTGCTGAAACACCCCCCTTGCTCCGACTGTCACCACTGCACCTGAATATCATCCTTCCTCTACAGCTCTCACCACTGCACCAGCACTAACACAGCCATAATATCACCACCATGCTTGCACACCCTCACCACCATGCCTACATGCCCCCACCACTACTTTCCTCACCTGCACATGTATGCTTTAATTAAAGCTCCTGCACCCCCTTCCCTCTGTTCTCACCAGTACACCTTTTGCTACACACTCTTTCTCCCCAATAACCCCTATGCATATACACCCCCTTTCCCAGTTTTAGCACCACACCTGCCCTCTTTCACCACTGTGCCTGTACCCCACACCTCCCACATAACACCTGACCTTCTTCCCCTTATACTCTAATCTCGCTAACACTTTGTGTATGTACAAAACCCATCATAAACCCACCAATTTTAATAACTTAACTGTGACTCCCTTAAGCCACTTTAAGTAATGGATTTGCATGCCCCCTTGAATCACCATAATATCTGCCTATTTAGCACCTGCCCAACATCATCCCTAAACCCCCCCCCCCCACCTGTCACCACTGTGCATGGACCCCTATCCTCCTCTGATTCTTAGAGCACACCAGCCAACACCAAAATTCCCTGCTGTCTCCACAGCAGCTGCCATCTTCCCAACACAGTCTGCTAACTTTTGATAGTAATTTATATGTATAAGGTATAGATATAATGGTCAGGTAATTCAATTCTCCAATATTTACCAAAACATTTAATATGTGTTTTAGGTATTCTGTCAAATTGACCAGTTTAACAAGATCTTCTCTTACCTAGACACCAGAACCCCACAGGGAGGATCCAAGGGTTGGTAAAACTATTAAAAATCAAATTATTGCTCACTGTAACCATGAAAACTATTCCAACATGGTGCAGAATACTCCCATAAATGTTCTACTTATGTGTATGCAGTTTGCAGCATGGTATGGTTTTTGATGGACTTGCCAGAGAAACTGTTACTGGCGAACAAGAAAGACATCGGCACTCATACAAACCACCCTCCATGCTGCACTATCTGACAGGCAATGTGGACAAAAGCTTGGTGTATTGTGATGCATGAGCTGGAGCTGACTGAAGATCTGACGATCCCCTCGTGGCAGTTGATACGACTGTTACAACAGCATGTCCAGTGGACTCGTAGGGGTATGGTAAGATCTACTCATTACCTTTTATTTCACATCAAGAAACCTGATATTGTCAGTCACATTGACTTTCCATGGACTTGATTTAACCTTTGCCACAAGGGCCAGACTACCAATTTGCAAGTTCTTCCCCCCTTTCCTCTCCAATTATCCAACGATATGCTAGCCTTAGTGCCAAAATCCATCTTGCTTATTGCACTAAGACACCCCTACAGCTATATATATATTTTTCAGTGTTTTCTGATTAGATATACCACACAGCTTTACACAGGACTTGGCTATTTAGCTTGTTGTGCAGACCAGGGGTAATCAGCTCCATCAGAAGTATAATGCTCATTTTGTGCTTTGTTACTGCCAGTTGGTAGGTCTGATTGGGGAGCCCTGGGGCTTATGTGGGCTGCACACCTTGGCATTAATAACAGTTGTTTATAAAGTGATGTGGGGATCCTGTGACGTCATCATAGTGACATTGTTTTTATTACTCTATGTGATGGGACACTGTTTGTGACATACTGTCATTCATGTCAGTTACTGTACTTACTATTTATTTGTTTTGATAGTTTTGATACAATAAATACATGCTTTTAGTCACTCATTACAAGCCTATTTTTTGCCTTTTTATTAACCACTTGGTTACCTCTTCTGGGAGCTTTACTCCCAAAATGGATGTGATCACACTCCTGTTTTATAGCATAGAAGACCCTTTTAACTGTCAATTAAAAAAAAGGATTTTAATACAGAAGACAGATACTATGTCCTTTCTACATTAAAGTATTCTTACCTGGCTGTTTGCACCGTACACTGAGCTACTCACACGTAGCTTTGTGCACACATTTGGCATCTGTTGAAATTGAATGAACTCCCTCGCATGTGCAGGAGTGATATCACCTTGGCCAGGACAATCAAAAGAGCCGAAGATTATAACTCATAAGAAGACTGGCCGAAGATGTCAGTGGCGGGCAGGGAGATAATGAACACCACACCGCTGGAGTGGAGGTAGTGAAATATAGTTTTACTTTAAAGTGGTTATAAAGTCAGAAGGTTTTTATCAAAAGTCTTCTGTGTGCAGCAGCTCTCCTCAGCCCCCACAATACTTACCTGAGCCCCCTCTGGATCCAGTGATGTCCACCCATGCCTCTCCCTCCTGATTGACTGAGACACATCAGCAGCGCAATTGACTCCCGCTGCTGTCAATTAAAGTCTGTTAGCCAATCAGGAGAGAGAGGGGGTGGGGCTGATCCATGGCTCTGTGTCAGAATCGATACAGGGAGCTGCAGCTCGGCTCGGGTGTCCCCATAGTAAGCCGCTTGCTGTGGGGCACTCGACAGGAGGGAGGGGACAGGAGCACAGAAGAGGGACCCGAGAAAAGGAGGATCTGGGCTGCTTTAAGCAAAACCACTGCACAGAGCAGTTAAGTATTAAATGTTTTTTATTTTTATAGAAAAAAAACAATACTTTACAATCACTTTAAGTAAAACAGCATTTCTCTGTGATAGGTTGCCACAAACCTTCAAATGTATCTACAACCAACCTGGAGAAGATTGTTTATTTTTCTTTTTCACAACAAAAGTAAAAATATACTTTAATTATAGTTCATTTTTAATATTAACTTTTATTGATAGTTAACATTTTAAAACATTCTACTGCAGATATAATCTGACAAACTGGTAAGTGTTTTTTTCTTTTTTTTTATATTATCTAATTAAAATAAAGTATCTTTAGGTCTTGCCAGTTTGAAGGGGCCCCATGTAGACTGCCAAATTAGTTCAGTAAGATTTATTAGGTTTGCTTTCCAAAGAAAACAAGACACAAAAGTATTGTGACAAATTGGCCATAGAGTAAGTGGTTTAGAAAGTTTATTTAAGCTTTTCTCGGATTTCTAGAAACAAATCACAACTGTTTAGCAGGACTTTATAAAATGATTTGCCAGCTGCTATTGTTGATTTATAAGGAGAACAGGACTATCACCTATAGGATATAATTAAAATGCCTTCTGTGCTGTGGTGCTTTGGACATTAATTGAATTTTCACTTAAACACAGGAGTATATTTCACCATCAGGTAGCACATGGAATTTTACTTAGGTTTTAATAACATAAAAAATAAACAGTGGATGAATTGCAGTTTTCTGGTGCAGAAATATTTCTTAAAAATATAGCAATTGAAATGCCACAGTAATTACACTTATTAAAACAAAACACTCAACTGTAAAATTAATCTTCAAATGACATTTTCAGAAGTACATTTTTTACATTTTAAATCTTAATTGACATAAAAAAAATTGTGTTTTTTTTATTACACTTATATATGACTAGACTCTTATGCCTCTATTTATAAATGTTTTTACACAAGATTCAAACACATTTTACCTAAGATTCAAACTTTTTTTCTAATTAGTTTAATTGGGGTATAAAATGCAAATCGTGGATGAAAGTTATATGATTCTTGTGTGAAAACATTTACAAATTAACCCCTAACTATGAAAGTGAAACCTAAATTAGATTTTGTCCATATTTTTTATGCATTTTTAAGATAATGTACATACTGTAAGTTAAAGGTTACTTACTATATGGAGGTTTGGAGAGTAGTGATGAGAGATGACCACTTCTGGGCAACACATACACCCATTAGGGATGTAGCACCTGGGAGATCCTGAGCCCCTGTTAAGTGGGAGTTAGGGCAGCTTTGCTGATGTTCTCGAGTCTCTAGCGCCTCAATCTAATAGAGCCTAAAGCCTCGTACACACGACCATTTTCCTCGGCAAAATCCATCAAGAAAAATGCTGGCAGAGCATTTTTGACGAGAAAAACGGTCGTGTGTATGTTTTTCGTCGACAAAACTGTCGTGGATCTCGAAAGGAGTCTCAATTTCCTCGTCGTGTTTCTCGTCGGGCTGGTTTACGTCGAGAAACATGCTTAGAAACCCGCGCATGCTCAGAATAAAGTATCAGACGGGAGCGCACCTTCGGTAAAAGTAGCGTTTGTAATGGAGATAGCACATTCGTCACGCTGTAAAAGACTGAAAAGCACGAATCGTCTCTCACCAAACTTTTACTTAACACGCAGTAACATGAGATTAGCAAAAGCAGCCCCAAGGGTGGCGCCAGTGGAATCAAACTTCCCCTTTATAGTGCCGTCGTACGTGTTGTACGTCACCGCGTTTGAGAACGACAAGATTTTGTCTTGACAGTGTGTATGCAAGGAAAGCTTGGCAAGATTCTTGTCAAGCTTGACAAGAACCTCATCGAGGAAAACAACGTTTCTTTTACAACGAAATTCTCGGTCGTTCGTACGTACGAGGCCTGAGAGTAAAAATAAGAGTCCTTTCTATGAATAACTTCTTTCCAGGTTCTCCACTTGATCTTGCAAATACATGCAGATCCAGCCTTATAGATGCAGCTCCAAATACTTAATTACAAATGTAGTATTCAATAGGAGGAGGTGGGTTGTAGAATCCAGGAGCACATATGACATCCACAGGAGAAACTAAGTCACAAAATAAGAAATTCTAGTGTTACCCTGTTCAAGTTTTCTGATACTGATAGAAATCACTTTAGTTCCAAATGGTCTCCAGGCACACCACCTGCAAAGAGGAACACCTCCAGTAAGCCCAAGCTTAAGCCCTGGGTCCTTTCCACACTACAGCCTCTACCTGAGAAGGGAGGGAAAACAATAGACGCTTCTCTTGTTTCAAAGGTCAAGACTAAAGGACTCTCCCAGACTCCAATAAGGTTGTCCTAGGGCACTATGTTCTGAAATAGGTCTTACAACTATGCAAAACAAAAACTACACATCCCCATACTATCATGAAATAAAATGGTGGAAGCAGCCATTTCCCAGACTTATGAATGATTTACTGGCTTCTTGAAAGTTAAAGTGGCTCTGCCTCTTTCCTTAAAAAAAGGACTGAAAATTAATACTACTGCACCTGACAATACGGGTCAAATATTAAAACAGTCATACAGTACTGTATAAACAATGAGCAAATGTACCTCATAATAGAACATTTTAGGCAGCTGCCATGAACAAGCCTTTCATTTATTGCAGATGTACTGCAGCATAGTAGGTGTGATATTATTATCTACTTTGTATTATTTTGTCTCAAGAGAAGATCACAGCTGCAATCTATGTGTTATAAGATGTCATTTAGCTCACAGTAGAAATACTTGCTAAATTAAATTGGAATGAAGTAATGGTTACGATGTTATTAAATTGCAACTATAACTTTGTTCATATATATTGGAGTACTATTCCTATCAGATTAAAATAACACTTGTAGGAGCACTAATAAATTGATGGGTAGCTGTCCTTTAAAAACATACCACTGTGATATCTGTTTAAGTTAAAATGATATAAGCCAATATTAAATGGATCAGATTTTAGAAACGGGTTTGGTTTGAAGGAAAAGGTTGTACATGATGTGCTTGCAATTGATTATCCCTCCAACATGCATCTGCCAACTTACTTATAATGCATTGAGATGCTTGCCATTTTCTTTATTGGCCGTATTTGGTACACACACATAAGTGGGCTTCACCGCCTATCCAGGATAAGTCTTGATTGGTTACAGTATGTGTTTTCATACCCATAATGATTTTGAATACATTTAACTAATCTGATTTTTTTGTTAAAAGTGTTTTATTATCTATACCCCTCTTGTCTTTCCTGCAGCCCCCCCCCCATATTTTTTAATGCACACAAGCTTTTGCTTTTATTGGGGCTTAGATTGATGAGTGTACTTGCCAGTGACCTCATAAAATAATTACTGATACATCCGAAATCCCGAAACCTCAGGGGTACGCCTCACTGGTCCAGATAGTATTAGCAACAAAAAAAACAATTGACCCTGTAGTTCACAGCTGGAGATCAGTCTGGTGTTGATATTTCAATCAATCATATGGATGGATCAAACAGCCATTGAAATCTACAAGAAATCCAAGGGTACTGAATGGGTTCTGGTACCCCAAAAGGGGCAGTCAAGACCCAAAAGAGGAACCCAAAAAACTGATCAGATGCCGATCTTTGCTGAGCCTTGCTCCAGTTTTTTGGGTTCCTCTATTGGGTCTCCACTGCCCCTTTTGGGGTACCAGAACCCATTGGATTTCTTGTGGATTTCTTTGGCTGTTTGATCCATCTGTATGATTGAGATATCAACACCAGACTGATCTCCAGCTGTGAACTACCGGGTCCATTGGCTTTATTCATGGCTAATACCATCTGGATACCAGTGAGGACTACCCCTAAAGTTTTGGGATTTTGTTGACTGCTCTGTCCATCTGCCGATTGGAAATATCCATGCTCGATTGATCCGTTGTTGCTGACAGTCGGGTCCAACTGTTCTGGTAAGCATGTTTAAGTCATACCACTTGTTTGAAAGAAATTTCCATGGGTTGGTTCATACAGTGTTATGACATCTTCACCGTGATATTCCTCACCCATTTATGATGGACATTTCCACTTTATTTGTTTCACTCGTGGACTCATTATTACTATTGTATTTATTTTCACTTTATACCCAGTTGGGTGTTGGGAAATCCTGAAAATATGACCTGTTGGGGGTACTTGAGGACTGGAGTTGAGAAACATTGCTGTAGTCAACAAACCGCTAGCCATTAGAAAAAAATAAAAATGAAAAAAAAAACGAGAACATTTTAACTCCAAATCTTAACCAGTATTTGACAGTACATCAAAAGGGATTGAGAGGGAGACAGAGAGCGAGAGAAGGAGAATGATTTAGACTGGGTTTACACTGGTGCAATGTTAGACATCATTGTGCAGATCAAATGAGATATCTGTGAAATGCGCTTACAGCCATTCAGACTGTATGGCTGAATTTGCATCACATTTGCACCAAAATGGTGCAGGACCAGCCCGGACTCCCGGAAGTGGGAAAGGATACCTGTCAAAGACAGGTATCCTGTCCCCCCTCCCCCCGAAAGGTGCCAATTGTGGGGGGAAGGAATCCGATAAGCAGAAGTTCCATTTTTGAGTGGAACTCTGCTTAAACTTTTCATTGACACCAGCAGCGGCTCGCACATTCGATGTGGGAACCTGCACTGGATTCACTGGATTTGCGCTGGTTCCCGCATTGCATATATATGAACCGAGAATGTATAATTTTTAAGTTGTTTCAATTAAATGTATTATTAATGTAATATTGCATTTCCTTTATAAATGTTTTTGCCCACAATTTACACCACTTTCACTCAAGATTCATACATTGTTCTAATTGATTTACATTGAATAAACTGTGAGAATCCTGAGTGAATGTTGTGTAACTTATGAGATCTTCTATTTATCTATATTACACTAATGAATTTAATAAGAAAACTCAAACTCCAACTATATTAGTATGACTCTGCGAAATTCAAACTTTTGCATGACCTTTTAAACTAAAAGAACCTCTTTCCATTAAGAACAGCAGGCTTGTGAATCAACAATATCATGCTTGCTGAAGATTTTCAAACATTGTACAAGTGAGATATTGGTTATGTGTCTTCATGCTGTTTTTAATAAGATGCAATAAAGGGTGAGTTTTAATATTGTAACACCTGCTGTTTGGCATTTTGCTAGTGTGATTAATATGTCGGTAGCTTAGGACATAACCTGCTTCATCTTGAGCCTTGCACTGACCTAATGAAAAGCTAGTAAGAGGAAATGTACCTTGCCTTTATAAAAATAGTTCAACATCTGTTTATTCCTTTCCGAGGCTGTGGCAGGTTTTGTAATGGAAAGCATAGTTACAATTGTTATTAAAATATTGGCAGCCAATATAAGAATGCTGACCAAATTAAAATTGGAATCAGAATAGATTGGCAACATTTCACAATTTTGTGGTCACTCAACCCTGAAGGTTTGATATGCCACCTAATACTTACAAAGCTCATTCAACAAGAAACCAAATGAATTGTTCATTAAATATATTTTCTATGTCTTCTTGGCAAGTGATCAAAGATGCCATAATTTCTATGGGTTTTTTACTATTGGAAGAATATAACTCTGTTATTTAAGGCCAAATAATTTCAAAATATGACTTATGTACTGAAATAAATTCTACAAAATATTTGACACATGAACCAATTCAAGTTACTGTTTGCTTTAAAGGCCATGAAGCTGCGATCCATACACTCCCACTATGCAATTGCAAAAACCTACAGCAGTCAAGATGGTTGTTAAATGGAACAACTCCTACTAACTAGTTGCATCTCAAAATGGTCTTCTGTGGTTTAAAAACATAACACGTCATAGTGACCTGATTTAAAACAAATGACACGAGCAGGGATAAATTGCTATGGTATGCTTGCATCTTGGGACCTTTTGAGCATGCGGATGTACAGCAAATGCGATCTTTGATCTTATCTGGATGATTATACACTGAGGTTCAATACACACAGTGTGGTCCTACTTTGCCAAGGTCAATAAAAATACAAATCATCCTACTTTTGGGCCTTCTATTTGATAAGTGCACTTAGGAAACAAGTAACTGACTGTTTCAATAATAAAATGTGCATGTACCAACCAAAGCTGTAGATCTTAAAATCTGTAATTGTACGCTCTTCTGTCTTAGGAAAAAAGGTGTGTATAAATGGATAATTTTTATTTGTATCTCTGAATTAAGCACCGTTGTATGGAATCTTGTCTGCCTGCTGGTATGTAAGCTTCTACACATGCGCTCAAAGTTTCTCCCCATACGAGTCATAAAGGCTTTTTACATTGAGATTTTTTTTCTTTAAAAAAATTATTTAATGATAGCAGTATGCAATTAATAAAATAATTTTTCTACATGGCATATGTTTTTAAATATATAAAGAGCAGTTAGATCTTGACTACCAGTAATTTTAACATATATAAACTATGCCTATATACTGTATGTGTGACTCCACATATCACAGGTACTTAGTAACCTTTGCAATGCTAGAATTTTGCCGTACTTGCATATGCTTTAAATCCTGAAAATTATATCAAATGCATTAAAGGGGTTGTAAAAGGTAAAAAAAAATCCCTAAATAGCTTCCTTTACCTTAGTGCAGTCCTCCTTCACTTACTTCATCCTTCGATTTTGCTTTTAAATGTCCTTATTTCTTCTGAGAAATCCTCACTTCCTGTTCTGTAACTCCACACAGTAATCCCTGGTGTGGAGTGTCGTGCTCGCCCCCTCCCTTGAGGGGGAGGGGGCGAGCAGGAGAGTCAGGACGCTCTCTACATTGCAGATAGAGAAAGGAGCTGTGTGTTAGTGGGCGTCCTGACTCTCCTACTCGCCCCCTCAAAAGACAACACGACACAGGGAGAAAGCCTTGCATTACTGTGTGGAGTTACAGACAGAACAACAGGAAGTGAGGATTTCTCAGAAGAAATAAGGACATTTAAAAGCAAAATCGAAGGATGAGGTAAGTGAAGGAGGACTGCACTAAGGTAAAGGAAGCTATTCAGGGAAACTTTTTTTTACCTTTACAACCCCTTTAAAGAAGTGTTGTATACATTTCTGAAAGAAGCAGCTGTTACAATGACAATGGTTTAAACCAGGGGTCTCCAAATGTTCTAAACAAAGGGCAGGTTTACTGTCCTACAGACTTTAAGGAGGCCAGAGACGCCATTGGATGTAGAAAATGCCCCAGTGGCAGTGGGAGTAAAAAAATTACATAGTGCCTGTAGTCAGTAGAAGGAGCAGTGTCCCAATAATTTGTATTGGTGGGAGAAATGGTGCCCCATTGCTGGTGTCACTGGGAGAAATAGTGTCCCACGATTGGTGTCATTCTAAAAATGCCCCATTGTAGGTGTCAGTGAGAGGAACGGTTCCCCACTCCTGGTGTCAGTGGATAGAATGGTGTTCCCTTGTTGGTGTCTGTGGAAAGAATAGTTCCCTGAGGGCTGGATAAAGGCAAGAACAGGGTGGCTTTCAGATCATGGCTGCAGTTTGGAGACCACTGGTTTAAACAGACAGAAAGTGAGGACAGTGCAATACATACCAGACCCTTATCTGAGCATGCAACCTGGCAGGAAAAGAGGGGGCTAGAGAGCGCCCCCCTCCCTTCTGAACTGTACCAGGCCACATGCCCTCAACAGGTGGCCCTGCCCTCGGTTATCAAAGAGCTGTCAAACAACTCGCGAGTCATTTGGCCGGGAGCCTCCAGTGGAGGCGGTATCATTCGTATCGGTGGGTCCAGGATCGGGATCGTAGAAGGATTATGGCGCTAGAGTTTTTTTTAATTAAAGGACTTGTCCCAACTTGGTGTGTGTGTTTTTTTTAAATTGTGACACATTTTTTTGTGAAATGGTACCCCGTTACTAATTCACATGGGGGGCCGGGATCTGGGGGTCCCCTTTGTTAAAGGGGGCTTCCAGATTCCGATAAGCCCCCCGCCCGCAGACCCCCACAATCACCGGGCAAGGGTTGTGGGGATGAGGCCCTTGTCCCCATCAACATGGGGACATCCTCCCCATGCTGAGGGCATGTGGCCTGGTACAGTTCAGGAGGGGGCGCTCTCTCGTCCCCCCTCTTTTCCTGTGGCCTGCAAGGTTGCGTGCTCGGCTAAGGGTCTGGTATGGGTTTTTGGGGGGAACCCCACGCCATTTTTTTATTGTGGCGCAGAGTTCCCCTTAAAATCCATACCAGACCTGAAGGGTCTGTTAATGGAATTTGGGGGAACCCCCACACATTTTTTTTAATTACTTTCAATGACTTTTATCTGTATTGCCAGGACATGACAATTCATTATAGCCGCTAGTAGTTTTAAATGACTTTTTTTCCTTTAGAAATGTCATTTTGTGCAGAGACTGTTATAAACACGGGAAACGTGCACTACTTTACAGGCATACTATAGACACCCCCAGGTACGAAATTTGCCGTGAACACCCCAAATTGTTCACTGTTCGGCAAACGGGTAAATAGCCAATGTTCGAGTCGAACTCATGTTCGACCCAAGCATAAAGCTCATCCCTAGTACCCACACCATTCACAGGGCTTCCTCTCTTCCTTTCCAATGGGAAAGGGAGCAACAGGGGAGCAGATTGAATAAGCAGCTGTGAGGACCAACATTGCATTATAATAATAATATAATAATAATAAGTAATGATCATGTCTGTCTATTTAATAAGTGTGAATTAGGCTTTTATATTATAGATTGGAGGTAACAAATTCTTCCTTCCTTAATTTTCAGTTGTAAAGGCAATGTGTTGTCTTGTCTTAGATCACCAGGGCCGGCGCTAGGCATAGGCAAGTCAGGCACCTGCCTAGAGCGCCAGGGTAGGGGGAGCGGCAAAATCCAGATCCCAAGCCACTCGCTGGGGATTCGGAGTAAAATACCTCCAGGATCGGCATTTTTTTTTAAAACATGCTTTATGGCGCCAGCCGACAGGCTAGGAGGCGGTTGCGCCGTTGAAGACATCAGCAGCGGCAGTGACAAGATGAGGGGAGAGAGCTGGGACTACAAGGAGCAGCCGCCCGGAAGTGCTGCATGATCGACGGAACCGGCCAGGGGGTGAGATGGAAGCCCTGCATGTAAGTCCGGCCCGGACTTGCCGTGATATCCGACCTCCCCCACTCCTCCTGGTCGCTAGGGGATCTGTTGAGAGGAGCGGAGGACAGGCAGACAGGAGAGGAGAGGACAGGCAGCAGCGCCGCACTCCTTGAGTAAAGCCTTCACCGCCGCTGGCTCAGGTACATAGTGGAAGCACAGGCAGCATGCTCTGTGTTGCATCTTGCACCCTGTCACATGAAATAAAAAAACGGACTTTGCTGTCAAGTTTTTAGTGCCTTGTGTACAGGGGGGAAGATATATGTGTGTGTGTGGGGGGTGGTACAGAGGGGAAGTGGTGGTGGGGGGGGGGTTCAGAGGGGGAACTGGTGTGTGTGGGGGGGGGGGGTACAGAGGGGGAACTGGTGTGTGTGAGGGGGGCAGATGTGCGGGGGTACAGAGAGGGAACTGGTGTGTGTGTGGAGGGGGGCAGATGTGCGGGGGTATAGAGAGGGAACTGGTGTGTGGGGGGGTACAGAGGGGGAACTGGTGTGTGTGTGTGGGGGGGCAGATGTGTGGGGGTATAGAGAGGGAACTGGTGTGTGTGTGTGGGGGGGGTACAGAGGGGGAACTGGTGTGTGTGTGTGGGGGGGGCAGATGTGCGGGGGTATAGAGAGGGAACTGGTGTGTGTGGGGGGTACAGAGGGGGAACTGGTGTGTGTGTGGGGGTGCAGATGTGTGGAGTTATAGAGAGGGAACTGGTGTGTGTGTGGGGGGGGGGTACAGAGGGGGAACTGGTGTGTGTGTGTGTGGGGGGGCAGATGTGCGGGGGTACAGAGAGGGAACTGGTGTGTGTGGGGGGGTACAGAGGGGGAACTGGTGTGTGTGTGTGGGGGGGGGGGTGCAGATGTGCGGGGGTATAGAGAGGGAACTGGTGTGTGTGTGGGGGGGGGGGGTACAGAGGGGGAACTGGTGTGTGTGTGGGGGCAGATCTGCGGGGGTACAGAGAGGGAACTGGTGTGTGTGTGGGGGGGTACAGAGGGGGAACTGGTGTGTGGGGGGGGCAGATGTGCAGGGGTACAGAGAGGGAACTGGTGTGTGTGGGGGGGGGGGCAGATGTGCGGGGGTACAGAGAGGGAACTGGTGTGTGTGTGGGGGGGGGGCAGATGTGCGGGGGTACAGAGAGGGAACTGGTGTGTGTGTGGGGGGTACAGAGAGGGAACTGGTGTGTGTGTGGGGGGTACAGAGGGGGAACTGGTGTGTGTGTGGGGGGGCAGATGTGCAGGGGGGTACATATAGGAACTGATGTGTGTGTGTGGTGGGGTTTAAGGGGAACAAAGGTGGGGGTGCAGAGGGGAACAGGCGTTCAGGATGATACAGCGATGGGGTGATCTGAGGTGTGAAGGTTCAAATCCACTTTTGAAAAATAAATAAATGCAGATCTTTTTGCAGATCAAAAAATGTGCATTTATTATTGTTTTAATAGGAACATGTAAAGCATTGTCAGTGTATCTGTCACTCTTACAGACAGGCAGTTACACAGCCTCTCTGTATACTGCTCTAGCCTGTGGACAGCTAGCGTGAGGAAGTGAGCCGGTGCCATCCTCTAGTTGTCTTTGGGCCAGGTCAGGTGCAGGCATGTGAACCATGGCTGAAGTATAGGTGAAGAGGCACCACAAAAATCTCAGTAAGGGGAGGAGCGAATGGGGGGGGGGGGGTGGCACAAAATGAGGCTTCGCCTAGGGTGTCAAAAATCCTTGCACCAGCCCTGTAGATCACACATTATAAAAAAAGTGTGCTGCTGTTATGCATATAAGTCAAGC
The DNA here is from genome assembly GCF_905171775.1 of Rana temporaria. Lineage (NCBI taxonomy): Eukaryota > Metazoa > Chordata > Amphibia > Anura > Ranidae > Rana > Rana temporaria. The sequence goes on along the minus strand of NC_053489.1, from coordinate 147,145,666 downwards.
ATAAAGCTGAAAATTCTGATAATAACCCTAAATGAGATAGAAAGGAAAAGTCTTCACATTTGATGTACTAAAATGAAATGATCCTGTAGCAATTTAAAATTATGTCAGGTGCTTATAGACACATAAAAATTTTATCTTCCAACTCCCAACTTCCAAATAAGTAACTCTGTTACAAAATAACATTACTTGTACAACTTTTTCCCTTTTCCTGGTGCAAAAAAATACTATTTTGTTTGGAGTGATGGAAATAATAAAGGAATGGTGTAATATTACTTGTATTAGCATAGTTTTATAAATTTTAGCCTGCAAAAAACTTTAGCTTTAGCTATACACTGATAAAGATATTTAACTTGTTTAACTTTGTTAATGTAGATGATAGTTTTAGAAGGTCCCAGAATATGATATGGAAAGCCCTAGTCCAGGGGTCCTCAAACTTTTTAAGCAGGGGGTCAGTTTACTGCCCCTCAGACTGTTGGGGGGCCGGATTAAGGCAGCCTTGCCAGTGCCCATTGGCACAGCCTCACCAGTGCCCAGTAATGCAGCCTCCCCAGTGCCCAGCAATGCAGCCACACCAGTGCCCAGCAATGCAGCTTGACCAGTGCCCAGCAGTACAGCCAGCCTCTCCAGTGTCCAGCAATGCTGCCTCACCAGTGCCCAGCAATGCAGCCTGACCAGTGCCCAGCAATGCAGCCTGACCAGTGCCCAGCAATGCATCCTAACCAGTGCCCAGTCAGCCTCACCAGTGTCCAGCAATGCAGCCTGACCAGTAACCAGCAATGCAGCCTGACCAGTGGCCAGCAGCATAGCTAGCCTCTCCAGTGCCCATCAGTGCAGCCTCACCAGTACCTAACAATGCAGCCTCACCAGTGCCCAGCAACACAGCCTTACCAGTACCCAGCAACACAGTCTCACCAGTGCCAAGAGATGCAGCCTGACCAGTGCCCAGCAAAACAGCCAGCCTCCCCAGTGCCCAGAAATTCAGCCTGACCAGTGCCCAGCAATGCAGTCTGACCAGTACCCAGCTAGCCTCACCAGTGTCAAGCAACACAGCCTGACCAGTGGCCAGTAATGCAGCCTGACCAGTGGCCAGCAGCAGAGCCAGCCTCTCCAGTGCCCAGCAATACAGCCTCACCATTGCCCAGCAATGCAGTCTGATCTGTGCCCAGCAGCACAGCCAGCCTCTCCAGTGCCTAGCAATGAAGCCTGACCAGTGCCCAGCAATGCAGCCTGATCAGTGCCTACCAATGCAGCCTTACAAGTACCCAGCAAAACAGCCAGCCACTCCAGTTCCCAGAAACGCAGCCTGACCAGTGCCCAGCCAGCCTCACCAGTGCTTAGCAATGCAGTCTGACCAGTGCCTAGCAATTCAGCCTTACCAGTGCACAGCAGCACAGCCAGCCTGACTTGTGCCCAGCAATGCAGCCTGACTTGTGCCCAGCAATGCAGCCTGATCAGTGCCCAGTAATGCAGCATGACCAGTGCCCATCTATGCAGCCTGACCTGTGCCCATCAATGCATCCTGACCAGTGCCCATCTATGCAGCCTTTCCCGTGCCCATCTATGCAGCCTGACCTGTGCCCATCTATGAAGCCTGAAATGTTCACAGTAATGCAGTCTAACCAGTGACAAGCAATGCAGCCTTACTAGTGCCCTGCAATGCAGCCTTACCAGTGCCTATCTATGCAGCCTGATCAGTGCCCATCTATGCAGCCTGATCATTTCCCAAAAATGCAGCCTGACCAGTGCCCAGAAATGCAGCCTGATCAGTGCCTATTTATGCAGCCTGATCAATGCCCATCTATGCAGCCTGATCAGTGTCCAACAATGCAGCATGACCTGTACCAAGTAATGCAGCCTGACTGTGCCCAGTAATGCAGAATGACATGTGCCCAGTAATGCTCAGAATCAAGTCGACGCATGCTTGGAAGCATTGAACTTCGTTTTTTTCAGCACGTCGTTGTGTTTTATGTCACTGCGTTGGACTCGATCGTTTTTTTAACTGATAGTGTGTAGGCACATCAGACCATCAGTCAGCTTCATCGGTTAACCGATGAGAACGGTCCTTCAGTCCGTTTTCATCAGTTTGGACTGATCGTGTGTACGCGGCCTAATACTTTTGATTGCAATTTTTCATTGCTCACATGTTCTGATGCTTACGCTGTATTTTGCTTTTGCTTTATTGTTCACCCAATAAAGATTTTTTGTGGGGAAAAAAAAATAATGATATTTTCTTTACAGCATTATATAGATTAGGCTTAGCTTTTGCCTTTACTTCCACTTTAAAGTAATATTTTGGTTCCAGCCCTTGCAGAAAGGTAATGGCACTTTAAGGGTGGATTTATTTGTTTACTGCATATGTTTTTTTTTCTATGTATTTTCACCTGGCAATCCTTTGAACAACACATTTCTTGTCCCTTTGTGGCTACAATCACTGCTTCACTGTATCTATGGATTGAGCCAGGAATGTCACACAGGCTGGACTTTAAACATGTCTGTCTTTGTTCAGTCTCCATTACATGATAGTTGATGGGATTAGTAGTTTACAAAAGGAAAAAAGCTATTTTGCTTTCTGTTTAGCTCATAGGGACAACGACATTGCATTTCTGGAAAGTTCAATAGGTATTTTTTCACTTGTGGAAAATGTTCTTAGCCTGAAAAGAGAACATTAATGCAGCCACCACATCTAAGGACTAGTATTTTGCAATATATTACACTTTTATTTTGGAGTTTAGATGTGCCCTTAACCACACCTATATCAAACATCTGGATTAAAAAATGCTTGGGACAAACATAGATCTATATTAGGGCAAAATTGTTAACAAAAAAAAAACAAAAAAAAAAACAAAGCAAAACCTCTTCTCCCCTTTAAAGGGTCACTAAAGGAATTTTTTTTTTTTTAGCTAAATAGATTCCTTTACCTTACTGCAGTCCTGGTTTCATGTCCTCATTGTTCGTTTTTGCTTTGATGTTGCTGTAAATCCTCTCTGTTCTGGACACTTCCTGGTTGCCTGTTTCCTGATAACCACAGTACTGGGAGATTTCTCACTGTGGTGACTAATCAAGGAGGTGTGATTACTGTGTGTAAAACAAAACTGGATTGGTGCTGAGGAGTTTTAGACAAAGTATCACTGCTCTCTATTGGCTGACTGCCCTCTAGTGGCTCTCTGTACATCAGAGAACCAGCAAACAACATCAAAAACGAAACTAAACTGAAGGCACATTATATGATTGGTTTTTATCAATTTTAATCATTTTTAAAAGGAATCAGTTAACTATTATGTCTCTATACCCTGTAAACAGTCATTTCAGCAAAAAATTTTTTTTCCTTTAGTGACCCTTTAAGTCTCCTTCCTTTTGATTGCCTGATGTCAACACTATTGATTAAAAAACTGGGCATCATAAATGGGTGATTGGAACAGTGTTTCCAACCCCCCAAAGTGAAATTAACTGTCAGGACAAACTATAAACATATAGCTAGTGCTATTAACAATGGGCTAGATTCACATACCTTTAGGCGGGCGTAGCGTATCTCCTATACGCTACGCCGCTGTAACTTCGGCGGCGTAGAGTATTAGGGCTGGCGTAAGCCCGCCTAATTCAAATGTTGAAGCTGTGGGCGTGTTTTATGTATATTAAGTGTGACCCCACGTAAATGACGTTTCGATCGAACGGCGCATGCGCCGTCCGTGGATGTATCCCAGTGCGCATGCTCCAAATGACGTTGGCAAATCGTCAATGCTTTCGACGTGAACGTAAATTACGGCCAGCCTCATTCATGGACGAGTTACGCAAACGACATAAGATTTGAAAAATTTGACGCGGTTCCGACGTCCATACTTAACATTGGCTGCGCCATCTTTTTGGTGGTTTATCTTTACGCCTGAAAACTCCTTACGTAAACGGCGTATCTTTACTGCGACGGCCGGGCGTGCGTTCGTGAATCGGCGCATCTAGCTGATTTACATATTCTAGGCGTAAATCAGCGTACACGCCCCTAGCGGCCAGCGAAATATGTAGTTAAGATACGACGGCGTAGGAGACTTACGTTGGCCGTATCTTAGCAACATTTAAGCGTATCTCAGTTTGAGCATACGCTTAAAGTTGCGACGGCGCGGATTCAGACTTACAACGGCGTATGTACTGATACGCCCGTCGTAAGTCTACCTGAATCTGGCCCAATGTTTTTAAATTCAACAAAAGTCAAAAAACATATTTCTCCATTTACATGGTACAGGAGGGGGTCAGAGGCTGTGTGGACATGGTACAGGGGTCACAGGCTATGCGGACATGATACAGGGGTCAGTGGCTGTGTGGACATGATACGGAGGTCAGAGGCTGTGAGGACATGGTACAGAGGTCAGAGGCTGTGCAGACATGATACAGGGGGTCAGAGGCTGTGCAGACATGATACAGAGGTCAGAGGTTGTGAGGACATGGTACAGAGGTCAGAGGCTGTGCGGACATGGTACAGGGGTCAGAGGCTGTGCAGACACGGTACAGGGGGTCAGAGGCTGTGCAGACACGGTACAGGGGGTCAGAGGCTGTGCGAACAAGGTACAGGGGGTTAGAGGCTGTGCGGACATGGTACAGGGGGCCAGAGGCTGTGCAGACATGATACAGGGGTCAGAGGCTGTGCAGACATGGTACAGGGGGTCAGAGGCTGTGCAGACATGGCACATGGGACAGAGGCTGTGCAGACATGGTATAGGGGTCAGAGGCTGTGTGGACACAGTACAGGGGGTCAGAGGCTGTGCCTACATGGTACAGGGGGTCAGAGGCTGTTTGGACATGGTACAGGGGGTCAGAGACTGTGCGGACATGGTACAGGAGGGGGTCTGTCTCTGTGGATGACTCTGCTCCTGCTTTGTATATCTGTCCTCCCTCCTCCTCCATACTTGGCTCAGTATAGTGGAGGCTGATCAGCACAATACACATCTGACTGACTTGGATGGATGGTCACTGTCAGCGCTCCGTTCCAGAATCCAGGCAAAGGCAAACATCAACCTCACCAGACCCCCTCTGGGGCAAGACGCCACAGAGAACGAGAGTCTGCCATTCAAAAATGGTGCCGGGCGGCGCTATTAAATTAGTGCGAATGCACCCTCCCAGCATGCTTCGGAACGCTCTCCTGAGTTCTCTCGAGCCCTGCAGACTTCGGAATGGTGCATGCGCAGATGCGCTGTTGGCCCGCAGCCAAATTGGCTGAAATTTACAGGCTGCACGTAAATTAACGGCCAGTTGGTAACACTGGATGGGGCTGGTGTGTTTTAGATATACCTCTCCCATGCTAACATTGCTGACAACCTTCTCTCTAAGAGCGGTATATACAATTTAAGAATATTTCATCCTGTAAAACTGCACATTTATTTGTTCTGTGCAAATGCCCGGGACATCCTATGCTACTAAGCTATTTTCTCTACAGGTGGGTTGTTTTTCATTCATAAGAATAGCATGAATCAAGAAAATACCACATTATGGCTACTTGATTGAACTGAACATCACAGGAAATAAATGCTTATTCACTGTGACTATCAACTGCATCTAGTAGGCATAATTTGCCATTTTCTATTTCTTCCCATTGTAACATTGGATTTTGTTGGCATTTGCATAGAACACATGTATAGAACATGCAGTCTGTTAGAATGAATTGCTTTGCACATTGTCTTTATAAATATACCCTTAAGTGTTACATTTTAGTTTTAGTACAGCTTCTAATTGGCTGCTGTACATAACATACTGTAATATATTATACCTAGTAATTAAAATTATAATAATTGTAAATAAAATTCTCTACATGCTTAGTTTTTCAGTCTAAATCAATTTGCTGCAATTTTAATCAATATCCTATGTGCTTCGTCAAAGTCTCTCCTGCAGGAAATCATTGAGCTTTGTGCTTTAATGTTCTATTTCTCTTAAATGTGAAAACCAAAGCAAATAATTTCTTTAAATGGTTTTGTGCTACAGACACATATTTTTCACACCTTTATCAAAAAAACTATGCAGGTAAGGGGTGTCTGCAGATAAAATCAAACTGTGCAGCCCTGACTTAAGTTGAATAATACCCTTGCTATAGGTGTAAGCTATTTATATACCTCATGAATGACATTGCTAAGTGAGGCCTAGTTGTTACTGCTCACCTCCTCCATCACAGGAATGAACTCTCAAATGCTGAGCTCAGAGCTACTGCATCAGGAGCGAAAGTACATGTGAGGGGGTTTAAATCAGGGAAAAATCTCACTCCTGTGATGGTGGCGGTAAGCAGTAATGACTAAGCCTCACTTAGAAACTTCTTAACAACATCCTGGGAGTGTACCAATTAGGCTTCATGAGGTACGTATGTAAATGGCCTACACCTATAGCAAGGGGAGCGTGGCCTTCGGCTCATCTGGTAGATAGATCTGTATAATTATTCTGATACTCTGCTCCTGAGCCGGCTTTTTTGATCTATCCATATCTGTCTGAGATCCCGGCGACTGCTCCTCTTCTCTTGGATCAATATCTCACGCGGCAGGGTAAAGAACTCCAGGCAGCAACAGACCATGGGGAGCAAGATGGCAGCCGACCACAACGATCGGCCATAGATGCTGTGATCCCTCAGCCAGGGGAGCCTGATGTCCCTACATCTATCAAACAAAACAAACAAAAAATAATGGTGCGCTGTTCCTTTAGCAAAATAATGTGACCTAATGCTACAATGTCAGATGAAATAATTGAAGTTAAATATAGATTTTGACTTAGGTAGCAAATTAAATTGCAAATAAATATATTTGTGCATGAACACTGTCCTTCAAATCAATAAAGAAAAAAGCATACAGATAGAAGTTGAGACAAATATGTGTATATGAATAAAAAAGTGAAAAATCTCAGTGAAAAATTGTCCATATGTAAAGTCCAAATATATCAATGCAAGTGAATAAATGTCAGATATTCCACTGCTACAGACAACCGTGCTCCAAAATCAAAATTACAGAGATCAAGACAGCTTGTAAGGTGTTAATCGCAGGAATAATTGTCCCAGGTGTGGATGTTTCCCATATCATATATCCATATGCTTTGTAAAAACGAATTCCAAATGTTCAGAGACCATGTATAGAGAAGGAAGAAGCCTCATAGTGTCAAACAGCCTCCTACATCTATGCTGACTGATCCGAAAGGCTGTTTGGCCTGAGGACCCAGTAGATTCAGCAGCATGGGATGCGGTGAGTAATCTAGCCCCTGCAGCTCTAGACACTGACAATGGGGAGCAGGAAATGCCTGATTCAGAACCCACATTGCGGGATATCTTTACTGTGGTTACATCCTGCAATACAGCCATCACTGATCTAACCTCCAAAATAAAAGGGGGTGAAACTGGAGATTAATCTTGTGAGACAAGACATGCAAAAGCTGAGGGATCGTACAACAGCCATAGAGGATATAATGAGTAATGTGGAGGATGAGATGGTGCCATTACAACTCAAAATGCATCATACTCAATCCTTTACTTTAGGCCATGCGACCCACTTGGAAGATATGAAGAATAGACTAAGGCGCAATAATGTCTGGGCTGTGGGTATCCTAGAAAAGACAGAGGGGAAGAACCCTGTCACCTTCATTGAAAATTGGCTTATCGACGCCTTTGGGAGAAAATCTTTTTCCCCAATATTTGCTGTGGAAAGAGCTCATAGAGTCCCTGCTAAACCGTCCAAACCTGGCAAGCCCCTGCGGCCATTTCTGTTCAAGCTCTTAAACTTCAAGGATGGAGATGCCATTTTATACTAAGCCAAAACAAAAGGTGTAACTATGAAAATAGATATTGTATGCATATCGTTCTACCTGGATTTATAGGCAATGTACAATGATGCAAAGCAAAGTTTATTGAGGTCAAAAGGTTTTAAAAGCGATTTGAAGTCACTTATGCCATGCTTTACCTGGCCCTGCTTCGATTTGCAGCTAACTATGAAACTCACTTTTTTGATAACACTGCTACTGCTTCCAATTGGTTGTATAGAGTGGAGCATTCCCTAATAAAAGGTTCTACATCTTCGGTCTGATGACATGTTTCTTCTCATTATGCCCCCTCTAAAGCTAAGTGGAACACTCTTCTATTTTACTGCCTACTGCAGATAGTTTCTCCAATAAGGTGGTTGACTTTACATGGAGTACTTAAGTCACATTCCTTCAAGAAATGATAACTGTAATTTCCTTCGGATCGTGGTTTGGCACTGTGATGTTGGGCCCCCCCCAACATTCTGTCCCATGTGGACACACAATACAAGACCTGTGTTTTTTTTTCTCCCTTACGTTGAGGAAAATGTTTCTATTTTTTTTTTGTATGACTTTTTTGGGCCCTTTCCGGTTGTGAGGGCACAATTTGCACCTTTACTGTCCTTCTGGAATACTGCTGCTTAAAATACTTTTCCTATGCACTGGTACTGACTTTTTTGTGACACCTTGTTGCACTTTGTGGACAGATCTATGCTTATTATTATCTGAGTATTTTTCTGCCCTTTGGTCTACTACCAGTGGAGCCATGACCACTTGAGGGCTCCGTTCATAGGGTGAGTGTGGACCTGCCTGTCACACCCCCCCTATCCTCCAGCACTAGCCGCCACTGCCCTTGGGGGGGATATTATCACATTATCCTTGTCTCACAGTACACTGAACGACACTCATACATCATTACATACTGTATGTGTAGTAAAGCAGTAAGGACCACACACTGCTGCCGCTGCACAAGAAGAGAAATGACCAATGGGGGTAGATTTATTAAACCTGGAGAATGAAAAAAAAGGTGCATCTGTGCATAGAAATCAATCAGCTTCCAGGTTTTTCTTGTCAAAGCTTAATTAAACAATCTGAAGTTAGAAGCTGATTGGTTACCATGCACCGGATTTTGCACGCTCCAGTTTTAGTAAATCAACCCCTCGATGTCATGGAACTGGCCAGGAGACAGCTTTTATTTTTAGTAGGTGTGGCGGTATGGCAGGAGGGGTGTGAGAGCAGTGATGAGTCTAAAAAAAGTGGCGATGGGCTTTAAATAGGTTTGCCAGACTGGAGAAACCACTTTAGCAATTAATCACATATAATTTTGTGATTATATTCATAACATATGGAAGGCAACTGTGTACTCTTTATATATATACCCATATATGATGTCATACATACAGTATCATTTGTTTTTATATATAGTCACAGAGCATGTAAATAATATAGGTTTTTCACCAGAATGAGAGTGTTTCGGAAAGATACCTTTTTAGAACAAATCCAACAATGACAGTGATAGTTGTTTTTGCATTTAAAATACAGAATACAAGATTTTCCTTTAGTTTACATTGAGTTTAATGAAGCTCCCTACATAGGAGGATTAATACACATACATATATCAAGAGCCACATGAAATCAACTTTAACACTTCAACACACAGGACTATTAGAGCTCTTTTCAAACCTTTATATCAATATTAACACATTATTTTCACTTTACAGAATGAGGTCATGAGCAATGTGTTCTGCAGCTTAGGTGTTACATTAGGAATGTTTAATACATTTTCTGATAAAAAGGAAACTCATACATTTGTGGAAAATGATTATTTCAGCTATAGCTTGTGTTTGCTGTACTATTTCCCCAGCTGTTTCTGTACTTATGTGACTTTTCATATCTGTAAAAACATTTACATTAATGCTAAGCTTACATATCTTCTTCATGACTTCATGTTCCATAATAACAAGAAGATTTTTGACTGCATTTAAACTGAGTCGTTCATAAAAAAATCACTTTTATACTTCAAATCCATGTAGCCATTCATTTCCAAAACAATTTTCATACATGTGAAAAACATTTTGCACTTCATATTCGAAGTATAAATGCATTTTTGTAAAGAGTAACTTACACAGTTTTGAAAGCCCCCTCCCCCACATCCTGGACATTGTCTTCCAGTATTACATTTCCCTGTCCCTGATTCCATTGTACCATGTCAAAGAGGCTGCACATGTGCTTGTCAGAATCTTCTCGACCTCACCTGAGCATGTCCATCTTGACCTGAGTTTTGTACTATTGAGAGTTCACACTTTGCACTTGAACAGAGTACTATCTCTCTAGTTGATCAAATAAAGTTAACTTTGCACGTGCATGGGCTCAGCAGAAACATGGCTACCTAGCAAAGAAGAGGCTACACTGTATTTGGACTGAAGGGGATGAGAAGTACATACATTTTGTTTTAAAAGTATACATAAACCCAAAAACATAAATTTAAAGTGACATTAAAGATTCATTATAAAAACAAAAAAACAAAAAAAATGTCATACTTACCTTCTCTGTGCAGTGGTATTGCACAAAGCAGCTGCAATCCTTCTAATTTTGGGCATTCCGCCGGCGCTCCTGCTTCCTCCTCTTCAGCTAGTGCCTCCAATAGCAAGCCATTTGCTCTGGGGGCACTGGTAGATGCTCGCTCCCAGGCCCCGCTCTATGTGTCCATAAGACATACAGAGCCGCAACTCAGCCCTGCCCCCCACTCTCTCCTCATTGGCTCACTGGCTGTTATGGGCAGTAACAGGAGCCAATAGCTGCTGCTGCTGCTGTCTCAACCAATTAGGAATGAGAGACCAGGTAGAATCTCAGCTCACATGCACATCACTGGATAGAGAGAGAGTTTAGGTGAGTATGCAGGGGGGTGGGGGGTCTGGCAATAGAGATTCTTGACTGCTACAACGATAAATGCTATTAATCTCCTTGTGTGTTCCAGCGTACCCTTCACTGCATGAACCAGTAGTGCCTGATATGGGGATTTTGTGAGGTTTATTTGGGTGAGAGAGTAAATAAACATGCAGATATGTATCCAAAATTGTTTTGCTTTTGGGCATGTCCACTAGGTATAAAAAGCTGTACCCTCCTGGTCACAACCTCTAAAACAGTTGGGGGGAAGACCCTGGTATGCACAATTGGAGAGTGGTGTTTCCCTTGTGTGGATATAAGAGGTCAGCCAACCCACATCCCTATACAATATAGAAAAAATCACTCAGAGAGGTAGATTCGCGTACCTCGGCGCATTACACTACGCCGCCAGCAACTTTTTTTTTTTCGAATCCTCAAAGAATTTGCGCCGTAAGTTACGGTGGCGTAGTGTATCTTTGGCGGCGTAAAACGTTTTTTTTAACTGCACATGCGCCGTCCGTGGGGGTATCCCAGTGCGCATGCTCGAAATTAACCCAGAACAAGCCAATGCTTCCGACAGTGACGTCATTCTACGCAAATCCCTATTCGCGAACGACTTACGCAAACAACGTAAAACTTTCAAATTTCTACGCGGGAACGACGGCCATACTTAATTTGCATACTCAATGCGGAATTCGATGGAAACCCCACCTAGCGGCCTCCGAAAAATTGCAGCTTAGATCCGACGGGAATTTCTATGCGGGAACGACGCCATACTTAACATTGAGTACGCCTCATAACAGCAGCTTTAACTATACACCGGAAAAAGCCAAACGCAAACAACGTAAAAAAATGCGCCGGCCGGACGGACGTTCGTGGATCGCCGTAAATAGCTAATTTGCATACTCAACGTGGAATTTGACGGAAATGCCACCTAGCGGCCGCCGAAAAATTGCAGCTTAGATCCGACGGCGTACTAAGACCTTACGCCTGTCGGATCTAGCCGAGATGCCTTCGTATCTTGTTTTGTGAATACAAAACAAAGATATGAAGCGCAAAATTTGAAATTACGTGGCGTATCAAGAGATACGCCGGCGTAATACCTTTGTGGATCTGCCCCAAAGAGTGCAAATCCTCTCATGGGACTTTACATTGGGCAGCTGTGGAACCTCCTAGATAAATGTATTCAAAAAGTATTGTAAATATTTTATTGAAAAAGGTAAAAGTTTTTACCACTATAATACATCACATATCAAAAAACTTCCAATTACTTTGAAAAGATTACTGGTTAATTTCCTAGAAAAGGGAATGCCAATCTGTTCACAGAGGCCCTGTCCTGGGTGGAGGCACTACCAACTTTGGGCTGGATTCGCGTAGAATGGCGTATCTTTGTGCGGGCGTAACGTATCCTATTTACGTTACGCCTCCTCAACTTTTACAGGCAAGTGCCGTATTCTCAAAACAAAGTTGCGGTGGCGTAACGTAAATAGGCCGGCGTAAGCCTGCCTAATTCAAATTGTGAATAGGTGGGCGTGTGTTATGTAAATTAACCATGACCCGACATGATTGACGTTTTTCACTAACGGTGCATGCGCCGTCCGTGGAATTTCCCAGTGTACATTGCTCCATAGTACGCCGCAAGGACGTATTGGTTTTGACGTGAACGTAAATGACGTCCAACCACATTCACGGACGACTTACGCAAACGATGTCAAATTTTCAAATTTCGTTGCGGGAACGACGGCCATACTTAACATTGGTACGCCGCATATACGCCTCATATAGCAGGGGTAACTTTACGCCGGGAAAAGCCTAACGTAAACGGCGTAACTGTACTGCGTCGGCCAGGCATACGTTTGTGAATTTGCGTATCTAGCTGATTTACATATTCTAGGCATAAATCAGCGTACACGCCCCTAGCGGCCAGCGTAAATATGCAGTTAAGATCTGACGGCATAAGAGACTTACGCCGGTCGGACCTAATAGAAATCTATGCGTAACTGATTCTATGAATCAGGCGCATAGATACGACCGCCCAGACTCAGAGATACGACGGCGTATCTGGAGATACGCCGTCGTATCTCCTCTGAGAATCTGGCCCTGTATTGGTAAAGCCACTCTTCCACTTAGCGAAAGTCATTGTTCCCTTATTTACCTACATGCTTAGAGCAATATCCTGTTTGGGGAAGGTCATTTCTCAAAACCCCTCACCCACAAAAACAGGGCTACTAACCTTTATATCAGACTTGTCTTCGATAACTTATAGTTAGAGCCCCTCCATACCAACTGTTCTAGGTGATGCTTTACCCTACCATTATGCTATTTTCCACAGAATTTTTTCTAAAGTAATGTAGCAGGCTGAAGGCAGACGGATGTAGGAACCCCCCACAGTCATATATGCTATTGTCATAAATTGTAACGACCCACTAAACTCCATGCTTCCTCGATGTATTGCAACATATTTTCACTTTGCAACATTTGATTTGTTTTATACATTCTCATTTATCCAGTCCACCATATGCATTTAGGACAACCTGTCCTCATCATAGCTAACAAAATATATGGCTTTACTTTTGATTGTTTGCTTCTTGAAAGCTTCATTTCATAGAGAGGAATAGATGGATCTTTGTTATATAAAAAATTGTTTTGTGCCCTCTTGTCAAGGATAACCTATGTCCTTTTTCGCAGATGAAATAGGAGAAACCATATTGCTTCACATGTCACATGTTAAATTTTTTTATCTCTACTGGACCCTAGGCAAACATTAACCAAGACCTAAATGAAATTGATTTGTGATGGGGGTTACCTTCTATAATAAAAAATACTCAATGTGCTTTACATATTTACAAGAGGGCTTTTTGGATCTTTTAATCCCACCTCACCATAACCTGCCTGGTTATATTTTCTCATTAGTCCCCATGCCTGAAACAGTTGCATGCAGTAATTATCTGTATTACTGTATATTAAGCTATATCTGTGCTGTAATTCAATGATTCTGGATACACAGTTGACCAAAGAAAAATAAATATATAAAATTGGATCCACTCATTTTCCTAAAAGGAGGAATGAATACATTGTTTTTGAATTTGTAATGGAAGTGAGACATGTGGATGCCTTATATTTTAAGAAGTGTCAATTTCACTTCTCAAGAAGAATGTAAATCAGTGACCAGCAATATTGTTTTTCATATACCTCATGTGCGTCATATACCTCAACATAAACAGACATTTCTTACATGCTCTACCAACTTTGTGGGGTCATTCTTTTTGCTATTTAACACATCATGATGATGTTAATTACACTGGTACTGTATAATGTAGGGTAACAAAAAAAATCTTTTTTAGAATCTAAGGCAGAAAAGGGTAACCCCCAGAACATGGGCAGAATAACATTTATAGCATCTGCTGACTCTCTAATTTTGTCACGGTGGGGCAGACTTACTAAAACTTGGGAGTGCAAAATCTGGTGAAGTTCAGCTTCCAGGTTTTATTGTCAAAGCTTAATTGAACAAGCTGAAGTTGGAAGCTGATTAACTACCACTTACAGCCAGAGGTGTATTTAGGTTTTCACCCCCTAATTTAAATATGACACACCCCTTCCTGGCAAGGTCACGCCCATTTCTGTTTAAGACCCGCCCTAAAAAAATGAGTGGGGACACTAGTTCTAAGGGCCGGTTGGGGGGCAATGAATTCCCTTAATTTGCATAGATTTCCTCTCACTTCCTGTTTGGCTATGGGGTAGGACGTGAAGGGAAATTTCTGCAATGGGTCAGGGGTGGTAAAAAATAAACTGACAGGGGCTATAAGCCCCCCTTAATCTATCCAAAATTAAAAATAAAGTGTTGCCTATAGTTATACTTTAAGCACAAATTTCTGATAATTTTATGGAGAGGACTAAGAAGATATAACCATGCCAATGGTGCAGCAGAACCCCCCCCCCACAGTTACAGAATGCCAGCCGCCTGCATGCCAGAAGCAGTGCGGCTGCGGTCGCTTTATAGGGGCGCTAGACTAATTTGCCTCTCAGCCCAGTCCGCCTCATAAGACTTCCGCTACACTAACTGTGCTGCCCCCCTGCAAAGTGCTGCCCTAGGCCTGGGCCTTGTTGGCCTAGGCCAGGATACAGCGCTGCTTACAGCTGCACCAGATTCTGAGCACTCCAGTTTTAGTAACGCTCCTGCATAGGATACTCACTCTTGAACACAGACAGTGGCATGAGAGGTATCACTTTTTCCTGAGCAGGAGCATAATCAAATATTACTGAATGACCTAAGATAATTATAACCAATTGGTCAATCTTTCAAGCATTAAAGTGTTACTAAACCCACAACAGTAAAATCTGTTTGTTTATGCAGTAAAGCATGCTTGTGATACTCACTGTGGAACCTAAGGGGTTAATCCTCTGCATTGTGTAAAAAGGCAGTTTGACCCTGTTTTCACTGATCCTCTCCTCTTTTCACTGATCCTCCCCTTATTTCACTGTCCCCTGATAGTTTCTTGAAAACACAAAGTTTGCGGAGTCAGGCTTCACAGTTTGGTGTGAATTGCTAGAGAGGTTTTTTTCTTTTCTTGGTAGAGTGCATGTAATCAGCACAGGGCCAATCATCACTGTCCAGACAGAGGGTCAGGGGTCTTGCAGCCTTATATGACAATCAGAAAACTCCTCCTACAAGCTTTATCCCATGCTTGACTTGACACTGAAAAAAATCACAAGACTGATATTTACTGCTGATGAGAAAAGATATTTAGCAGTTTATATTTACTGAAAAAATTGCATTTCCATGTTCTGTGTACTGTGGGAGACCAGATACAGTGAATGCAGGATCCTGTGTTTAGTAACACTTTAACTGAATCTGCCAATTTTTTTTGTTCTGTTTGTCTGTTGTACACCATTGTAGTGTGTTGTTTTCCACTTGTGTTATTCCTCCAATGCTGAGGGTAAGTTATTTTGTAATCTGTGTTTTTGATACTCAAAAATTTCAATATATTTGATAAAGCAATACCTTTTTATTAGACCCAATCATTGAAGTAACCACTTTTTACCTAGGTAAGTTGATTACAGGGGTTTTTGGTTATAGTGACAATATCTGACAGGTCAATTGGGTGATAATATTTCAAGATAAATTATTTTGCCTTATGGTTTTGTAATTAAATGATAACAAGGAAGCCTGTGCAGCATGCACTTTTGATTTTATAACCTTTCCCAGCGTAATTTTTTTAATAATAAATTAGGGCTCTATTATCTATCTATCTATCTACAAATAAGGCCCCTTTCACATTAGCGGACCGTTCGTCTGTTTATTACAAGTCCGTTTACGGAATTGTAATGCATCCCTATGGGATCGCGTCCGTTAGCGGATGGAGCATCCGCTAACGTCCGCAACCATCCGCGTCCGTCGGGATCCGGTTTTTCGGACGGAAGAAAACCCTATTTTTCTTCCATCTGGCGGAACGGATCGGATGAAGACAGACAGACGGTCCGTCTTCATCCGATTCCCCATAGGGGAGAGTGGAGGAAAGACAGGGTGGTCTCTGCACAGTGTGCAGGGACCGCCCTGTCCTCCGACAGCTCAGCAGGGATTACGGATGATCCCCGCTGAGCCGACGCACACACACACGGAGCGGACACAAAAACGGTCTGCTCCGTGTGAAAGAGGCCTAAAAGTGTAAGCCATAGTGTCTACATTGAGGCTCTTCTGCATACTGGGGTCCTAACGCTACAGTTTTAAGAATCTCAAAGTTGAAGCACATATAGCATCACTGCAGGTTACACATATACAAATCCTCTGTTTTTAATGTGAATTGTTAGACAGGTACATTTAGTTTTTTTTTCAGGGTAGCTGGTAAGCGTGCTAGGAAATGTTTGTTTATTTGTGATGTGCATTACTCCTCTATATGCACATTACTGCAAAGGCTAGTTATAGATTGGGGTGATTGCCACTTGTTTATACAGTTGGTTGAATTTCATGCGGGGACATGCTGGATGCCTTTGCCTTTGTACTCTTGCTGGGTGTCCTGTGCTTCCTTGTGCCTTTAAGGAGGAGTGGGCTCTCTCCAGGCAAACCTGCCCTTAATCTATTCATTGCTATATGTGCTTCAACTTGGAGACCCTTAAACTTATAGAGTTATGACCGCAGTTGACAGAGGAGCACTGGAGCTTACATATATATTTGTAAATGTCTGCAAATGAAACCTTCTGTCTTTAATGTGCATTGCAAGACAGGGAAATGTTGCTGTTTTTTTTTTTTTAAGGCTAGCTGGTAAGTGTGCTGGAAAATTTTTGTTTGTTTGTTTGTGAGAAGCAAAAAATTACCGGAACATAGGGGAAAACCCACAAAAAGCATATCTAGTAATAAGGGATGAGCTCACGGTTAAGTTGGAACACAGGTTCATACTGAACTTTGGCTGTTTGTGCATTTGTCTAAAATGCTGGAGTTTTTGTTTTTCCAAAGCTGAACATCATGTGTAAAAGCAGTATTTTTACCACTACTATATGTGACAGTTTCCTTCCTATCATTGGTGAGGGAAGCAAGTATGCACCATGTCCTTAGCAACCAGTGATGTCTCCAGGGTTGTAAAGGTATTTTTTTTTTTTAAATAACAAACATGTCATACTTACCTCCACTGTGCAGTTTGTTTTGCACAGAGTGGCCCCGATCCTGGTCTTCTGGGGTCCCTCGGCGGCTGTCTCGGCTCCTCCCTGCAAAAGCTAACCCCCTTCTTGGGGAGTGCTCTCTCAAGGGGGTTAGCTTGCGGGCACAGCTCCCGTTATACAGCCGGCGGCTATAACTGCTGACTGTATCACTTAGCCCTGCTCCCGGCGCGCCGCGTCATTAATTTGATCAACAGCAGCGGGAGCCAATGGCCTCAAGCTGGGGGAAACCATTGCAGGAACAATTCCATTGAGTTTTGTGGCTATGGTAAGTAAAATGGGGGCTGGGGGGCCCGAGAGTGCACAGTGTTTTTTCACCTTAATGCATAGGATACATTAAGGTGAAAAAACACAAAGCTTTACAACCCCTTTAAGTGGGCATTGTTCATAGTGATTGACAATGGATGTTCACTGTGGGACTTTTTTAATACAAGCCAAAAACTGTGTCTTTATTTGCTGTTTACTGGGTACTATGTATCCCTTACTTGTTCACATAGGGGGACCTGTATCTGGGGTCCCTTTCATTGTTTAAAGGGCTTACAGGTTCTGATAAGCCCCTAGGCCCATAGACCCTCATAACCACCGCGTTACAATTGTGCATCAAATGTGCTTGTTCTCATTAACATGGGGACAAGGTGGCAAGGTTATTTGTAGTCTTTGTGAGTCCTGTTGGTCTTGTTATATGTGTAAAGGAACTTTTAAAACTAATTGGATCCAATATCTGATCATTTTTGTATTGCACGACATCGTGCTAAATAAACTTCTTTTTTGATATATTTCTAATTAAGTTTTTTGGTCATTTTCTGCTACTAAGAGTAACCCTCTAATCTAAACTCTACAGTCTTTCCTTAGACTGCATCCCATTCCCCAGCTTTTCCATTTTCATTAATTTATTTATATGCTTAAAAAGGTTACAGTAACAGCACCGCCACTTGTCGGTTGACCTCCCCAAGGTACCTTTTATTTCAAAGATACCTATCACACCCAGTGACACCACTTGCGCCTTTCCCTTCCCCCTTCCCCTTTAAATATATTTCTCATGTTGAAAGTATGTAGCCAAGTATAGTTTGGGGGGTGCTCACTCAATCCCACCTTTTTTGGCCTGCTAGGCTGCATGCTCAAATAAGGTTCTGCTATAGATCTGTGGATGGACCTCATTCTTTTTTTAACACATTTTATGTGGGGTTAAACCTTAAAATTCATACCAGGCCTATCAAGTCTGATGTAAAATTTGGGAGGACCCCCCACACCAAGGAATAGGGTATGCCATGTATTTTTTAGGGGTAACCCCAAATAGTTTTTTTTTGTTGTGGGTCCGCCATTACCATTTATATGAGTCCTACATCTAGGATAAGGGTCTGGTATAGATGAAGGGAATCCTAGGCTGCTTAGAAGTATGTTGGTGGGAGTCATTTGCTGGCAGTTTAAACTTTTTTTTTATATTTAGATGTCAACTTTACTGTCTTAGGCACTATACATCATACAGATGCACCACTTCAAAGACCGGTTCAGGTCATCCCTCAGCAAAGTTATTTGAAGGAATTTTGCATTTATATTGTTTCACATTATTAAAACAACTGCTCCCCGCCAAATGGAAGTTGCTTTGGTATATGTTCCCCAGGGCAGTGCCAAGCCCTCATGCCTTTTTGTTTCACAATCTCTTGCCTATTAGCCTAAAAATATCCATGACTTTTTTCCATTGACTTCAAAAGGGTTAGATTCAGCATCCTATCTATCTGTCTGTCTGTCTGTCTATCTATCTATCTATCTATCTATCTATCTATCTATCTATCTATCTATCTATCTATCTATCTATCTATCTATCTATCTGTCTATCTATCTATCTATCTATCTATCTATCTATCTATCTATCTATCTATCTATCTATTTGCGCATTTCTATAGTGACTAAATACCGGTGGTTATTTTAACTGCTTTATTGATTTAATGTAAACATGGAAAGGGCACTGCTGATTGCTCACTTGCTATTAAAAAAGTTAGGTCACTAAAAAATAAATAAAAAAAAGAAACAAAAATTTCAATTACATTTACTGCAGCAGCTGAAGGGGAACAAAATCAATGAAAGGAGCATACTTATTAGAGACCTGCAGTTGCCATAAAACTGAAACTAAATCACAGTGACAGTGTCTGAACTTCAAATAAATTGCTTTGTATTCTGAAGGGGAGCCTAGAGAAAAATGGAAATTATATTACAGTTGTAAGAGAAAAAGGATGGAACTTTCTAGAGGTGTTACTACTCTAAACTGAATGATCTATACAGTAGATATCAGCATGGGCCACTTATTTGTTACATTATTTTTACTGGTAGCCACTGCTCTAAAAATGAATTTAGCAGTGCTCTGGCTTCAGAAGCAAATACAATCAGATCACCTGGGCTGATATCCATTTATTGAACATCACACGATTCTTTTTGCTTATTTTTTCTGCTTTCAGGGTAGATTTGTATTAAAGATATTTTCAATTCTCACTTTTCTCCATGGAAATGGACTTCTTTATTACTAGCCATTGCTAAAGCCAGCAAGGCAATTAATATTTAAAGAAAAAATAGTTAGTAAAAGGAACCTACACTTTATCTCTAATAAAAATGATTGTAAAGGAAAAAAAAATGTTTGCCTAAAATTAATGTCTGCAAGGTAGACAGACAGAATAGTGTAATGATTCTGTTAAAAAAATGAGTAAATACCTATTAAATTCCTTCATCTATATCACCTTCGGCATTCTAGTTTCTGTTCTCTCATTCACTTCCTGGTTTGCGGCACTCGTTCATGTAAGAACTACATTTCCCAGTATGCATTGCGGCACACCCAGTAATTCACACCTCCTTGAAGTCTCTAACACGCAGAGAGCGTCCTGCCGCACAGATGTAGTTCCCAGGAGGGGGGGAGCACGTTACTGACCACCGCAGTAAAGCCTCCCTTCACGGTGGTCAGTAAAGTGAGACAAGCAGGAAGTGAACAGAACAGAGAAGAAATAGAGCAACTTCTGAGCAAAAACGAACAATGAGGAAGTGAAAAGAGGAATGTCTGCAGGTAAAGGATGCCTATTATGAAAAAAATGTTTTTCCTTTACAACCCCTTTAAGTAGCCAGTGAATTCACCCCTAGCCATGCAATATATACTGTAAGTTTATACTGGTGTGGTTAGACAATGCCATGCACATTAACTGCTATGTAAGAGTATTGAATTTAACATTTTTTATACACCAGCACTTGAATTGCAATATTTAGCATCATATTAAAATGACTAATTAGCAGTCATTACTTTGTCAGTGCTTAATTAACAAAGTAACCTTTTTAGAAAACTATCATTGACAAAAAAATAATAATACCATAGCATAAAAAATAAGTGTTTATCTAAGAAAGATAAAGTGAGCAATATTTCACTCTCATGAAATAGGTGTAAACGTATAAAAAGTAAAATATACACGATAACATTTATAATGTTTGTCGACTAATATTGTACAAGTTGTAAAACACATTTAAAGTAATTAATGGAAAGCCTTAATTGCTCTTTTAGCAGGCTTACACATTCCTAAAGTAATAAGTCTTATGCCTTTTGTATATTTATTATTTCTTTACCAGCCTTTAGTATATCAATTGGCATTTAAAGGTAAACTTCCCACAAACAGCTAAATACATTTAAAGTGGAATTCCACCCAGAAATTTTTTTTAAGCCAAAAAATCCTAACAAAAAATAGAAAAAAATAAAATTATACTCACCCGAAATACCTGTTGCTATGCGGAAGTCGGTAATCTGCCTCTTCCGTAGCCGCGGTCTATCGTCTTCTTCATCTTCTTCTAGTGAATGGGGCGCGCTGCTTTCTGTAAACTGTGTGTGTTCCCAGAGAGCAGCCTCCCATTCACAAGTCGGCGCGAGACTCGCGAATGCGCAGTAGGAAACGGGCAGTAAAGCCGTAAAGCTTCACTGCCTGTTTCCCTTAGTGTGAATGACGTGAAAGGACCTGCACCGATCGAGGGATTGGCAACGAGGGGGCCATCTGAGCGGGCGAGTAGGACAGGTAAGTCTCCTTATTAAAAGTCAGCAGCTACACTGTTAGTAACTGCTGACTTTAAAAAAAAAAAAAATTGCGGGTGGAATCCCGATTTAATAGGAGCTGTTTTATCTGCCAAATGATATGCATTTCTGTCTATCCAGTCCTGAGATATGCACAGTTCTTGCAGACAGCACAGGCCACTCTAGCAGTTCAGGTGACCTGAATTTTCTCTGCTGCACATACAGGTCTTGTCCTTCCCCTAGTCTGTTGTTTGAGGCCTACATATACGTCCTTTTTTTAAAGATGGATATCTCGGTAGTGGCAGCAGCTGCTGCCACAACCAAGATATCTATCTTTACTGTGAGCGGTCCTGTAAACGATAATGGTGGTCTCCGCGGCGGATTCGCCACGAGATCACCGTTATAGGCGGTGGGAGAGGGCCCCCCTCCTCCCGCTGCTCTCCCACGCCTTCTGCCACTTACCGGGGCCGTCGGTAGCGGCGGAGGCGATCGGGTCCTTTCATCTCCTCAGCTCCTCATCTCCTCAGCTGGGATACCCATCTCCATAGCATAGCATGCTTCTTAAAGCAATATTTTCTAAATGTAATTTTTTCAATTTATTTTTTATTTTTTTGCATTTAAGTCTAAATATTAGATCTGAGGTCTTTTTGACCCCAGATCTCATATTTAAGAGGACCTGTCATGCTTTTTTCTATTACAAGGGATGTTTACATTCCTTGTAATAGGAATAAAAGTGATCCATTTTTTTTTCAGTGTAAAAAATAATAAAATAAATAAAAATAAATAAGAAAACCCCCCAAATTTTTTTTAAAGCGCCCCGTCCCAACGAGCTTGCGCGCAGAAGCGAACGCATACGTGAAAACCACACATGTGAGGTATCACCACGATCGTTAGAGCGAGAGCAATAATTACAGCCCTAGACCTTCTCTGTAGCTCAAAAGATGCAACCTATAGAATTTTTTAAACGTTGCTTATGGAGATTTTTAAGGGTAAAAGTTTGACGCCATTCCACGAGCGGGTGCAATTTTGAAGAGTGACATTTGGGTATCATTTTACTCGGCGTTACATTATCTTTCACAATATATAAAAAAATTGGGCTAACTTTACTGTAAATACATTTAAAGTATGTCCCTAAAATGCTGCCAGTGTGCCCATCAAATGCTGCCACTGTGCCAAATGCTGCCAGTGTGCCCATCAAATGCTGCCAGTGTGCCCATTAAATGCTGCCAGGGTGCCCAATAAATGCTGCCAGTGTGCCCGTCATATGCTGCCACTGCACCAAATGCTGCCAGTGTGCCCATCAAATGCTGCCAGTGTGACCCCCCACCCGCTCGCCGTCTGCCCGACACTTACCCTGTATTGATGGGGCAGAGGGTGACGGCGATGAGCGGGGTCCTTCAGGTCTCCTGCGGGCACTTCTCGACAGAACACCTCATCACCACGTCCTCATCTCTCGTTCCTCTCCTCCCGTCAGGCATCCAATAGCGGCGCCTGTTGTTTCAGCCAATCAGGTGACAGGGTAACCAGACCTCGAGAGCCTGATTGGCTGAGAGGCGGGTCAGTTTCAGCAAAGCGATTTATTCGCTTTGCTAACACAACACTGAGTAATCAGCGAACACACAGCAGTGCGCCCACTGTTTACCGTTTTGGAAGCCTATTAGAGCCCACAGCTCTAATCAGGAAGCCTATTAGAGCCTATGGCTCTAATTGGGTGCTTAAAAAAAACATCACAGCTGTAATTCATATGCTCGGCCCCCGATAAGCAGCCAGGCACATGAATAGGGGACGGCAGCAGCGACCATAGATAGATTCATGCAATGCATGAATCTATGTGAGAGACAGATGTGACAGGAGAGGAGGGCGGTGCTCCTGCACCCTTAATGGATGCACTGCCACTGCTACAGTTCTCATTGGCCTTTTTCTGTGAGCCTTTCTCCTAGGATAAGAGAGGAGTGGCAAGCAACAGAAAAAATAAGCATACAGTCTTACAGCCATAGTCTACCCACTCTTCCCCACAGAGAAGCCTTGAAACTTAAAGAAGCACTTGTCAACAACCACATCACCATTTTAATTAACAACTTTCCTATGCAAGATATTTTCATTGGAAAACCCCCCTCACACACAGCACCTGCATGCCAGGTTGTCACTTCAATTGCCCCCATTGTAGCTGGCAAAAAAGCCCCTGTCTCTAGTTCATGGCAAGGCATTCCTTCATTAACATTTTTCCCATCAGATGCTGCCAGGCTGCCCATCAAATGCTGCCACTGTGCCAAATGCTGCCAGTTTGCCCATCAAATTCTGCCACTGTGCCAAATGCTGCCAGTGTGCCCATCAAATGCTGCCAGTGTGCCCATTAAATGCTGCCAGTGTGCCCATCAAATGCTGCCACTGTGGCAAATTCTGCCACTGTGCCCATCATACACAGCCACTGTGCCCATCAAATGCTGACACTGTGCCCATCAAACGCAGCCACTTTACCATCAAACACAGCTAAATACATTTAATAGGAGCTGTTTTATCTGCCAAATTATATGCATTTCTACAGTCCTGAGATATGCACAGTTCTACCAGACAGCACAGGCCAGTCTAGAAGTTCAGGAGACCTGAATTTTCTCTGCTGCACATACAGGTCTTGTCCTTCCCCTAGTCTGTGACAGAAGAGTGGAGGAGAAGCAGAGAGTGATGAGCTCTCCCCATGTTCCTTGTGAGCATTGCACACAACTGACTGTCCCCTTGTGCTGTTTCTATTTTACCTTGTTTGAGTTCTGTACTTTTATGTACTAACACTGCTTACATAAAAAAAATATTACATTCAGGTTGGGTTCATATATTTTTTGTAACATGTGTATTGCTATTCAAAAATGGATGAGCCACCCAAACATACCATGTGCAATAGGACGTCTCAAATAAGTGAGACTGGCCTTAATAAGTATTAATGAACACATAACTGCATAATTTTATATCTGCCTACAGTTCAGCTTTAAAGTAAATCTTTCACGTTCACCATCTGAACAAATAATTAGGTAAGAGAAAATATGTTTGGCTGGTCTGTATTTTTTTGTGAGGGCAGCCATACTGAATTATTCTGCCAAAAGGTCAAACTCATCTTTTACCCACACAATTAATTTAGAAATTGAGTCTGGAAATTCTCCTAATAACTAGTGGAATTTGCTATAGCTAGGTAATTATGATGATTCATCTTGTCCTGTGCTACTGAAAACATCAGAGGATAGTTGAGAGTGCAAATGTATAGGTAATTTTTATAAAGTGCTCATATGTATGCTAACAAAGGAACTCAGAGTTTAACCCCCTTCTTTTTCTCTGGAACAATGGGTGACATGTGTTGATATTTATTTTAAGTATGCTTTA
Organism: Rana temporaria; assembly: GCF_905171775.1. Classification (NCBI taxonomy): domain Eukaryota; kingdom Metazoa; phylum Chordata; class Amphibia; order Anura; family Ranidae; genus Rana; species Rana temporaria. Next base: position 147,120,981 of record NC_053489.1, on the reverse strand, counting down.
TTGTTGTTTATAAACTGCTGTTTTACAAATGTACATTTATCTCCTAAAAAAGTGAACCAAGTCCAAGAAATGCATCGAGCTGTATTATTTTGTAATGGATCATCTGATTGTAAAAGATGTTCCTCTCTGCTAATGCATGACTTTATTGTGGTGTTCATTGTTTTATACTTTTGTAATTTTTGTGAGCAAGTCTTGTTTTTTTTTCTTAAATAAAAGTATTTAATAATAAAAGATAATATTGCATTTTAAACAAAAACTGGTATGCCCCAAAAATCCATGCCTGTTATCACCTCCATTTCTCTGTGTTCAATACTTTTTCCCTGTGGCTAGCTCTAGCCCTTTGCTCCTGGTTCCTCCCTGTTTCAGTACATAGGCTACCGCTGTTGTATTGTCGGAGAGTGCTCATGCTGAGCCCTAACTACCTGATGAAAGGATAGGAGTCCGAGAAAGATGGGCCTTAGTTCTCGCCAATTTGAAGACTTCTGGGCTTTTGTCTTGGATCAGGAACCCTGAGCGGTCTGGCCTTCCATGTGGGCTCCCCAACCCCAGGCACTCGCATACGTTGCGTACGTCGTTTGACCAGAGGAAAGAACCAGGGAAGACCTTTTATTTAGGTTGGTCGAGTTCCGCCACTACCAGAGTGCTCTTTTTACATTTGGGGTGATCCTGATCTGTTTTTCTAGAGGCTCTTGGTGGGACCATCTTTGAAGAATGTTCAACTTTCGTAATTTTTGTGAGCAAGTGATGGCTTTTTTTTTTATAAAAGTATTTAAAGCGGAGGTTCACCCGAAATTTTGACTTTGGCTCAAGTAAACTAGCAGGCAGAGACAATAACTAATCCATTGTTTTGTTTTTTTTAATGGCGATCCTTACCTTAGTACTGCAGCAGTTTCTCCCCTGTCACTCAATATTCCCCGCGGGAGTGGGCGTTCCTAATCACAGGCTGTGATTGACGTGTTTCCGACCGGCGCATACTGCGAGTCACGAGTTGCCGAAAGAAGCCGAACGTCGGTGCGGCTCTATACGGCGCATGCGCACCGACGTTCGGATTCTTTCGGCAACTCGTGACGCGCAGTATGCGCCGGTCAGAAGCACGTCAATCACAGCCTGTGATTAGGAACGCCCACTCCCGAGGGAAAGCCAGGGGTGAAAATAGCCCTATACTGGTATGTACGAAAAAAAACAAAAGCATACTGTTGGTCTCCTAGGTCGGCTCCATGTATTGTTAGAATTTTTTTTTAGGGTGAACCCCCGCTTTAATAATAAAAGATAATATTGTGTTTTAAAAAAAAACTGGTGTGCCCCAAAAATTCAACCTTTACAAAAATGTTATAGATGAATGCATGCTACCAAAGGAGACTCACGTTATCCTGTCCCCCATGCACACTATACCCAGTGGTAATGTGAATCCAAGTGAAAAAAGTCAAATTTGAGAGATTTCCCTTTTATTTTCTGTCCCAATGCAAGTAAGAGATAATTGTCTTTGTAGGTAATTTTCACAGGAACAGGTGTCCCCACTGGAAGATTTACCCTCACCTCGTGTTTGGTGATAATTTGGGATTTTCCATCCCTTTCTGTTTTATGAGCAATATCACTAAGACGAACAGAAGGCGAATGTCTCCAGTGGGAACATGGGAACACAGCTGTAAAGACAACAATAAAACCTGACAGGGGTTCTAGCCTTACTAGACTCCAACACTGTACACAAATAGTTTTTTCATCACAAATATAACTTTCTTTTGGTGGTATTTGTTTACCTCTGCGGTTTTTATTTTTTGTTAAAAAAATAAAAAAAGACAGACTAAAAAAATAAATACAAAACCTGTTTATATTTTGTTTTGCAAACAGGTAATTTTTGTGCTTCATTGATGTATGCCGATGAGGCTGCACTGATGGGCACTGATGGGCTGCACTGATTGCCACTGATGGGCTGCACTGATGGGCACTGATGGGCTGCACTGATTGGCACTGATAGGCGGAACTGGTGGGAACTGAGAAGTGAAACTGATAGGTGGCACTGATAGCTGGTAGTGATGGGCACTGATAGGTGGCAGTGATGGGCACTGATGGGTGTCAATGATGGGCACTGGTGGGTGTCAATGATGGGCACTGATCGGCACTGGTATGTGACACTGATAGGCAGCACTGCTAGGTGGCACTGATTGGCACCACTGGTGGGCATTGATAGGTGGCAATTATGGGCATTGAAAGGTGGCACTTTTTGCACTGGTGGGCACTGGCAGGTGGCATTGAGAGATGGCACTGGCAGGCGGTAATGGTGGGCACTGATGAGGCAGATGTGCCTCTTCCTCTTCGGGACCGATGTTCCTTGCACAAGAGCCGGTGATCAGCTTTTTTTCTCTCGCGCTCTCAGCTTGAAGAGAAAAAAAAACCGATTACCAAGGTTTTGTTTACATCACGTGATCAGCTGTCATTGGCTGACAGCTGATCACGTGGTAAGGGCCCCAAAAATATTTCTTGCCTGGGACCCATCATTTTTTGAGGCAACCTTGCATATAATTTTTAGCAAAATCAGAAATAAAGCTGAATACAAGAATTGGATGCTGGTTTTCTTTTAGCACAATCGTTTACCATAGGTTTTACAAAGTGTCAGCATAGTATTATTATGTATCATAGTTGCTCTATACAATTTTAGTGGAACAGAATCTTGAAGTATCATAATCAAGTTTTAATTTTGAGTCCAGTACACTTATCACCTAGGCAAGCACCCTTAGTACACGTAATTTTAGTACAGAATAAAAATATGTGCATCCACAGTATTGCAAAAGTAGCAAAGACCCATTTACTGATGCCATGGTTCACTGCTTGAAATAAAAGTAATCTAACAAGGTAATGAGGAAGTTGACAGGATACTTAATTTAAATTTTGCATGGCTTGTTTTTAACTTTTATCACTTTGTGTTTTTTTTATTTGGCTTTACATATAGGTACAATAAATGCTTGAACGTGTAAATGTTAATTTAAAATACTAAAAGAAAATAGCCATAACAGTAATAATAAACACTTGCTCACAAACCTGCTTATTAATGCATTTTCTTATGCTTCAATTTTTCTTTTTGAAGTCAAGAACGCTTACAGCTCACATTTAATGTACTTTTAATTTTAATTTAGAGCATTTTATTATAACTTTTAAAAAAGTCAGATGATTAAAGATGTTTTAACCCTAATCTGCTGAATTAAAAATGAGTATGCACCATCATCGTTAACCTTTTGTGATTTCCAGCCCACCACTGATGAATTTGAAGGGAAACAAAAAAAGTTGCTTATGGTTTGGACTCAGCTCCCCAACTGGTTGTTTTGGGAAGTACTTCCCCCTTAGCTACTGAACATAATATGACATACATAACAGTAGAGGTATAAATATTATAGCAGAGTACCCATTTACTATGCTCAGATGCAGTCACAGGCCCCTTTAACCTATTTTCCCACATTATCCTGGGCTCCAAAAAAATGCCATAGGAATATAATTTTTATTTTTTCAGAGAGTGTCAGAAATATGCTGGCCAGTGCATTAGTGCATGCCCCATTAACATTGGCACCACATAGCATATATAAGAAGGGCAGTTGCACTAGGACTTTGCTTTCTGATCTGCAGCTTTCCCCTACATCCTGTTCCTGTGCCTGTCCTTGATCTTGTTTGACCTGGCTTCCTGAACATCCTGATTCTCTCCAATCCTGACCCTGTCTTGCCTTGACCCTGATTCTTCTGCATCTACTTGATTCTCAAAACCTCTGCCTGAACCTTGACAATTATATGCTTGATGTCTCTGATATATCTAATATCTTGTTTATAACCTGGCCTGTCTGATTCTGCACCAGTATCTTCAGCTTCCTACAGCCTCCACGTACCTGCATCTGCAGTACCTCGGCACCTGCAACATACCTGCATCCGCAGCACACCTGCATCCACAACATGCCTGCATCGGCAGCAAACCAACACCTGCTACTACTGCTGCCATCGGTTTCTCCTACCTACCGATAATGGAGAACATCCCAGGCACTCCTACCTCACTGTGCTATTGCAGCCACTGTTGCAACCTCGATGGTCCTTGAACCTTGGTTGTATGAGAGGTCTTGATCGAAGGTACATGACAGAGAGACTGCGCCTGATGAGGCTGAGTTGGCTTGGCTGAGAATATTACTGCATCCAGGTGTACAGTCCTACAAGCCATTCCAAAACTGTTCTCCCTCCCCCGAAACCATTCACGAGGTGGGTGTAGAAGTTAGTGCTGTAACCCAGGGTGCTGATTCCCAACAAACAATATTAAGCAAAGATAGAAGGCACATATCCAACTTATGTCTTTGATAAAACATAGCACAATCATTAAAATTACTGTAAAATAAGCTTATTTGCTATATGCTATGACTAGGACTATTTGCCAAAACATGTAAGCTTTTTTGCTGTAATTTTACTGGTTGTGCTAATAAAATCTATGTTTTAGCAAGAACATACAGTATGTTGGGTGTGCATCTACCTATCCTGAAGAGGTGTACCTTCCTCCTTTGTTAGTCCCACAAGTGGGCAGCTGGGCAGGAGCCCAATAGCATGCAGCATCTACAGAATACTATGCTACTTTGGAGAGCACTACTTCTAATGCTGCCAAAGAACTGCACTTCAAACGGGTTGGCCTTGCATCTCCAGCTGACTGCCTGCGGAACCAGCCTAGGGACTCCTCCAGTTGCTTAATTGCGATGTTAGACCAGAGATCCCTCCAGCTGTTCACTGTGTACCCAGGCCTTCCCTGACATTCACTATGAGAGACACAATTGCAGATGCATAGCACAAGTAGCTGTTTATGTACCATACTGTTTATTGAATTAAAAGTGGCCATTCTCTAGAATATATGGCTACAGAGCCTTATAGAAACCATACGGTACTGCTACATAGTGTTCCTATTAAGTTGTACTTATTGTGCTTCATATTCTGTCTCACGTTGTTCTGTAATCCCAATCTTAACCTGTTACATTATTTTTGTCAAGAATGTTCCTAGTAACCAGTCCACTGGCAAGATTGGATAGTGAACTTGATGTTTATATCATATACTAGAACACTCCTCAAAAATAAATTTGTAGGATTACAGATGAAGAAAAAGTTATATCATGGAGTCAGGAAAAATTGCTTCATAGCAAGGTAGAGAGCCTCTTTAAAGTGACAAAACAGCATTTTTTTTTGTACGTATTGTACATTCATATTAGTCTCTGCCCTCAAGGCACCTACAGTCCAAGTCCCCATCTCACATTCATACACTAGAGCCAAGTACCTTCCAGAATGTCTTTAGAGTGTGGGAGGAATGCAGAGGAAACCTATGCAAGAACATGCAAAATCTACACAGGTAGTGTCCTGGTTGGATTTTGAACCCTAGTGATGCCCAGTGAGCGTTTTATGTAGATGTATAGAAATGGTTTGCTACCCTAATAAAGATGGAAACCTTTGATACATACTACAGTATTTAAAGTATCCCCTGTTTATAGAAACCACTTGAAATGTCACTAGTACTGCAGACTAGGGATGAGCTTTGTGTTCGACTCGAACGTATGTTCGACTCGAACATCGTCTGTTAGTACGTTCGACGTATTTCGAACAAAACGGGTCGTTCGCACTAAATTCGAGTGACGCGCGTCGGCCCATAATTCACTGTGGCGTTGCGCGCTGATGATTGGCCAAGCATGCACCTTGACCCTGCATGCTTGACCAATCACAAGGCGCAAAAAAATGAAGAACCACAATTGGCCAAAGCCAGGGTGGCTTTGGCCAATTATGGCTCAGGGGGTTTAGTACACGCCCCACACTATATAAGGTCGCCTGTAAGGCGGCCGCGTGTAGTGTGTTCCAGCTTTGTTAAAGAAAAGAACAGTCAGACTGTTGAGTCAGACTCATTTAGCACAATGCACGCTGGGTAAATTTGCGGACGGCGCGGGAACGCGCCTGATTTGAATAGTACACTCCCTCTAGCCGCGGAATTTGAATTCCGCTGGGGGATTTACGATACGCCGCCGCAAATTTTGAGGTAAATGCTTTGTGAATTACCCACTTGCCTCAAAAACTTGCGGCGGCGGATCTTAAATCACATAGGTTACGCAGATCTAAAGATCTGCTAACCTATGTGAATCTGGCCCACAGTGTCTTTTCTACCAGATAGATAGATAGATAGAGCAGGAAGGCTAGTCAGTTTAGTTAAATTTACAGTGTGTAGAGGGTATCAGGCCCGGACTGGGACAAAAATTAGGCCCGGGCATTTTAGACTGAGCAGCCCATGGCTAATTTACCGGGAGGCACGGAGAGCATGGGAAGGGGGGCGGAGAATGTGGGGGGATGGAAAACACGGGGGAGTGTGGAGAGCACTAAGGGGGCCAGAGAGCACAGGGGGTGAAGAGCATGGGGGGTGGAGAGCACTAGGGGGAGCCGGAGAGCACAAGGGTGCTGGAGAGTACAAGCAGGAGGCGAAGAGCACAGAGGGGGTGGGGACCACGGGGGGATGGAGAGCACAAGCAGGGGCAGAGAACATGGAAGGCGAACAGCACAGGGGGGCTGGAGAGCATTGGGGGCTTAAGAGCACTGGGGGGCGGAGAGCACAGGGGCAGCCGGAGAGCACTGGGAGGGGCTGGAGAGTACTGGGGGGCCAGAGAGTAAAAGGGAGCTGATGAGCACAGGGGGGCCTGAGAGCACTGGGAGGGGCTGAAGAGCACGGAGAGCTGGAGAGCACTGGGGGGGCTGGAAAGTATGGAGAGCACTGGGGGGGCTGGAGAGCACTGGGGGCCAGAGAGTACAGGGGTGCTGATGAGCACTGGGGGGGCCTGAGAGCACTGGGAGAGGCTGGAGAGCATTAGGGGGGCCAGAGAGTACAGGGGTTGATGAGCACAGGGGGGCCTGAGAGCACTGGGAGGGGCTGGAGAGCATAGAGGGCTGGAAAACACAGGGGGAGGGCTGGAGAGCACTGGGGGGAGGCTGGAGAGCACTGGGGGGAGCAGAGAGTACAGGGGGCTGATGAGCACTGGGGGGCCTGAGAGAACTGGGGGCTGGAGAGTACAGGGGGGCCTGATGAGCACTGGGGGGCGGAGAGTACAGGGGTTGATGAACACAGGGGGGGCTGGAGAGTACGGAGGGCTGGAGAGCACTGGGGGGGCCTGAAAGCACTTAGGGGGGGCTGGAGAGCACTGGGGGGCCAGAGAATACAGGGGGGCTGATGAGCACTGGAGGACAGAGAATACAGGGGGGCTGATGAGCACTGGAGGACAGAGTACAGGGGGGGCTGGAGAGCACTGGGGGGAGAGTACAGGGGGGCTGATGAGCACTGGGGAGGCCTGAGAGCACAGGGAGGAGGCTGGAGAGCACTGGGCACTGGAAAGTACAGGGGGGCTGATGAGCACACTGGGAGGGGCTGGGGAGCTCTGGGGACTGGGGGGACCGGAGTGTACAGGAGCTGGAGATCACTGGGGGGGGCTGGAGTGCAGTGGGAGAGCCTAAAAGCAGGGGGTACACCTGAGAGCATGGTGGGGGCAGTGGAAAGAGGCTGGATATAAGAAGCAGCTGCACACACAGAAGAATCCATCTCTTTATTTTTCTCCTACAGCCTCTGAATGCCCACGGAAGGGAGAGAGTGAGAAGCTGGCATTAAGAGGCTGTGGGAGAAAAATAAAGGCATGGATTCTTCTACTGTGTCTGCAGCAGCTTTTCCTATCCAGGCGCACACATACAGACACTCACTTGAACACCGGCGGATGCGTCTCATGTAGATCCCCTCCCTCTTCATGGTCACAGGTAACGTGACCTGTAGTCTCCGCCCTCCAGTCCGACGGCCGAACTGTAATGGCGGCCAGCCAGCAAGCCTCGGAGAGGCCGGGCGAGCGGCGGAGGCTCAAGGAGCCTTGGCCACACAAGACCATGGGGCACGGTGGCCCGCGGCAGGCCGCGGCCCACCGGGCAAACGCCCGATATGCCCTATGGCCAGTCCGGGCCTGAGATATATACATCCTAGCATTGTACATATATTTATACACTGTATAGCTTAGCTAGATCAGCTATTCCTATTGTTAGGCAGTAGATTGTGCTAGATGCAGTGCTCTAACGTGTTGTATTGCCTGCATAGTGTTTAGTTTACACCTAAACTTAGTACTCAGTGTTAGTGGACGTGTGCCATTTAATTGCCCATAAACGCATTAGCTGTTACTGCACGTGGGCTATTTAATAGTGTATAAAGGGATATTGCGTGAGTGAGAACGTTGTTCGCAGTCGGTAGAAAGCGTCGTGAAAATGATCATGCAGTACGATGATACGAAACTTGATTTTTGGACTTCATGATCAGTGGATGAGTTTGTGGGTTAGATTTGGGGAGAAAGCTAAGGCTTGGCTGACATTAGTTTTTGTTTATACATTTTGACTTGCAGAAAAAACGGAGGCCTTCAGAGAACAGGAGTTCTTCACAGAATTTGTTCAAAGGGGGCCCCGGATGGCAACCCCCCTTTTTTCTTGAATTTTTCTTTCCCCCCCAAAAAAAATGATTGAGCCAAGATCTGGCATTGTAATGCCCCCCCACCCCTAATCGACATATTGTTGCCACACAGCACGTGCACTTTGGGGGGCCAAGCCTGTATGGACAGTCTCACGGGCCACCACCACTGGAACATCAGTGGCCTCATCAGGCACAAGTGTCATGTAGTTTGTTGAGGGTCTCTTTAGGAAATTGTGCAATATGCAGGAGCAAAGTATGACATGGTTCTGATTCTACTTAAGAAACCTACAGTCCTTATCTTGTTTGCACCGCCTGTATACTGCTTTTCAAAGTATATAGGGCCAAACGCTCTTGTCTGGGCCGATCCTCGCTATAGGCTCACTATTCAAGCCGCTTAGGGCCCCCGCAAAGCTGCAAAGGGCCCCCCAAATTACTAGAGACCCCGCCTGGTGAGAAGTCATTTTCGCCCCCTCACCCCACTTCTATACTCGCTGGCTGAGTCATTTCCGACAGCAGAACACCCCCTCACCCCGCTTCTCAACTTTCTTTAATGTGACATGTCACTGTCGTCAGTGCCCCCCCCCCCCCCGATTCTCATTTTTAATGTCCCATGTCATTTTGCTTAGGGCCCCAGGGAGGTCAGGATCGGCACTGGGTCTTGTAATGACCTGGGGGGAGTGGTGGCGGGGAAACTCATGCTATTTTTTTCAATGATTTTTATCCATATTGCAGGGACCAAACATTAAATTAAAGCCGCAAGCAGTATTAAATTACTTTTTTCTGAGAGTAATCTCATGTTGTGCAGGGACATTTCTTACACACGTGCCACTACTATAGACACCCAGCAGGTACCATATTTAAAGGAAATGTTTTTTTTTTTTTCACTTTAAGCATCATTAAAATCACTGCTCAAGAAAAAAACTACAGTTTTTAAAACTTTTTTTTCCATTGATACATGTTCCCTGGGACAAGACCCAGGTTCTCAAAGACGTTTTCCATCAATAACTTGCATATTGGACTTTAAAATTAGCACTTTTGAATTCGAACGTTTGAGTCCCATAGACTTCAATGGGGTTCTAAATGTTCGCGCGAACGATCGGTCTGTTCGAACGTTCTGGTGCGAACCGAACGCGGGTATGTTCGGCTCATCCTACTGCAGACTTAAAGTGGAGTTCAAGGCTAAACTGCAATTATTTATGGCTGATGGTCAGCAAGTCTTGTACGCCCACACTTGAAGTACCACCACTGCGCCTTAAGGGAAAACACCTGACTAACCTGCTGCCACTTTAATGATGTAGCAGATAAAAAATACCTGGCGCTAAATTACACTCATGTGTATGGAACTCCAATAAAGTGCAAAGATAAACCTAAAAATAAAGACAACTTCATACGCGGTACAATTTAAAGTATCGCTACAAAGATGATAACAATGTGATAATTCAAATTATCAGTGTAACAATATCACCCTGTGACAAGTGAGATAATACTACATTCAATAAAAAGTTCATAAGCATAATGAAATTCATCCGAAAAAGAGTTGATCCAGTGTAAACTTTTCTGATCTTCCACCACACCACTAAGTGCCAGTGATTCCACTCCCTTTGGATAACACACTCACCAGATATTTATGCCTTACACTCTCGTGCTTGGCAAAAATCGTTTTAAACCACACTGATAGTGCTCCAAATAGTGTAATATTGGAAAACCAGTTTAATAAAATGCTATGTGAAAAACTTCAACCATTACACTCACATCACATCACTTCAAAGCCAGCAAGTAAAATCACAACAAACAGCTCTTAGAGAAAACGTCTGTAGTAGTATATAGTGTGGTCACGGCGGACCTGAGGTGTATGGCTATCACTCTCACCCGCTCCTCTAGCTCAAACCATTAATCTCTGATCTGGTGTCCAAGCGTGAATTGCTTACAGATGGTTGCCGTTTAGCCACTGCAATTATGTCTTGAGAATAGACCACCCTCCCACTCCTTTTTGGATAATTTTTTTTGTTGCTTTGTAGCTATTATGATGTTTTCCTGCTTGATTTCCATCCTACCATCCTGCCACAGCGAGGTACGTCATTTCCGTGTTCACATCAACTGCCCCCCCCTGCTGCCTTCTGGGACCTGTGTGTGTCTAAAAAGAGGACGGGACCATTCAGAAAGTGCAGCTCGACTCGCATCTGTGCAGTTGGAAACTGACTGTGAAGCCTGAAGGCTTCACTGCTGGTTTCCCTTAGTTGCATTACCGGTGCCTACACCCAAGCCAATGGACGAATAGGCTTTGGGGGTCGACATTATGGGACCCCTGGACAGGCAAGGTGTCCTTATATTAAAAGTCAGCAGCTACATTATTTGTAATGTGGTGTGGTGTAATGAGTGGCCAAATCATGCACCTGACCTGCATGCTTTGGCCAATAACAGCGTGCTCTGCTGAGAGAGCCATAGTTGGCCAAAGGTAAGATGGATGAGAGACCCAAAATTACATTTGTAAAGGAAAAATGTAATTTAAAACTGCTCGCGGCTGTAATATATTGCCCGACCCTGTAATTTTCCCAAAAAATCATTGAAAAAAACGCCAAGATTTTTTAAAAAAAAGTGTGGGGTCTGGTATGTGACAAAAAAATTGCATGGTGGTCCACTCCAAAATCCATACCAGACCCTTCAGGTCTGGTATGGATTTTAAGGGGAACCCCACGCCCAAAAAAATAAAAATGGCGGTCCCCCCAAAATACATTCGAGACCCTTATCTGAGCATGCATGCAACCTGGTAGGCTGCAAGAAAAGGGGGGTCTCTCTCTTGTCACCTGAACCGTACCAGGCCACATGCCCTCAACATGGAGAGGGTGCTTTGGGGTCCCTCCCAAAGCTCCTCGTCCCCATGTTGATGGGGATATGGGCCTCGTCCCCACAACCCTTGCCCGGTAGTTGTGGGGGTCTGTGGGTCATGTGGCCTGGTACAGTTAAGGAGGGGGGGCGCTCTCTCTTAATTTTTTGTGTGCAGTGTACCCCTTAATATTCATGCCAGACCCGAATGGCCTGTTATAAACTGGGGGGGCACACCTTTTTTTTAACCACTTAAGGACCGCCTCCTGCACATTTACGTCGGCAGAATGGCACGGCTGGGCACAAGCATGTACAGGTACGTCCTCTTTAAGTGCCCAGCCGTGGGTTGCGGGCACGCGCCCATGGCGTGCGCCCATGACCCGCGGACCCGATCGCCGCTGGAGTCCCGCGATCGGTCCCCAGAGCTGAAGAATGGGGAGAGCTGTATGTAATCACAGCTTCCCCGTTTTTCACTGTGGCGCCGTGATCGATCGTGTGTTCCCTTTTATAGGGAAACACAATCGATGACGTCAGACCTACAGCCACACCCCCCTACAGTTGTAAACACACATGAGGTCACACATAACCCCTTAAGCGCCCCCTTGTGGTTAACTCCCAAACTGCAATTGTCATTTTTAAAGTAAACAATGCATTTTAAATGCATTTGTTGCTGTGAAAATGACAATAGTCCCAAAAATGTGTCAAAATTGTCCGAAGTGTCTTCCATAATGTCGCAGTCATGAAAAAAATCACTGATCGCCGCCATTAGTAGTAAAAAATTTTTTTTTATAAAAATGCAATAAAACTATCCCCTATTTTGTAAATGCTATACATTTTGCGATAAAAAAATAGGTAGAAGAATACGTATCAGCCTAAACTGAGGAAAAACATTTTTTTTATATATTTTTGGGGGATATTTATTATAGCAAAAAGTCAAAAATATTGCATTTTTTTCAAAATTGTCGCTCTATTTTTGTTTATAGCGCAAAAAATAAAAACCGCAGAGGTGATCAAATACCACCAAAAGAAAGCTCTATTTGTGGGAAAAAAAGGACGCCAATTTTGTTTGGGAGCCACGTCGCATGACCACGCAATTGTCAGTTAAAGCGACGCAGTGCCGAATTGCAAAAACTGGCCGGGTCCTTTAGCTGCCTAAAGGTCGGGGTCTTAAGTGGTTAAATAATTTTTATCTACAGTATATTGCCATAATCCAGCAATACATTACAGCTGCAAGCAGTTTTAAATTAAATTTTTTGCTTTTAGAAATGTAATTTTGCTGTGGTACTGTTATGAACATGGGAAAGATGCACTACATTACAGGAAGACTAAGGAGACCACCCCGGCACAATATTTAAAGCATATACATTGTTATATTTAGGGTTTACTGTTAAAAATTCATGGTTTAGGTGTATCGGTTTTATTTTAAAATCAGTAAGAGCTAAAAATTCTCAGAGGAATTTAGGGTCATAAGAAATCCCTGTTTGTCCCCCCAAAAAACAATCTATGTATCAATTCTTTATTCTAAGTAATTACAAAGTTGTAGGCTCATCAACAGACACGCAGAAATGCGAAATATGGCCCGCACAGCGCCCACAATAGAGAAGCAGAAAGAAGCATACAAGCCTGAGCCTCCGCTGCCTTTCACATCAACAAGGCCACTATTTGGTCTGCTTCCTTCCCTTCTGAGACAGGGCCTGCTGGCTGCTGATGGGTTAGTTTGCAATCTGATTGGCCAGGACTCTGGAAGGGGGATGTGGTCAGTTCATCAGTGATGAAAGTGGACCCAGCCCTCTTAGGTGCATGCAAAATACGAGAGAGCAGCGTGGAGGGTAGGTCACAGAGAGTTAGTGTGCACTGCTGTGCCCCCTGTGCTGTAGATTTGGACTCATTTTATTTAATCTCCTTGGATGGGACAACAAAAAATCCTCTGGCCTCCCAATGAAAAGAAATCTCACTATTCATATGTCCCAACTCATCACTGTTAGCAGTAATTCACAGTAAGATGACTGGATGGCACATTCTTCAAGGTTTGGCTGCTCAAAATCTCACCAAGTAACCTCACCTCAAAGAGTACAGAAACATCCTCAAGGCTGGCAATGGAAGAAAGAGGGTAATGCAAATGATGTAACAATTTATGCAAGCCTGGTCTTTCCCTTCTGCTGAATCAAGGAAGTAGGTGGGCAATGGGCACAGAGGGAAGGCCAGGCACTGTAATTCACAATCTGATGGTTGTCCCCTCTGTGTCATTTGTACTACTGTAGTGAAATAATTATTTGAATGCAAAAGTGTATTGGTCCTCCTACAAGATCCTTCGGGTGGACACATTGGACCCTCCTATCCCACTAAAAATAACTCCAGACAGATATAAAAGACACAAATACATAAAGCTGATTTATTTTTTATTTTTTTTATAAATTATTGAATGCATTTTTTAATGCAACCAGTTTAAGAACCTGAATTTAATTTGGTAGGGGCAGCCTATTAGATGTGCTGCTTGCTGCAGTCTGCTCATATGAGGAGAGAGCAGCGTGAGCAAAAAGAGAACCTCTTTAGTCAATTATCAGAAGGATGGTGTGGAGAGAGAACATCATTAAATTCTTTATTAAACAGAGAAAGCAGTGTCATCTGCCAGGTTCTGTTCAGTTTAGCAAGGCTAAATCTTAGGACTGAATGTACATAAATACTAAGCCGTTGGCAGGTAAAATCACTCCCATAAATATATATTGTGTGTCTCATCTGTGAATTAAGCTTTTTTTTAAACTCACAAAGAAAAAAAAATGCAAATTACAACTAGAGCTAAATGATTCTGTAACACTTCTTCTTAAGGTGTAAAGTTGTAGTTGGCATGTCTTTAAAATATCTAACAGTAATTTGTTTTATGTTTGGGATATGATCTTCAGGCCATGAAGACAGCACACTCTCAATAAATGGTACTGCAGCTTAGTAGGTACATAGTCATATTCTGTTATGGACTCAGTACATCTGCTCATACTCTTTTGCATTGCCAGATCTATTAATATTCATTGCATTGTTAATGAATGCCATATGCACACTTTTAATATATTTTGTTTTATATTCATTGAACTGCTCTGTTGTCACATTAGCTTTATCTGTTTGAATAAAGTTGTTTTTTATTTGTTGCATATACAATTTGCATATAATAGAACATTGAAAAGTTTAGTGGATTAACAGTATGCTCCACATGACTAGTGCAATGGCAAGCATGTTGTGAACATAAGGAAAATGATTTTTTGGCACAAGCATCAAAAATCCTCTATTGTATAAGGCAAGATTGAAAAATTGGGTTTAACTCTGGAGGACTTTGCATCAGTGCAGGGAGGCAGCAAGAACAACAGTAAAAGAAAATTGCAACATTTCTCCCAAATGTGCTTTTTTGTTAGTTGTGAAATCAGAAGTCATTTATGTATCTGTAGCGCTACCCTGCTACCCTGCTATCGTTCTTGATTCTTTTATCTGGCTCATGCCCATTTTAATCAATTCCTCTTCAATAAGATTATCTAAAGCCCTGTACACACGGCCAGGAATCCCATCAGGAATAAAACGTTGGTTTTCCCGACAGGATTCTTGGCAAGCTTAGCTTGCCAAGTCGTGCATACGGACGGCCATTCAAAAGAACCCTCATTCTTTTTTTTTTTTTTTTTAAATTGTTTTTATTTGAAAAGTTTTCATCAAACATACATTTGGTGCCAAGGTAGCAAACACACACATACAATACGGCAGCAAGGGAGCGGCCCCCACAATGGGACCCCGACCCAATTGGCCAATACACTGCTATACAATATAACAAATTTCCATTATATGCATCCAAGGACACCAATGTGAGCAACTCAGAATAAATTGTTAGACCCTTCAGTTTATCAGTGAGGTGAAATCGACAAAAAAGAAGGTGCTAAGCCATAGGAAGTAAAACATGAGGAGAAGAGTGAGAAGAGGGGAAACAAAGGAGAAGAGAGGAAGAGAGGGGAAGAGGGGGGAGGGGAGGGGAGGGAAGGCTGGGAAGGTGAGGAATAGGTTAGTAATCATAAGTAGAAAGTCTTGATCCGCTTTTACGGGAGTAAACCAATATTAGTAAGTCAAATATCAGTTTTTAACCATATACCAGGTAGTCCATATCTTCCACAGGGCATCAAATTTACATCGTACCCCTCTTCTATTGGCCAAAAGAGACTCAAAAGTGTATTGCGTCTGTGTCATAAGGAGGACCTCTGATGCGTTTGGGGCCCTGTCCGCCTTCCACTGTTGTGCAAGCAATGATCTAGCTGCTAGGAGGATATGGGTCACCACCACTCTACAATCCACAGGGAAGATCTCTATCCCCACATGTAGAATCGCTAAGCTAGGACTGGGCCGAGTTAGAATTCCAGTGATCCTGGAAATATATTGGAAGATAGAGTGCCAGAAACTAGTCAAATGCTTGCAGGACCATAGCATATGGAACAGATTGCCTATTCCACCACAGTTCCTCCAGCATAACGGGGAACTTTGGTTTCCAAATTTGGAGATTCTATAAGGGGTGAGGTACCACCTAAGTGCTATTTTCTGGGATAGCTCCCAGTGGTTGATACATCTAGAGGAGGTATAGATTGAGCTGAACGCTTTAGTCCACTGGGCTTCCGTGACCACCACCCCCAAGTCGGACTCCCACTTCCTGAAGGGTGGAGATTTAACAAAGTGCAACTTGCTTTGGAAGAGGTTGTAGAAGAATGAAATACCTTTACGAGGTGTTGGGGAAGTGTGATAAAAACTCCACACCGCCCTAGCCATGAATATACGATACGGTCCTAATGAGTTCAGGAAGTGGGAGATGCGAAGATAGGCATAATGGTCCGGGGAGCCCAAGTTGAACTTGTCTTCTAAGGATTCAAAGGTGAGAAGGGCATCCCCCAGGAACAAGTCCTGAACAGTCCCAATCCCTCTTGCCCTCCAACTGGATAGGGAGAGGTTCGGGATGACCAGAGACAGTGTCCCCAACGGGATGGGGACTTCTATTAACTCAGAAGTGGGAAACTGAACCTCTCTCAAAGCCCTCCAGGCCAGCAGTGAGGCCCGGAGAGTGATCGGGAGGTCCCGTAAATCAAATGGTCTCCAGACATCTGCCAGTAGAAGGAGATCAAGGCCGGTGGTTGGGCCCAGGGCCCGTTCGATGGATCCCCAGACTGAATCAGCCTGGGGGGACATCCAAGTAGCAAGTTGTGTCAGAATAGACGCTCTATAATAGTCCCTAATGTCCACCAGTCCCATACCACCGGCCCTCCTATGTTTAGTCAGTAGCGGCTTAGAGCATCTGGGACGTCTGAAGCGCCAAATGAATCTGGAAAGGAGTGTGTTTAGGGCTTTAAGATATGTGGCCGGTAGAGGGACGGGGAGAGTCCTAAACACGTAGAGTATCTGTGGAAGAAGAAGCATTTTAAATGCCGCCAATCTTCCAGACCAGGACATTTCTACATTGGCGAGTCTGCACCCTTCTTTGGTTAGTTTGTCAATTAAGGGCGGGTAGTTGGCACTTGCTAAGTCACTCGGGTCCGGGGTCAGCTTAAGGCCTAGATAAGAGATATGGGATTTAGCCCAGGAGTAAGGGAAACTCAATTGAAGTCTCGACTGCAAGGGGGAGGGGACATTCAGTCCCAAGATAACCGATTTGGTAAAGTTAACTTTATAGAATGACATCTCACTAAACATCTGTAGGGTATCATGTGCATGGCGTAGGGACACTTGGGGAGTAGTCAGAAAGAGGATGATGTCATCCGCAAACAGATTAATAACATGGGACCTATTCCGTATCTGAAAGCCCTCAATACCTGGGTGGGACCTGATCCTCTCCGCCAACGGCTCCATCAGCAGATTAAAAATTGAGGGGGACAGAGGACATCCCTGGCGGGTGCCATTTGATATTGAGAAGGTATCTGACAGTAGGTTTGAGGTATACACCTGGGCACACGGGGAGGAGTAGAGAGCGAGGACTGCCGAGAGTATCGGCCCAGAGAACCCAAATTTCCCTAGGGTGTGTTTCATATATCCCCAATGTATCCTGTCGAACGCCTTCTCCGCATCCAAAGAGAGTAGCAGAGAAGGCGTCCGACAGGATCTAGCATGTTGCATAACCCCCAACACCCTCCTTGTAGCATCCGACGCCTGCCTCCCTGGAGTGAAGCCAGACTGGTCAGACTTAACAAGAAGGGGAAGGACAGATAAAATTCTATGAGCCAACATCTTAGCATATAATTTCACATCGGAGTTTAACAGCGAGATCGGCCTGAAGTTGGACGGAGTGGTGGGGTCTTTACCAGGTTTTGGGATAGTAACCACATACGCCTTGAGCATCTCAGGAGGGAAAGAGGCAGAGGACACCGCTTTGGCATACAAGGTATGTAGAGCTGGGACCAGTTCGTCTTGGAACGTCCTGTAATAGTCGTTCGGAAGCCCGTCGGGTCCTGGGGATTTGCCCAGAGGGAGTGAGCTAATACTCTTTTTAATTTCAGGCTCTGAGATAGGAGCATTAAGAGAGTCTAGTTGTGACTGGGAGAGGGATGGAAGGTTGACACTAGCCAGGAATTCCTGGATCTTGTCATCAGAGGGTTGTGGGGTGTCAGGGTCATCTCTGAGGTTATACAGGGACGAATAGTAGTCGGCGAAG
Organism: Rana temporaria; assembly: GCF_905171775.1. Taxonomy (NCBI): domain Eukaryota; kingdom Metazoa; phylum Chordata; class Amphibia; order Anura; family Ranidae; genus Rana; species Rana temporaria. The sequence continues at coordinate 147,103,033 of NC_053489.1, read as the reverse complement.
GAGTTTGCTATGTCTTTAGGATTTACAATTTTGTGCTTGTTGGTCGGATGGATCAAGAAAGGGATCTTAGCTTTGGTTCGGGCTGCTCGGAGCCTTTGGGCTAAGAATTTTCCCGCCCGATTGCCCGACGAGTAATGGTTCAGTTTTAGCCGTTGGAAGTGTTGATCATATTGCTCAATAAGAAGGGACCTGAGCTCTGCCCGTCGCTGCGAGAGGGTTTTCCCTAGTGCCGCGTTGGCACAGGATTTATTTTGAGCTTCTAAGTTTTTGATGTCATCTAGGAGCTGAGTCATTCTCAGTGTCCTCTGCCTTTTCTCCCTTGCACAAATCTGAAGGATCACTCCCCTGACCACTGCCTTATGGGCACACCATACAGTAGTTGTATCAGAGACCGACCCCACATTATTTGCAAAGAATTCCGACAAACATTTAGCAATGGTAGTAGCATGAGTAGGCATTTGAAAAATTCTCGAATTTGCCCTCCAGAGATATGCAGGACAGGGAGTGTGCCCCTCCGCCACCGTTATGGAAACAGGAGCGTGGTCTGACCACGTTATATTGTGGATGGCGGAGGAGGACACTGCCTGCAAAAGCATCTTATCAACCAGTATGAGGTCAATTCTAGAGTAGGAATTGTGCCTGGCTGAGTGAAAGGAATAGTCACGTTCTGTTGGATGATGGCACCTCCAAACATCAAAGACGTCTTCTGAGTGCAACAGCTGCTGGAGTTGAGGAGGGGGTCTTTTCAATGTAGATGAGGAGTCCAGGGCACAATCAGCTGTCAGGTTGTGGTCTCCACATATTACCAAGGACCCTCGTTTCACTGAGGCAATTTTAGCATAGGTCTTTTTCAGAAAACGGAGCTGATGGGAGTTAGGTGCGTACACATTAGCAATAGTGAAGGGTTTGTTATTAATTTCTCCCACCACTACCAGGTATCTCCCCCCAGGATCTGTAAGAACTTGTTGAAAGCTGAAAGCCACTGAGTCCTTTATAGCTACTAAAACACCCTTGTTCTTGGCCGGGGTAGAGGCCATAAAGATGTGCGGGAAGCGTTTGTGTGAGAAACGAGGCGGGTTATCAGTGGAGAAATGGGTCTCCTGAAGGCAGAGGACATCTGCCTGGAGGGCCAAAGCCTCCCTCCAGACAGAGGCCCGCTTGGCGGGGTGGTTAAGCCCATTTACATTAAAGGAGACAATTTTAATCGCCATTTGGGGATAGGAGACGAGATTGAGAACAGTACCTTGGTTTCATTTGTGGAAAGCAGTTCATCTTGTGGTGCTGCCAGCTTTCAGTGCCGAGTGGATCCAGCCTTCCCAGGGCGGTGGGGAGAGTAGGGGATGTATACAGGTCTTTCCGGTGTGGAGCAGAGTCCGACGTCCAGAGAGGAGGAAAATAGGTAAAGAGGTCAGAGTCAAAGAAAAAAAAACAGAACACGAAGTTCACTAAAAAAGCTTGAAAAAGCATGAACCAGAGGGTAGAATTTCTACCCACAATCATAAACAAGGGGGGATCAAAGGAACGTAACATCCTAAATACTCCGGATGGAGTGGGAACCTTGGTGTGATTACTGAGCCACTACATTCTGTAGGGGGAAAGGATCACTCGGTGCGCTTCTTGCCTTTTTTCTTCCTAGACACTGTTTGCCATTGGTAATGTTGGTCCTTCTTGGCAGATGGCATGGGGCCCGAGGGTGCCTGAGCTGGAAGGATATCCAGGGATCGGAGCAAAGAGAGGCCTTCCTCGAGATTGGCAATGGTTGTGTCTTTCCCATCATGAGTGATGGTAAGCTTCACTGGAAAACCCCATCTGTAGGGAATGTTGTGGTTGCGCAAAGCTTTGGTGATCGTCACCAATGACCGTCGCTTCTGCATAGTAAATTGTGATAAGTCTGCAAACAGTTGAAGCCCAGCAAACTGTTCCGGAAGTTGTTGAACTTTTCTGAAGGAGATCATGAGCTGTTCTTTAATTTGATAAAAATGTATCCTCATCAGGACATCCCGGGGTACATTTTCAGGCAAGAAACCTGGTTTGGGCAGTCTATGAATTCTGTCAATCTGCAGCTCTGACTCAGAGATCTCAGGGAGGATCTGCTGCAACAGGCCTCTGGCAAATTTCTGTAGCTGGGCGGGGAGCACTGTTTCAGGGACCCCCCTTAGTTTAACATTATTACGCCTTGACCTGTCCTCGAGGTCGGCGACCTTTGCCCTCAGCCAGGCTATCTCATTCTCATGTTCAGAATGGGCATCAATCAGTGAGTTGTGAGAGGATGCAAATTCTCCCATTTTTTCTTCTACGTGGGTGATTCTCTCCCCCAGCTCACCTACATCTGCTTTAAAGTTCCTCATGCACTGCAGCATGTCCGCATGCATGGAGCTTCTAAGGGAGACAAGCATGTCCTTTAATGTAGTGTCAGACACTGCCTTGCCTGAGGTGGGGAAGGCAGTGAAGGGGTCAATCAGCTCCCTCGTGTCCTCCAGGGCCTCAGCCCCCCCGCTCACCTGACTGATGTTCGCCTCCAGGCGAGGTCTAGATTTGGCAGGACTCCTATCGGCCGGGGACGATCCGCCCGGAGAGTGCTGTGTGACTCCTGGATGTAATACCGGACTCGAGGCCGTTGATCGGGAGCTGCAGGGTGAGGTAGGGGATGCGTCCTCCGGGTCGGCACGGGCGCCATCTTGTTTTAGGCCGCGGCTCTTGGGAGGATAAAATTCCTCTAATTTCCGGGGCTGAGACCCCTCTTTCCTCTTGCGGGTCATGCCACCTGCGTCTCCGAACCCTCCGGCGAGAATGGGGCGAGTGATGGGCGGAATATCCGCCGCTGTAGCTAAATGCTAGGTTCCCTTGGACGGAGCAGCGCGATCACACGTCCATACAAGCGCGCGGTAGCCACGCCCCCAAAAGAACCCTCATTCTTTTGAATGGCAAGAACGCAGTGACGTCATCGACTACGACAATGCCGGCGCTTGTCACATTCGATGCCGTCGCCGCCATCTTGCTTCACCCTACACTAGGCCTTGTATGCTACCGCGCATGCGTCGAAGGCTTATCAAGCATGCGCAGGTTTACCTTCGGACAGGGAAGCATACAGTCGGTCGTGTGTACGAGGCTTAAAGCCAAATTCTTTTGACATATTTGCAGTTTTTGTTTCTTCCATTTTCGTCCAATAAAGAGATTTCACTTAATTTCCTGTTTTGCAAGCACTAGAGAAAGTAGTAGGACATATCGCTAAGATGAGGGAAATTCTCTGTTAGAAATTTGTCACCGGTGCAATTGTCCCTTTAGAAAGATTGACTCTTTATTTTTTTTCTGGTAACAGTGAACACCAGGATAAACAATGAATCTCCATAGTGGGAACATAGACAGCACTGTAACCCATCACAACTTTATTCAAAACAACAACAAAACATTTTTTAGATATTTTTTAAGCCCTCCTCATTTCCTCTTCCTTTGATATCTTCATTCCAGCAACACCTTTCTTTCATATCTATAAAAGCTCTATTCTGCATGGAATTATATGAGTGATCTACCCTATCTTCTGCATCTATTCCTGTCCTTTCCTTCATTGACTGCAGAAAGTTGCTTTTAAGTCTTCTTCCACTATTAAACTAAATTAACATCTGCCACAATACATTTCTATTTTCACCCATCAGGACACTGGAAGGACTAAGTGGAAGTCTGAATATGAAGGAAAACGTGCTACTATAGACACCATTAGAGAAGGATGAAGACTGCACTCTAAAATGCAAAGGGTTCAAAAACTTTATTGTAGAAATACATCATAAAAATGTGTTTACAGCTCCACAAAGACAGGCATAGACATAGGGGCAGATCCACAAAGATCTGCCCCGGCGCATCGTATCTGAGATATGCTACGCCGCCGTACCTTACCTGGCTTTGGTTCAAATCCATTAAGATTTTCGCGCCGTAAGTTATGGCGGCGTAGTGTATCTCAATCGGCGTAACGGAGCGGAATTCAAGTTGGGCGGGTAGGGGGCGTGTTTAATTTAAATGAAGCGCGTCCCCGCTCCGAACGAACTGCCCATGCGCCGTCCCTAAATTTCTCGCCGTGCATTGCGCGAAATGACGTCGCAAGGACGTCATTGTTTAGACATAAATTACGTCCATCCTGCGATTCACGGACGACTTACGCAAACAAAAAAAAATTTCAAAATAAACGCGGGAACGACGGCCATACTTAACATAGCAAGTCTAACTATACGCCACGAAACAGCAGCTTTAACTATACGCCGGAAAAAGCCGACTAGAGACGACGTAAAAAAATGCGACGGCCGCTCGTACGTTCGTGGATCGTCGGAAATAGCTAATTTGCATACTCGACATGGAAAACGACAGGAACGCCACCCATCGCACGCTGAAGAATTGCATCTTAGATCCGAAGGCATACGAAGCCGTACGCCTGTCGAATCTAACCCAGATGCCATCTTATCTTGTTTTGAGGATTCAAAACAATGATACGACGCGGGAAATTTGAAAGTACGCCGGCGTATCAGTAGATACACCGGTGTACTCTCTCTGTGGATCTGCCCCATAATGTCTGTGACTGTCTTTGTGGAGCTGTGATCATGTTTTTATAATGGATTACCTTAGCATGATAGAGTGCAGTCATTCATCTTTCTCTTTTAGTGTCTCAGCTGTTAACCGTACTGGCACCTCCAGTGGGGAGGTTGCAGGGACAAGTGGACACGAACTGACATGGAGTGGTGGTACACTTATGTTGTTTGTTTTTATAGAACTATTGTCACCGATTGTCAATAAATATTCACTTCCAGATAACCAGCATCTACATTACAATTGTCCTCACCATTCTTGCATGGCAATACAATCCAAAGATCCCATCCTATTCAATCTTAGGCATGGTTCTTTTCTCATGGCGTGAAAAGGATGGGCGCTAGTAATTTTTTTAGTGAGCTCAAAACAAAAACTAGTTACTGGTAATTGTAAATTGCAGTATGAGATATGAATCACGCTATTACCAAACACCAGGCTAGGTCTCAAACATCAGACTAGGCTCTGATCTCGTCTTACTCTCTCATATAGGAGAAAGTATTTTTCTGTACCATCTAAACACAGGCTATGCTGAGTGCACATTCACAGAGCTTTGGCTTCCTGGAAAATTGAGATTAAGGTGGTATTTCAATCTTTATGTTCCAAGGCAAGATAGCATGAAAAGGTTCCTGTGTATAGTTTCCACTCAGCCAGTCACACTCTGTTTTTTCTGTTTTGTGGGAAACAGTTACAGCTTGTTTCCTCTAGACTCTTTAAAATCTCTAGATTTCTTAGACTCCAGCAGCCATCATCTTCAGGAGAACCTCCAAGGAAGGGAGATCCTTACCTTTTCCAACCCCTAGGCCCAAGGGACTGGAAGGAGAAATGTTTCACGGTGACACTCTCACAGGTCAGAGTCCCCTGAGGAAAATTATAGAATAGGAAGTGTCCAAACTATTTATCCGTTCTCCCAGCATGCATCATTATCCCCCCTTCCCCTTCACCAGATCAGTAATTAAAAATTCATAACACAGAATGAAAGCTCTTTAGTACACATAGAGAGTGAGTAGGAAAGAAAACACACTCCTCCTCTCTTCCTGAGGTACAGACAGGCTGACTGCAGCCAACTGCTTCTCACAGTATCACAAAAAATACAGTAAGGAATTAAGCAAAAATATTGCATCCCTACACTACTTAGATTTAAGCCCTGTACACACGGGCCAGAATCTCGTCACGAAAAAAACGTTGTTTTTACTGACGAGATTCTTGGCAAGAATCTCTTGCCGCCCGAGTGTACAGACACTCCATTCAAAAGAACCGCCGTTCCTATAATTGGCAAGAACGCGGTGACATCATTGCGTACGACGAGCATGCGCTCATCACATTCGATGCCGTCGCCGCCATCTTGCTGCACCCTACCTATGCCTAGGAAGCTACTGCGCATGCGTCAAAGTCATTTCGAGCATGCGTGGGTTTCCATGGCGACAGGTAAGTATACACAATCTTGGGTTTCTCGACAGGAAAACACTGACGAGAATCAAAACGAGAAAATAGAGAGCAGGTTCTCTATTTTTCTCGTCGAGATTTTGGGCAGTTTTCTTGACGAGAAACCTGAAAGGCTTAGGCCCCGTACACACGGCCAAGGAACTCGACGTGCCAAACACATCGAGTTCCTCGGCCAGTTCAGCCCTGAAGCCGCCGAGGAGCTCGGCGGGCCGAGTTCTCCCATAGAACAACGAGGAAATAGAGAACATGTTCTCTATTTCCTCGCCGAGGTCCTCGTCGGCTTCCTCGGCCAAAATTGTACACACGGCCGGGTTTCTCTGCAGAATTCAGCCAGAAACTCGGTCGGAAGCTGAATTCTGCCGAGGAAACTGGTCGTGTGTACGGGGCCTTATACACATGCACGGTTTACTCGGCAAGAAAGCTCTGCCAGCAGTTTTCGTGCTGGTTCCTGCTGAATAAACCACGTTTGTGTACGAGGCTTTACAGTATGTATCAGAGGACCATGTTTAAATAACAGAATAACAATGACGGTCTTGGAAAGAACGTTGCATGGATACTTTTTATGTCAGATTTATTCAGAACTCTAATCCTGACTTTACCCTAATGGGAGCTCCTTTTCTGCATTCATAAAATAAAATCTTTCGGAAAGAAAATTTTCCTCTACATTATAAACAATGTTGTGTTGTTATTTTCCATTTGAATTTTGCTATCCATTGACCCGTTATATATTATATCCTGCCCTTCTATGTACCTGGCATTACTCCTACGTAATGTTTGTGCTGCATGATATTGCTTTGCCTGTTCTGAGTGTAACCTGTCCTGTTAAACCGCTGTATGGTCTTGGCCACCATGCTGCAGCTCAGTTTGAGGTTCTTGGTAATCTTCTTATAGCCTAGGCCATCTTTATGTAGAGCAACAATTCTTTTTTTCAGATCCTCAGAGAGTTCTTTGCCATGAGGTGCCATGTTAAACTTCCAGTGACCAGATGGACTGACCAAGCATGTCTCCAGACCTAACCCCTATTGAGCATCTGTAGGGCATTCTCAAATTTGAAGGTTGAGGATCGCAAGGTCTCTAACATCCACCAGCTCCATGATGTTGTCATGGAGGAGTGGAAGAGGACTGGTGAACTCCATGCACAAGAGGGTTAAAGCAGTGCTGGCAAATAATGGTGGCCACACAAAATATTGACACATTGGACTCGATTTGGATATTTTCACTTATGGGTGTACTGAATTTTGTTGCCAGCGGTTTAGACATTAATGGCTGTGTGTTGAGTTATTTTGAGGGGACAGCAAATCTACACTGTTATATAAGCTGTACACTCACTACATTACATTGTAGCAAAGTGTCATTTCTTCAGTGTTGTCACATGAA